>NC_057861.1:557624482-557935164 GCF_019393635.1 Dromiciops gliroides
CCAAAGTCTGATACTAGGTATTTTCTCACAATTGTACATCTCAAGCAATCCATATGTGTTATCTGGAAACTCCACAGACTGCTCAGTAACTTCTTTCCACGTTCCTTTGATTTTTTATAGACACTTGAAAGTAGTGGAAACCTTTTTCTTTTCTTTTTCTTTTTGGCAGGGCTATGGGGGTTAAGTGGCTTGCCCAGGGTCACACAGCTAGTAAGTGTCAAGTGTCTGAGGCTGGATTTAAACTCAGGTACTCCTGAGTCTAGGGCCAGTGCTTTATCCACTGCACCACCTATCTGCCCCCTGGAAACCTTTTTCTAAATTCACAATATAATTTCATTTTAATTAATTGGCTTTGTTTAATTATTTTTAATGTATTCAATTCTGTCTCCTCCTATATTCAGGATCCCAACCTTAAGCTGAGGAAGCAGCCTGGTTCTGGTTTGTTGAGCAAATGGCATGTTTGGAAGATCAAACCTTTGTCATTTAATCTTTCACCTACCACACTGTGAAAAACAAGATGTTATTAAATTATATTATGTCACAAAAAAGAAGACACCCATCACATGAATAAAGCAAGGCATGGTATACGTGATCATTGGTATACTTACAGCATCAGAAGTATTTGAGGAAAATCTCCAAAAGGCTGGATGATTTTCAGGGCACAGTTTGTGGGAATAATTAACAGAGGACGAGCATGCATGTATGAGTTGCAATCTACAACAGTGGACTCTCCAAATCTTTGAGATCCCAGGTCTATTATAATATTTGAGTATTTGTTTTGTCGGATAATTTTTCTTTCTCTATTTCTTCCTCTTTTCCTGCTCTTTCTCCATCTTGGCCTCCACCTTCTTCTTCTCCAGTAGACTATTTTTTCCTTAGCGGATGTTAAAACCATCCTTGAGGTTTAATTGGCAGGCAGCTAGGTGGTGCAGTGGAGAAAGCACTGACACTGGATTCAGGAGGACCTGAGTTCAAATCCGGCCTCAGATACTTGAGACTTACTAGCTATGTGACCCTGGGCAAGTCACTTAACCCTCATTGCCCCACCAAAACAAAACCAAAAAAAAAAAAAAAGAGATATTTATTTGTCCAAGAAAACTAAGGTCTGAGACTATTGACATCACCTGAGTAAAAAAAATAGACACACACACACACACAAACAAACAAAACAAAACAAAAATCAAACCCTCTCCATTGATTTTTAGACCCTGAAAGGCAAGTCAAGCAGACAAACTTGTTAGTTGAATCAATTTAACGTGTCTTCTATGCTTACTCTTGTGGAATAGTCTCTCCTCCTTTTGAATAACCACACATTTTATTGTTGTTGTTGTTGTTGTTGTTTGTTGTTCTAATATGGAGCCTAAACTATCAGAGAATTGGCCATATCAGATCCAGTCTAGAACACATGTATATATGCCAAAGAGTAAACCTTCTTTTTATTTTTCTATAGAAATATGTTTTGTTACTCTTGAAATGAATCAAAGTTTTCTGAAACCTAAACATTGCCTATTAAATAATAAACAGGAGGCATATGTCCAAAGGACAAAACAGTGGCATATAAAAGAAAATACCCCATTAGTACTATTTGTTGTAGGAAAAAAATAGCTGGAAATTAATCAGTTCCCGTTAATTAGGAAATGCCTATATAAATTTTAATAAAATATAGTATAGTATCATAAGAAATGAGTATAAAGAAATCAGAGAAACTTAGGAAGATAACTTTATCATGAAATGATAAAGAATAAAGAAAGCAGAATGAAGAAAGCAATATAATAATAGCCATGATAATTGATCTAATGATAATAATAAAGGTTATAATAAGGTCAAATCAATATAATAATGAATATGGATTCCAGAGCACTGATGGTAAAATATATATGTCTGCTCTCAGCAAAAAGATCATATACTATGGGTTTAGAATAAGCCATATGCTTCCCAATATGCCCAAATTACATTTTGTTTGGTTAACTGCACAATACATTTCTTCAAGGGGATATATGAGGGTATTCAAGGTGAACTAGAACCTCTGGTATGCAGGATTGCTCAGCCCATTTCAGGGCTGCTTATCCACTTTTGGTGTCCAACTGTCACCTAACTTTCATCTCTGGTTCCAAGAAGCTGTATGTAGCATACACAGCAGCTATACTTTAGTAACATCATCTCCCAGCAGATGGGCTAAAGCAGGTTGAACGCAATAATAATAGGCCTCAAACCTATGTGGCAGTTAGTAGGCTAATGAGAATAATTTGCCCCAAAGGCTATGAAAGTGACTAAAGCAGGCTCTGGGGAATGCTTAGAGCTTGGTCAAACATCGAAAGCACAAATGGCATCCACTGCATCCCTGGACATCACCAGCCATTTTGACTTTTGTTTTGCTATTGGACTTTGACTCTGGAAGAGAGATTGACTCTCACAACTTTGTGCAACTCTGCCTCATTTTAAATCTTATCCATGTATAAGTCAAGAGATTATACCATGATGTCATTGGTCCTATTCAAAACCAGAAGACAAACAACAAGCACAACATTCCTTAAATCAAGGAGGGTCTCTACTGGGTATTGGATGCTATATAGAGTATACTGTTTTGAAATGATAACAATGTAAAACTATAAACAACACAACATTTTAAAAAGTGTTATTAGACAATTTTTTCTATTACACTAGCTTAACCTTCCAGAGGAACAGGATGAAATGGAAATGAAACCATCCAATAAATGCAGAAGAAATGCTGCTTGGTTAACTTTACTCAGAAGACTCATATTTAAAACTATAGGACACACTCATACTCCTCTCAGTAGCTGCACTGAATTGGGAAGATTTTAACAGCATTCAATTTTAATGCCATCATTTTGCAAAAAAGGTACTTTCCAAAAATTTATTTTGAAAGGAAATTAAATGTAAGACACTAAATTACTACAGTTTTAAAGCTATAGGTTTTATTTTTAAAAGCTACTGTGTGTGTGTGTGTGTGTGTGTGTGTGTTTAATTTGCTTTTAATTTCCTGGCTTTCTGATGCCTAAAACAAGCAAATAATTTTTTCTTTAGTTGTTATTTGCATTTTTTTTTATGAAAGCGTCACAGTGAAGAAAAAAAATTCCGGTAAGTAAAATAGTCAAAAGCAGCAGTATATGTTTTCAGTGTGGATAAGTTAATCCTATTATCAGAACATTAACTTTTATATCTTCTGACTTTCTGCTGAAATTCTCATTAACATTTACTATATTTTGTATTTACTCTTTATTCTGTTTGTCTCTTAAAACCATGCTCCATTTCTTTGAAGCTTCCTATGCAGTGAAAATCCCTTTCATTATAAAAGTCATGGTGTGGGTGGACAGAAATATTTAAGACTTTCAGAGACTTACATTAATGATTTCAGAACATACTTATTCCTACTCTTTGAAGTGCAGAGAACAATGTAATTGTCTTGAAATTCAATCTTTAAATAATTCAAAGAAATTGGGCCTCCAAACATTAATCTTCTCCTTTTTTGATATTGATAAGATTTTACTGTGTCAAAATTTTTACCTATATTAACTTTCTTTATTTGGGTGAAATAATAGTCAAAGGTACATTGTAAGGGATTAATGTTTTTGTTGTTGTCTCATTGGAATACTTGAAAAAAAAAGGAAATTAAATATAAGAAGTTAATTATTGCAAATTCTAAAATGAAAGATAACTGATGGGCAGATTTTGTGTTTCTTTGGTATCCTTGCAATGTCAGAGGGAAGCAGGAAAATTACCAACTAGTTTATATAACTCCTCTGGTAAAATTATGAGAGAATCTGTGCATTATTCTCTTGATTTGGCTTATTTTCCTTCATCTCAGTTCATGAAGATCTCAATTTTCTCAAAATTCTTTGTATTTTTTTTCCTTATGACACACTACCATCTCTTTTCTATCCTGTTAGGTATAATGATAAAGTATTTCTCTGTTATAATAGAAGTACAATTAACTAAACCATAAATGGAATTGCAGGTATTCTTTTCTTTGGCAAAACATAGAGATAATTTTCATAATTCAAGATTTCATAGTGAAAACAACCTACATAGCATACCAAAAAAAGCAAAATTCAAAAAATGTCTTGAAATCCTCAGGCAGTTAGACAGGTAGAGAAATTCCATAGTACAACTGAGTATCACAATTACATGATATATTTAGGACTTTTAGAAGTCTTTAATATTTTAAAAAAAACTTTTTTATTCAATATTCACACAGGATGTACAAATGTGAATGGCTTATGATTTGAATCATGGTGGGGTGGAGATCCACACTCATGAGATCACAGATAAATTTGAGGATCTGAATATTATTAGTTTTTATTGTTTGGAAAAAAGTCATAGATTAGCAGGGGGCTGAGCCAAGATGGCAGAGAGATGGCTCCCTCAAAAAGAACATTAAATCAAGCCTCTAAATGGACTCTGAACCTAAAGAGCCTACAAAAAGACAGAGAGACACAATTTTCCAACTTCAGATAATTTAGAAGATTTCAGGAAAGGTAGGTCTCACTCAGGCAATAGGGGAGTGCAGCACATCTTTGCACAGCACAGTGTGGAGGGGAACTGGACAAGTTAGCAGGAATCTAAAGACACACCCAAGCAACTGAGGCCCCTTGATCCTGGCTCGGCAAGCTAGTGGCACAGCAGGCCAGTGGTGAGGTCCACCAGTATCAGCTGAGAGGGCAGGCTGCCAGCTAGAAGGCCAACCATAGGACAGGCACGACCAAACCTGGCCATCCCAGCATGCCAGGAACAAGCACAGGGAACAAGCCCAGGGTGGTGAATAATCAAAAAGCCATGGAGGCTTCAGAGTAGAAAGCCAGTGACATAGCCTTTATCCCCCAGCACAAGAAGATTGAAACAGGGACACTGGTGTCCCAGGAGCAGACCTCAACTTAAAAAAAAAATGCGCTGCAATATGACTAAGGAACAAAAAAGAGTTCTTACCATTGAGAGCTTCTGTGTTGACAGGGAAGAGGCAAACACAAACTCAGATGAGGACAATACTCTCAAATTGCCTACATGTGAAGCCTCAAGAGGGAAGATGAATTGGTCTCAAGACAAAAATGCCTTCTCGGAAGAGCTCAAAAAAGAATTTAAAAAATCAATTGGAAGAAGTAGAAGAAAAAATTGGGAGAGATATGAAAGCAACACAAAAAAATCATGAAAAGAGAAGCAGCAGCTTGGGAAAGGAAGCATAAAGATTGACAGAAGAAAACAGTTCCTTAAAAAATTCATTTGGCCAAATGGAAAAGAAGGTGCATAATCTCAATGAAGAAAACAATGACTTAAAAATTTGAATTTGATAGTTGGAAGCTAATTAATCCATGAGACACCAGGAATTAGTCAAATAGAAACAAAAGAATGAAAAAAGAGAAGAAAATGTTAAATACCTCATTGGAAAGACAACTGACCTAGAAAATAGATCCAGGAGAGACAATTTGAGAAATATTGGACTGTCTGGAAGCCATGATCAGAAAAAGAGTCAAGACACCGTATTCCAGGAAATCATCAAGGAGGATTGCCCTGATATTATAGAATCAGAGGATAAAATCATCACTGAAAGAATCCACTGGTCACCTCCTGAATGATACACCAAAAAGAAAACTCCAAGGGACATTGTAGACAAATTCCAGAATTATCAGGTAAAGGAGAAAGTACTCCAAGCAGCCAGAAAGAAGCAATTTAAACATATGGAGCCACACTCAGGATTGCACAGGACCTGGCAGCTTTGACATTAAAGGATCACAAGGCTTGTAATATGATATTCCAGAAGGTAAAGGAGCTGGGATTGCAGCCAAGAATCTATTACCCAGCAAAACTGAGCATTCGCTTTCAGGGGAAAAGATGGACATTTAATAAAATAGGGGTCTTTCAAGATTTCCTGATGAAAAGACCAGAACTTAATAGAAAATTTTATCTTAACCTATAAGATGCAAGAGAAGTTTAAAAAGGTAAACAGGGGGAAATAAAAAGTCATTTAAAAGGTTAAGTGGTTTACATCCCTACACAAGAAAAAAATACTTATAAATCTTGAGAACTGTATCTCAATTTGGGCAGGCAGAAGGATTATACACAGAGGGTATAAATATAAATGTTTTTTAATGTGATTATATAAAGAAAATTAAGGGGTGAAAAAGTAGTTTATGGGGAGAAGAGGAAAGGGGAGCTGGAATGGGCTTAATTACATCATGTGAAGAGGTGCAAAAAAACTATTACAATAGAGGGAAAGAAGGGAGGGGTGAACATTGTTTCAATCTTATTCTCTTTAGATTTGATTCAAAGAAGGAATGCCATATACTTTCATTTGGATAAAGAAATTTAGCTTATTTTTAGGGAAGTAAAAGGTTAAGGGGAAAAGGAGGGACTGATAGAAGGGAGTGCAGAAGCAGGGGAAAAATGGGTAAAGAAAAGGGAAGGGGGCTGATAAAAGGGAGTGCATATTAGGGAGGCAGGGGTCACAAGCAAAACATTGATAAGAAGAAATAGGGTGAAAAGGGCAAAAAAGTGCAAATGGGGTATATATATATATATGATGGAGGGAACTAAACAGTAATAATAACTGTGAATGTGAATGGGATGAACTCTGAAAAAAATGGAAGTGAATAGCAGAGTATTAAAAAAACAGAATCCTACAATATGTTTATAAGAAAAAAAAACATTTGAAACTGAGTGATACACACAGAGGATAAAAGTTTGGAGCAGAATATATTTTGCTTCAGCTGAAGTAAAAAAAGCAGGGGTAGCAATCCTTATCTGAGACAAAGCAAAAGCAAAAATAGATCTAATTAAAAGATATAAGGAAGGAAACTACATCTTACTAAAGAGAACGATAGATAAAATGATAGCTACTAAGCAGTTATACAACAAGTATAGCATCCAAATTCTTAGAGAAGGTAAATGAGCTACAAGAGGAAATAGACAACAAAACTATACTAGTGGGGGATCTGAATCTTCCCCTCTCAGAATTAGGTAATTCTAGCCAAAAAATAAATAAGAAAGAAGTTAAAGATGTGAAAAGAATGTTAGAAAATTTAGATATAAGAGATGTCTGGAGAAAATTGAATGGGGAAAAATATAAAAAATATATAATATATATATATATATATATATATATATAAAGAAAAGAATATACCTTTTTAACTCCAGTGAATGGCATATACTCAAAAATTGACTATGTATTAGGGCTCAAAAACCTCATAGTCAAATGTAGAAAGGCAGAAATAGTAAATGCATCCTTCTCAGATCATGATGCAGTAAAAATTAGATGTAATAAAGAGCCATGGAAAGGTAGACTAAAAAATAATTGGAAACTAAATAATCTCATTCTAAAGAATGAGTGGGTCAAACAACAAAACATAGAAACAATCAATAACTTCATCCAAAAGAATAACAATAATGGATGAACATAGCAAAACTTATGGGCTACAGCCAAAGCAGTGCTAAGGGGAAATTTTACATCTCTAAATGCTTACATCAATAAAAAAAAAGAGAAAGAAGAGATCAGTGAATTTGGCATGCAACTTAAAAAGTTAGAAAAAGAACAAATTAAAAATCCCCAACTAAATACTAAATTGGAAATCCTGAAAGTTAAAGGGTAAATTAATAAAATTGAAAAAAGAAAACTATAGAATTAATCAATAAATCTAAGAGTTGATGTTATGAAAAAACAATAAAGTAGATAAACCTTTGATTAATTTGATTTAAAAAAGAAGAAAATAAAATTACCAGTATCAAAAATGAAAGGGTAATTTCACCACCAATTAAGTGGAAATTAAAGCAATACTTAAGAATTATTTTGCCCAACTGTATGCCAATAAATTTGCCCATCTAAATGAAATGGATAAATATTTACAAAGATACAAATTGCCCAGGGTAACTGAAGAAGAAATAAAATCCTTAAATAAACACATATTAGAAAAAGAAATTGAACAAGCCATTAATGAACTCCCTAAGAAAAGATCTCCAGCAACAGAAGGATTTACAAGTGAATTGTACCAAATATTTAAAGAACAATTAATTCCAATACTAGACAAATTATTGGGGAAAATATGTGAAGAAGGAGTTCTACAAAATTCCTTTTATGACACACATATGGTGTCGATACTAAAACCAGAAAGAACTAAAATAGAGAAAGAAAATTATAGACCAATTTCCTTAATGAATATTGATGCAAACTTCTTAAATAGGATGTTACAAGGAGATTACAGCAAGTGATCACAAGGATGATACACTATGACCAGGTGGGATTTACACCAGGAATGCAGGGCTGGTTCAACATTAGCAAAACTATGAACATAACCAGCCACATTAATAAGAAAACTAACCACAATTATCTTTATTTTATTATTATTTTATAATTATTATTTTATAATTATTTTACTATCTCAGTAGATGCAGAGGAAACTTTTGACAAAATACAGAAACCATTCCTAATAAAGACACTAGAGAGCTTAAGAGTATTTGGGGCTTTCCTTAAAATAATAAGCAGCATCTACCTAAAACCATCAGCAAGCATTATATGTAATGGAGATATGTTAGAAGCCTTCCCAATAAGATCAGCGCTAAAACAGGGATGTTCATTATTGCCTTTATTGTTTAATATTGTACTAGAAATGCTAGCTTTAGCAATCAGAGAAGAAAAAGGAATGAAAGGAATTAGAATAGGCAAGGAGGAAACAAAACCATCACTCTTTGCAAATAATGTGATGGTATAGTTAGAAAATCCTAGAGAATCAACTAAAATGTTGGGGATACAATTAACAAATTTAGCAAAGTTGCAGGATATAAAATAAAAACACATAAGTCATCAGCATTTCTAAACATGACCAACAAAGTCCAGCAGCACGAGATAGAAAGAGAAATTCCATTTAAAGTAACAGTAGACAATATAAAATGCTTGGGAGTCTACTGGCCAAGACAAACCCAGAAACTCTATGAACACAATTATGAAACACTTTAGATGCAATCAAATCAGATCTAAATAATTGGAAGAATATGAATTGCTCATTGATAGGCAGAGCTAATATAATAAAAATG
The DNA here is from genome assembly GCF_019393635.1 of Dromiciops gliroides. Classification (NCBI taxonomy): domain Eukaryota; kingdom Metazoa; phylum Chordata; class Mammalia; order Microbiotheria; family Microbiotheriidae; genus Dromiciops; species Dromiciops gliroides. The sequence goes on from NC_057861.1 coordinate 557,633,519, forward strand.
ACAATTCTACTTAAATTAATTTACTAATTCAGTGCCATACCAGTCAGACTACCTACAATTTATTTTAGAGAGCTGGAAAAATAATGAAAAAATTCATCTGGAAGAACAAAAAGTCAAGAATAACAGGGAACTAATAAAAAAATGTGCAGGAAGGTAGGCTAACCATACCAAATGTGAAATTATATTAAAAAGCAGCAGTCATCAAAGCTATTTGGTATTTTCTAAGAAATAGAGTGGTGGATCAATGGAATAGGTTAGGCAAAGGAGACACAGTAAGAAATTATTTTAGTAATCTACTGTTTGATAAACACAAAGACTCTAGCTACTGGGATAGTAATTCAGTATTTAACAGAAACTGGTCAGAAAACTGGGGAATAGTACGGCATAAACTAGGCATAGACCAACATCTTATACCTTTCACTAAAATAAGGTCAAAATGGGTACATGGTTGAGACATAAAAGGTGATACCTTAGGTAAATTAGGAGAGGGAGGAATTGTTTACCTCTCAGATTTATGGAAAGAAGAACTGTTTATATGTAAACAAGAGATAGAGAATATTATGAAATGCAAAATGGTTGGTTTTGATTACATCAAATTAAAAAGTTTTTTTGTAGAAACAGAAGCAATGCATCCAAAATTAGAAGGGAGGCAGAAAGCTGGGAAATAATTGTTATGGCCGGTACTTCTTATAAAGGCCTTATTTCTAAAATATATTGGTCACTAAATCAAATTTATTAGAATCCAAGGCTTTCCCCAATTGAGAAATGGCCAAAGGATATGAACAGGCAGTTTTCTGATGAACAAATCAAAGCTATCTATTGTCATATGAAAAAATGCTCTAAATCAATATTGATTAGAGAAATGCAAATTAAAACAAATCTGAGGTACCACCTGACACCTTTCAGATTGGCTAATATGACAACAAAGGAAAATAATAAATGTTGGAGACGCTGTGGTAAAATTGGAACACTAATGCAATGGTTTTCTATGAACTGATCCAACCATTCTGGAGAGCAATTTTGAATTATGCCCCAAACACTATAAAGCTGCACCTACTCTTTGAAGGCAATACCACTATTAGGTCTTTTTTCCCAAAGACATCATAAAAAGGGGGAAAAGACCTGCATGTATAAAAATATTTATAGCTGCTCTTTTTGTGGTGGCAAGGAATAGGAAATTGAAGGGATGCCCATCAACTGGGGAATGGCTGAACAAGTTGTGATATATGAATGTAATGGAATACTTTTGTGCTATAAAAAATGATGAGCAGGCAGATTTCAGAGAAACCTGGAAGGACTTACATGAACTTTTGCTGAGTGAGATGAGCAGAACCAGAAGAACATTGTACACAGTTTCAACAGCATTGTGTGTTGATCAACTGTGATTGACTTGACTCCTCTCAGCAATACAATGGTCCAAGATCATTCCAATGTCCTCATGATGGAAAATGCTCTCCAAATTCAGAAAAAAATAAGAACTATGGAATCTAGATACAGATAGAACCATATTATCTCTACTTTTTCATTTTTCTTTTTTTCATTTTTCCTTTTTGCTGTGATTCTTCTAGAATAGCATGACTAATGAAGAAATATATTTAAAGTGATTGTAAATATATCACCTAGATAAGATTGCTTGTTGTCTTGGGGAATGAGTAGGGAAGTGAGGGAGGGAGAAAAAATTGAAGCTATGAATTTTATAAAACAAGTGTTGCAAATTATCTCTACATGGAACTGGAAAATAATAAAATACTTTTATGAAAAAAACACATTCTCAAAGACTGGAAATGTAGAGCTTAAGAAGAGTCATAGTAGACTCTTCTGTACAAACTTGTGTAGCTATATGAATTTTTCATAACCACACTATGACCACAACAAAAAGTATAATGATCTCAATTGAAAAAACCGAGACTAAATTCCATGTGTGGTATATGGTGCAATATAGCTTCCTATTTTATTTAGAAATTATTTGTGAGAAGTAAAATCATTAAACAATCATACTTCAGATCAATTCATCTTCATACTAAGAGCCAGAGAAGTAAATCTTCTGAATTCAGTAACAATGCAATGTATCTCAGTGTTGTATAGACTGATAAAGCATTGGGGATATAAGTATCATAATACCTCCTATGTCTGGATTAGAAGTTTCTATTGATTTAGGGAATTGGAGGGGTATTTTACAGCTTTATATCAAGGTCTAATACTCAGTAGTTTTATTATTTGTGATACAAAAGGTAAACTGTTTCTCCTGGGTTTAGTGTTCTCTTCCTCTAAAATGAGCTAAAATTGACAAGATGTAGGAAGAAGCCTAAGCCAGGGCTTTGAAGCCAAGCTACCTTTCCTTTTTTTTCCTCTGGCCAAGAGATCAGCCATGTCCTAAAATTTTTCCCTTTTCCATCCTGTTAGGAATAATTACCAAGTATTTTTCTGTTACAATAGAAGTACAATTAACTAAACCTTCTATGAAATTATGGGTATTCTTTTCTTTTGCAAGAGATAGAGATAATTTTCAAAAATCAACATGTCATAATGAAAACAACCTACTTCACAGTTTAATATACCAGGAAAAGGAAACTTCAAAAAATGTTCTGGAGATCAAATGCAGTTAGACAAATAAAAAGATTCCACAGTACAATTGAGCATCACAATTACATGATATATTTAGGGCATTTAAAATCTTTAAAATAATGGAGAATGGGTTAAATAGTGTTCTTTCTATCCTGCTATTTTCCCTTCTTAAGTAGCTTCCTTTTTTATTCATTGCCACTTTTTTATACCAAATGTTACTTCTTTTTCCTAATCAACCATGAAATGTAAAGTTCTTATAAATCTAGCTTCAAATTATGAACATTTACAAAAATCACTCTCTGAAAATTTACTGGTTCTTTAATTGCTTAAGCTAATGACCTGGATGCAGGCTTTATATTGCCAGAGCTCCTTTCAATTTTTGACATTGTGCATTTATCCTCCTTTTTGACATTCTTTATTCCCTTTGTTTCATGCATGGAAGCCACTTAAGATAATGTTTACTTCATTTTCTTTCCTTTGTTTTTAATGCTCATCATCCAGTAAAGTTCCTGGAACATAGTAGACTCTTAATAAATGTTATCTCATAAAAAGTGTTTGTAAACTTTGAAGCACCATATCATTATGTATTATTATTTATTCATCATTATCATCATCAATACTCTAAAGGGGAGATTAAGAATTGGATTTAACCTCGTGTGGATCTTTTATTCTCTTTGGAGCTAAACAACTAAATTAAGGGGAAAGTCTAGAAGTCTCAAAATGGCATATTTCTACTAGGGGAAAAATTTCTAAAAATAAAAGTTATTTTATTTTATGAGAATGAGTTAACATGAGAGATAAAGGTTCCTTAGGCTCAAAGGATATTTTTAAGTACAGCTTAGTTGACCACTTACTGGAGATCCTGGGAAAAATATTGTTTATGTACAAGTTACCCATCTCAGAAGGCCTTTGACTTCTGAGATACATTCCACCTTTTTTCCCCTCTATTAATATACAATTAGTAAATGGACAATTATAGCTGTAAATACCAATGACACTAAAATAAAAATTCTCCAATCTACATGTTTAGTCAACCTTTCCATAAATTTGCTTCCTCATTGAATTTTTATTTTAAAAATTTGTTATATTTTGTTTTATAGTTGTTCAGTCATTTTCAGTTGTATCCAACTCTTTAGGACCTCACTTGGAGTCTTCTTGTCAATGATATTGGAATGGTTTGCTATTTCTTTTCCCAGTTAATTTTACAAATGAGGAAACTTAGGCAGAATTAAGTCACTAGCCCAGAGTTATATAGCTAGTTGGTGACTGAGCCCAGATTTGAACTCATGAAAATGAATCTTCCTAACTCCAGCCTCAACACTCTATCTTCTGTAGTACCTAGATGCCCAACTAGCTATTTTCACAACACCTTCATTCCTAAATATTTAGCACCATGATCAAGGTTATTATAGGGATAGGGATAGGGATAGGGAATGGACTTGCAGATTCATGAATATAAGGAACTACTGGAAAAGAAAGTTCTTTTCATCAGTTCAGATCAGCATATTCTTTGCAATTTGTTGTCTTTGAGAATTGAGGGATTAAGTAAATCATCCAGTATAGTCAGATCAAATTTTGTCAGCAATCATTTATTATATATCTATTATGTATCAGGTACTATGATAGATGGGGATACAAAAAATGAGAAAACAAGAAAGGACATAACCAAGATGGTTAAGGAAAATCAGGGACTTGTCTGAGCTCTCCCCATGACCTCTTCAAATACTTTCAAATAATGCCACAAGATAATTCCTGGACCAGAGAACCCACAAAAACACAGGGATAGGAGGGAATATGATATTCCAGAGGGCAAAGGAACTGGGATTATAATTAAGCCTCACCTACCCAGCAAAACTGAATATAATCATTCTTGGGGAAAAATGGGAATTCAATGAAAGAAAGGACTTCCAGGTATTCTTGATGAAAAGACCTAAGCTGAATAGAAAATTTAAATTTCAGATACAAGATTCAAAAGAAGCATAGAAAGGTTAACAGGAAAATAAAATCATAAGGGATATTTTAAGGTTAAACTGTTTAAATTCCTACATGGGAAGATGATACTTGTAATTCATAAGAACTTTATCATTATTAGGGTAGGCGGATAGAGTATATTTACACAGAGGGCTCAGGTGTTAGTTGCATATGAACAGATGATATCTTTTTAAAAATAAAATTATGGTGTGAGAGAGGAAAGAGTTGAGAGAAAGGGAAGGAGAGAGGTGGAATGAGGTAAAGTATCTCACATAAAAGAAGCAAGAAAATGCACATATAGTGGATGGGAAGATGGGGAAAGTGCCAGAGAGTGAGTGAACCTTACTCTAATTAGAATTGGCTCAAAGAGGGAAAAATGTACACATTCAATTGGGTGTATTAATATATCTTACCCTGCAGGAAATTAGGAAGGGAAGGAGATAGATAAGTGAGGGGGTGGAAATAGAAGGGAGGATAGATTTGAGGAGGGGGCAGTCAGAAGCAAAATACTTTTGAGGAAGGACAGGGTGGAAGGAGGTAGATAATACAGCAAATGGAATGGGGAGGGAATAGGATGGAGGGAAACAAAGTTAGCAATAGTAACTGAAAAAATTTGAAGCAGGTTTGTCTGATAATTGCCTCATTTCTCAAATGCATAGAGAACTAAGTAAAATTTATTAAAATTAGACCCACTCCCCATTTGATAAATGATCAAAAGATACGAACAGTTTTATACGAAATAATCAAAGCTATCTGTAGCCATATGAGAAAAAATGCTCTCACTAGTGATTAGAAAGGTGCAAGTCAAAGGAACCCTGGGGTACTACATCATACTTATTGGATTGGATAATAGGACAGGAGAAGAAAATGGCAAATGCTGTAGGGAGATAAAACTCAAATAATATGGAAATGATCTGTATACATGTATAACTTGTATTTAATTTCTTGAATTCTTAAGGGGTGGGGAGGGAGGGAGGAAGATAATTTGGAGTAAAAAGTTTTAAAAATGGATGCTAAAAATGAAAAAAAAAACACAAACCAAACAACAAGCAATAAAAATAGCTCTTACTCTCAAGTAGTTCACAGTCTAGTGGATTAAATGAGTTATCCATTGTCACATAACAATTTGTGTCTGAAGCAGGACTAAAACCCATTTCTCTTTGATCATAAGGCTGCAATGACTATATTGTAGAAGTATAATGTCATTTCAAAAAGAAAATACTTCACTAAAGAATTTAATGACTTATACCTTCTTTACAAAGAACAATAAAAAAATCACTTTATTCTATAATGCTAATGGTATCCCTTTGGCCAAGAAAGAGAGAAGACATCCTTTTAACCTCATATATACTATCCAGAACAATATCTTGCCTCTCAATTTTGACATCTTTTGGAGTCTTTCATTAGTTCAAATTTTCTAAATTTGAATTTTGTTCACAGCCTAATCAAAAAATAACTGATTTCATGCAGATTTATGAACCACAGTTGTACACTGAAGACACACAAAATAGAATTGTATCCATACATTTCAAAGACACTGAAACATGCATGTTGAAGGCTGCTGTACCAGCAATGTCTGAATATTTTACTGAGATTCCCAAGTGAGCAGCTCTCTTTGTAGTTTCATTAACATAATTGGAACTAGAACTTATTTAGCTCTAGTCAAGTCATTTCAATGAAGCTGATTATTTCCTGATCCCCTTGAAACAGCATTTCAAAGCTGTATGGGGACTTGCATGAGAGACTTAACTAGCAATGCAATTGAATTCTTTACAAGGGAGAAAAAAGTAGTGGCTGAAGCTCCATAAAGTCTTCACTAATTAGTGAAAACTTTTTTCCGCTTTCTTCTTTTTTTATTTTAGAATAATTCCAGTTTTTAAAGAAGGTATTATAGACAATCCTGATCAACTGGAAGAGTTGTAATATAAATGACACTTTACAATTGACCCAAATTAATAGTATATTATATACTTTTAAAGTCTTAATTCAACATTAGGGACAAATAGATATTTCATAAAGATTGGTCCCAGTACTCACTAAACAAGCAATGTCCATTCTCTGTTCCTGAACCTCAGGGCTTTTAAAGTCCCCACTCTTAATATGCATAAAAATTAATATAAAATGAAAAATACATAGCAAAGCAAAATAATTTTAATGGTCTGACAACCAAGTGAATGTTTTCTTGATTATTTTGGATTCATACTATTGGATATGCAAACATCTGAATACATCACAATTAACCAGGTGTGTTATTGCATTATTAACTAGTGTAAAGGTGGTGTAAATGCAATAGTGACAGTGTGGGAAACACAGACTGGTAGTGGAGTGTGGCCATGAAGGAAAAGCATCAGATTCAAAACTGAGTTGGGTGGTTGTGATGTCTGTTCATATGATGATTAAAGTGTCCAAGCAGAGGTCATCACTCCAAACTCTCTCAGTGTGAGTATTTGGGGCTTGTTTGAGGCTTCTCTCTAAAGTCTCCACTGATGCCAGAGCTTGAGGTGGAGACATAAGGGAGAGAAAACCTTCATGCTGCCCTGAACTTCACCTGTCCAATATGTTGGAACCTGGGAGTGAGACCAATTTCTTCAGCAAGATTTTTCCAGTGACCCTACTACTTCAATATCATAGGTAGTTGCCTAAGCCATGGAATTGTTTTTTGTTTGGTTGGTTGGTTTATCACAGAATATGATAGATGCGGCCTTCCATAGTTTTAAAAGAATTCCAAAGTCCTCTTTAAGGCAGTGAAAAATGATCTTTCAAAAGCATTAAGGATCTTCTCTCCAACAGGAATATTAGATGGGTAGGTGCAAAAGGGGCCCTCCCATACCACACTTTTGGTCTGAGTGCCTCTTTCCCTTTCACCTTCAAATCCCTCAGATAGAGGCAGGGGAGAATATTGTTTAAAGTATGAGTATGAGATTGAAAACATCACCATAATTATCATCATTATCACAACTACAATAATAAAAACAGCAACAATCACTAGCATTTACAAAATGGTTAAAGGTTTACAAAATGCTTCCATAGGTTATGTTATTTAATCCCTGAAACATTATTATAACCATTTTTCAGGAGAGGGAAATGAAGATGAGAAAAGTTAAATATTTTCTTTAGTGTTATGCAACTAATAATTGAATGTGATAGGATTTAGGGCAGAACTCTGAAGTAAATGGGCCATACAAATGTCACCATCATCAAGAAAAGGCCTTGTCATTCTATTCTAGCTATGTCTATTAGAATACCCACATTGGGGCAGCTAGATGATGCAGTGGATAGAGCACCGGCCCTGGAGTCAGGAGTACCTGAGTTCAAATCTGGTCTCAGACACTTAACACTTACCAGCTGTGTGACCCTGGGTATGTCACTTAACCCCAATTGTCTCACTAAAAAAAAAAATGCTAAAAAAAAAGAATACCCACATCAATGAAATCTTAGATTTTCTTTAAAGTATTATAAAGTTTTTTTCTATAAAGTATTATATCAAATAAAAATAATATAATCAAAAGTATTCTATATCAAAAAATAAGTGGTAAATACCTGGATGTATAGCATTGGGATTCAAATAGCCTTCATATCTGTGATACATATTGTCAAATAAGATAAAGACTGATAAATGAAAATGTTGAATAATTTACTTTTAGTGAAGAAAACTAAAGTTGTATAAAACTGATTTAGATCTAAGATGAATGTCATGGATGAGAAATATTATGAGGAAAAAAATTGTAACCTGTCAAGGACATATAAATCTCTGCTGTTATTGTAAATATTCTGAAAGTAACTTTATTCTAAAGAAGACAAAATGCTGGAGTAGAGGAAACACTAAAACCAAGGTTTCCCAACATTCTGCTCTAAATATCTTTAAATCAATGCTTCAAATAGAATCCTGAAAAAGACAGTGCCAACAAAAGTTTGAAGTGAAACATTTTTCCAGGCAAAGAAAATTTAGAAGTTTGAGAGGGGTCTGTGACATTAGGTTGGGACTGCCTAAGAGTGGACATGGAAGCAACATTAGCATAATGCCTTTTCAGGTGGCAACAGCAATGGTGGAGGCTTTAGATATTCTTAACTAGAGAGGATAGGTAATCAGACTGATGGTAAGAAAGATAGTACAGGCATTTGGACAATTACATTGCCTATACTCACTTCCAGGTAATAGTTCCAGAGCAAAGAAGAGCACTTGTAGCCCAAAGGATCAGGTACCCTGATGAGAAATGTTAATTGCCATTGCAAGAGAGCAATGGCCACACCTCTTCCCAGATTATAACACCTTGAAAGCATCAAAAATTTTCAAACCTCCAGAACTATCTCTGAAAACTCCAGTGAAAAATATCCTTAAACTTAGGACAGTACCCCTCCACCCCTATTGGAAACAGTCAAACTTTAACATAAAGTTTAAAGTCAATGAATAGACAAGAAAATGAACAACTACTGAATAAGGACACTGACCAAATAAAGTTGCTATGCTGACAGAGAAGATCAAGATAAAACATCAGAAGAAGAAAATTACAAATAAGTTGCCACAAGACCACAAGAATTCCTGAAAGAACTAAAAAATTCAATGATAAAAACAATGGGCAAAAAATAGGAAAAGTACAAAAAATCTGGAAGAAAATTCTTTAAAAACAACATTGGCTATGTGATAAAAGAGGCACAATTTATCACTGAGGGAAATAACTCTTTAAAAAGAAGAATGAGCCAAACTGAAAAAAATAGGTGCAAAGGCTTAATAAAGAAAATAAATTCTTAAAAATTAGAATTGGGAAAATGGAAATTAATAACTCTATGGGACATTAAGAAATAATAAATAAAAGATTAAAAAAAGAAGACATTGTAGAATGTACCAGAAAAAATAACTGCCCTGGAAAATAGATCAGAAAGCAATATTTTTTTTAAACTTTGTGTGTGTGTGTGTGTGTGTGTGTGTGTGTGTGTGTGTGAGAGGCAATTGGAGTTAAGTGACTTGCCCAGGGTCACACAGCCAGTAATTGTTAAGTGTCTGAGGCCGAATTTGAACTCAGGCCAAATTTTAACCTCCTGAATCCAAGGCCAGTGCTCTAGCCACTGTGCCTTTTAGCTGCCCCAGGAAGAGATAATTTAAGAATTTCTGGAATTCCTGAAATTCTTGATCAAAGAAAGAGCCTTGGTATCACATTGTAAGAAAATATCAGGAAAAAAATGCCCACTTTCCTAGAAACAAAAGGTAAAAAAAGAAATGGGGGGCAGCTAGGTGGCACAGTGGATAGAGCACCGGCCCTGGAGTCAGGAGTACCTGAGTTCAAATCCGGCCTCAGACACTTAACACTTACTAGCTGTGTGACCCTGGGCAAGTCACTTAACCCCAATTGCCTCACTAAAAAAAAAAAAAGAAATGGAAAGAAGCAAGTGATCATCTTCTAAAAGAAATGTCAAAATGAAAATTTCTCCAGAATAGTATAAACAAATTCCAGCAATCCTAGATCAAAGAGAAAATTCTCAAGCAGTCAGAAAGGGACTATTCAAATACCAGTCTGAATTACATAAGATTTACCAACAACCATGTTATAGAAGTGGGGGGTATGAAATATAATATTCTGGAAGGCAAAGAAGTTAGGATTACCAAGAATAACCTATCTGGGAAAACTGAGCAAACTATTTCAGAAAAAAAAGAACTTAATATTTAATAAAATAAATTACGTTCAGTCATTGTAGATGAAAAGAAAAGTGAGATGAATAGACAATTTGATAGTCAAATACAAGACTCAAAAAATCATAAAATGGTAAACATGAAAGAAAAATCATAATACAAAAAATACATTAATATTTAAAATGTGTGCACCAAACAGTACAACATCCAAATTTGTAAAGGAAAATTTTAATGTGTGGATAAAATAGACAGTAAAACTATGACAGTGGAGTCCTCAAATTTCACCTCTAAGAACTTTATGAATCTCACTATAAAATAAATATGAATGAAGTTAAAGAGATGAATTTTAAGTTAAAGATTTTTTTTAAATTTAGATAGGTTAGATCTCTGGAGAAAATTGAATGGGAATTGAAAAGACTATACCTTTTTCTCAGATGGACATGGTACTGTAAACCAAAAAAATGACCACTTATTGGGGCATAAAAACCTCACAACTAAATGCAGAAAATGAGACATTAAATGTTCCCTTTTTCAGAGAATAATAAAATAAAAAGCATATTTAATTAAGGCCCACAGAAGCATGGATTAATTAATTGGAGCTTAATCTAATTTTAAGTAATGAATGGGTAAAGAAGCAAATCATACTAATTATCAATAATTTTATTAAAGATAATGACAACAGGGGCATCTAAGTGGCAAAGTAGATAAATCACCGGCCTCAGATTCAGGAGGACCTGAGTTCAAATCCAGCCTCCAACACTTGACACTAGCTGTGTGACCCTGGGCAAGTCACTTAACCCTGGTGGCCCCACAGGAAAACAAAACAAAACAAAACAAAAAAGTTAATGACAACAATAAGACATCATAAAATTTGTCAGATATAGCCAAAATCTTTCACAGTTGAGCATTATGAAAATATTGTTGTTCATGTATTCAGTGTTTTCCTGGTTCTACTCACTTCACTATGCATCAGTGTATATAAATATTCCCATGTTTTTTGACATCATGATGCTCATCATTTCTTATAGCATAATAGTATTCCATCACAATCATATATCACAACTAGTTCAGTGATTGCCCAATTGATTTCAATTTCTTGGCCAGCACAAAAAAAAATGGTTATAGATTATTTGTACAAATATATGCTTTACCTTTTGCTTTGGTGTTTTTGGGGTACGTATATATTAGTGCAATTACTGAATCAAAGGATATACAAAGTTTTATTGTCTTTTTGACATAATTACAAATTACTCTTCAGAATGGTTGGACTAGTTTCCAACTCTTACAACATGACATTACTGTCTTAATTTTAGTACATCCACTCCAGCATATGTCAATTTCCTTTTCTTTCCTATTAGTCAACCTGATAGATGTGAAATGGTATCTCAGAGATGTGATCATTCACATTTCTCTGGGATGTAGTTGTTAGTTCATTTTTCTTTGCTATTAATGCCTTTGTTTCATCACCTGAAAACATCCTATTCATATGCTTTGACTTTTTATCAACTGGAGAATGGCTTTTATTTTTGTAAATTTGACTCAGTTCTCTGTTGCTAGGAAATGAGGTTTTCAGAGAAATTTTCAGGAAAAAAAGTTTCCAGTTTCCTTCTAATTTTGGCCACATTAGTGTTATTTGTGCAGAAACTTCAGTTTCTTGTGTTCAAAATCATCTATTTTAATTTCCATGATTTTCTCCATTACTTGTTTTGTCATAAATGCTTCACTTACCCATAGATCTGGCAGGTACATTTTCCATGCTGCATAATTTATTTACAATATTATCCTTTATGTCTACATCATTTATTCACCTTGATAACTTCTTTTTGTAAGGTATGAGATGTTGGTCAGTGTCTATTTTCTACAAGAATGATTTCATTTTCTCAGTAATTTTCATCAAATGTTTGTTTTGCTAAAATGTTTGTTTCAACTCTTTTTTTTTTGTTTTTCTCTAGGTTTCTCTAAATATGTAATCATAACACCTGAAAAGAAAAGAATGATAGATTTTTCCTCTTTGCCAGTTTTAATTCCTTGAATTTATTTTTGTTCTCCAATTTATATAACTAACATTTCTAGTACAATAATGAATATTAAAGATCATAGAAATCCTTGCTTCACCAGTATTCTTGCTGGGAAAGCTTCAAGTTTACCCCTATTACAGATGTTTCCTCTCAGATTTATAATGATACTACTTATCATTTTAAGAAAAGCTCCTATGTTTTTTAGTATATTTTGTCAAAGGCTTTTTCTGCATCTATTGATATCATATGATTTTTCTAGATTTTGTTGTTAATATGTTAAATTATGCTTATAATATTCCTAGTATTAAACCATTCCTTCATTGCTGATATAAATCCCACTTTGTAAGTGCTTATTATTCTTGAAATATATTTTATAATCTACATTCTAGTATTTTATTTGAAATCTCTGCATTATTATTCATCAAGGAAATTGGTCTATAATATTCTTTCTTTTTTTTTCCCTCTCCATGACTTAGATATTGGGACCGTATTTGAGTCACAAAATAATTTGCCAGGACAAGTTTACCTATTTTGTGAAATTAGTTTATATAGTATTGGAATTGTTATTTAAAGGTTTAGCAGAATTCACTTGTAAATCCATCTAGTCCTGGAGATTTTTTCTTAGCGAGCTCATTGATGGCTGGTTCAATTTCCCCCACTCCCAAAATAGGGTTACTCTTTTCTCTTCCACTAATCTCAGTAGTTAGACACAGAGATAGACATATATACATATCCATATATATATATATTTAGTATACATCAACTTCACTTAGATACTCAATTTTACCGTAATATAATTGGAGGGGAATTTTTTAAGAGCTCAGCCAAGTGGTTTCTCTACTGTTTTATAAGTGGCTCTACCCCCAGGAGAGTCAATATATTAAATAGAAACATTATGAATGAAATTATTCCTCAGAAATGCAGATTGAAAGAACATCAATAACTACTGACCTATGTATTTCCCACATTTATGATATTTATAAAAATGAGTTAGAAACATAAGGAAAGTATATTTGATGAAATTTGTAGAGAACGGGCAGGCTTTTCCAGATAATTCTGTACTTTAGGACATATATTTGTTTAATTAAATGAAAAGTTGAAGAAAGTAACCTTATAGATAATAATCCTGAAATGTTTAGTTTGTTGATTACCCCCCACACAAAAAAAATAAGCTAAAATTGTGCTTGTATAGGCTTAAATAATGCAAGATTTCATTAAAATATAACTATACAAATACTTCTCTTTAAATATCTCATACTTCTTTAATAAATTGAGACAAAAATGAGATTAATAAAGTAGGAAAATAATTTCTTTTCAGAGGTTTAACTCCAATATTTAATGATCAGAACACTATTTCAGAAATTTTTCTACTCCATAGCCTTGTATTCCATTTCTAGTCAGTTGTTTCTAATAATATCACCTGCCAGCCTCCAGGCAATGTTGTTCAAGTTTACTATCCTCTGGGGAGGGGGGGTGAGAGGAAGCTAAGATCTGGACAAAAAAAATGCCTTAGTTATCAAAGTCCTGTCCTTGCTGTTGATGTCACTTAATTGTTCTCCATGTCTGCATTATTCTGCTCCTACAACTCCTACCTTTCCCCTTGTTCTTGACTGTGTGGTCCTTTAAACACCTACTTTATTTAGCCTTTTAAATTCATATTGATCTTCTGGTTTTAGGAAACTAGACCTTTCCCTTTCAAGATATTCTGGTCAATCACCTTTCAAATTAAATTCTGATGATAACATAATTTCCCTAAAGCAAAATGAAAAAAATGTGAAATGAGCTTCCTCATCTATGACCAATCTTTGGAAAACATGGAATCCCTACTAAAGTTTCTGGGTGGTCTAGAACTCATTTAATAGCAAGCAATTTAAAATGAGGATTGCATTTAGTGAGTTGCTCTACCTATATTACTGCATTTGACATATTCCAAAATGCTGGATTGAGGCATATTTACAATTGAATGATTAAGTGGACTATCTCTCTGTGAGAATCTTCAGAAACATTTGATGTGTCATAGAATTTTATAGATATTTTCAGTTTTAGGCTCTTTTAAGAAGGGGAATGGAAAATTCTACTGCCATAGAAGAGTCCTCATTTAGAGAAACTCAATATAGTATACTATTCAAAGTACAATTTAGAACTACTCATATATTAAGTTTTTTAATTACATCTTGTAAACATTTCCATGGATGACATTTTTAGGTGTATTATGTCACCTAGATGCAGAAATTTTGGCTATGCTCTTGGTGGAGTTGTGAAAAGATCCAACCATTCTGGAGAGCAATTTGGAACTATGCCCAAAGTGCTATAGAACTGTGCATATCCTTTGATCCAGTAATACCACTGCTAAGTTTATATGCCAATGACATCCCCAAAAAGAGAAACAGACCTATCTGTACAAAAATATTTATAGCAGCTCTTTTCGTTGTGGTTAAGAATTGGAAATCAAAGGAATGCCCATCAATTGGGGAATGGCTAAACAAACTGCTATAATGACGATGATGGAATATTATTGTGCTATTAGAAATGACAAGCAGGATGACTTCAGAAAGGCCTGGAAAGAAAAGTAAGAAGTGACTAATTGTGAAGTGAACAGAACCAAGAGAACATTGTGCACAGAGACAGCAGTATTTTTTTGATGAAGAAATCTGAATGACTTGATTATTCTCAACAATGCAATGATTCAAAATAGTCCCAAAGGACTATTGATGAAACATCCTAGCCATCTTCAAAGAAAGACCTGATATTGATGGAACAGACCAAAGCATGCTATTTTCACATTGTTTCATTTTTTTCTTTTAATCAAGATTTATTGTACAAAATGACATAATTATACATGTATAACCTGTATCTGTTTGCCACTTCAGAGAGGGTAAGAGGAGGGAAGGAAAGAGGGAGAAAAATTGGAACCCAAAACTCTAAATAAACTATTTATTATTAAAAAATAAACAAACTGATCTCTAAAGAAAATGTTGGCTATTGATCAAAAGCATGTGTTATCTTCCCTTGAAATAATTATATATATATATATATATATATATATATATACATAAACATATATATATATATAAATGAAAAGTAAATTTTCTGACTGAAATATTTAGATGTTCTAAATTGAGTGGAACGTACCCACTGAAGAAAACTAAAACAGATAAAAAGAATAATTTTAAACAATTTGGGAGAATTGCAATTCACTTTCTAATTATTTCAGAACTCCTAAAAGTATTTTTTTCTAAACATATAATATTATTCAGTCCTAGGAGCACAGTGTTTTAAGTTTTGCAACAGTATAAGAAGGAAGAAAAGGGCAATGACTGCTTATAAAAGTAAGATTTGTAAAAGAGAGAAAATGGAATAGAATAGAATAGAATAGAATAGAATAGAATAGAATAGAATAGAATAGAATAGAATAGAATAGAATAGAATAGAATAGAATAGAATAGGAGTAGAATAGAGTAGAATATATATATATATATATATATATATATATATATATATATATATATTATAGAAGTCAGGCATGAAATGAGATATCATAGCCCAGCTCTCCAGTGTTATGTAGGGGAAAATTAAACCAAGAGAATACAACTTCAACTCTTGCAAATAGTCATTGTCTTGGCCTTTCACAAGGCAGTGCACCACCTGGACTTAGTGCATGTCTCTTCTTCTGAGGTATTTCAATGCTTGCTCTTGTATGTATTCCACCCCTGGATGGCAGGCGTCTTGGTTACTCTGATCTGATAACTCAGAATAAAGGCAATTAATGTTTCAAATGGTAAATTCCCATAATCCAAGTCTCATAAGGATATAACAATTGACTATAAAGCTGACAGCAAAAAATGTGAATTTGCTTTGACTCAGAATATAATATACAATATGCAATAATTCCAAATAATAACCTTTTTAAGCTAAGTATAAAATTATCATTGTGAAAAATCAGAACATATTTTAATACAAGTTATTTATTTTTATTTTTATACTTTTAAGCTTAGCAAAAATAATCTAGAATTAATTTATACTTGTCATGGCAATCAATTTACCAAGGAAATACTTTATAGCATTTGATCAAACAATCAGTTGGAGGGGCAGCTAGGTGACACTGTGGATAAAGCACCGGCCCTGGATTCAGAAGGACCTGAGCTCAAATCCAGCCTCAGATACTTGACACTTACTAGCTATGTGACCCTGGGCAAGTAACTTAACCCCCATTACCTGGCCAAAAGAAAATCAGTTGGATAAACAATTTAGAATATGGGAGAACAATACTTCCAGAATTAATATTGTATTATGAAATCAAAATCATTTTGCATTGGAAAAGGTGTATTTCTTACCCAACTTATTTTACCGGTGAAGATGAGAAGATTGAGGGATTCAGCTCTCCTAGCTGGCTCACCATAACTGTGATGGGTAAAACTAAATGTGTGTGTTCACCCTACCTTTCCCCAGTGTAGGGAAAGCTAGCTAGGAGAACAGTTTAGGCATTAAACATTTATTACAATTTATTAGAGAACAAGTGTCTCTGAAAGAATAGGAAAACCTATCTACCCTTGAGGAGAGATCAGGGTTCAACCTTACTTGTTTTTCAACCACCACCACAAGATTCCAACCACCAACTGACAAAACAAACTGCCTTCCATACTGCTTCAAGCTGATTGTTTGAGGGTGGTCTCATGTTGATGGGAGGTGACTTCTGTACAGCCCTGCTCTCTCAGCAGGAAGCCCCTGGTAAGAATATTCTCACGGTATAATGATATATTTTGTCCTATAGGAAAGTGGAAAGAGAAGGGGATAATGAGGGGTGATAGAAGGGAGGAAAGATTGGAGGAGGGGCTAGTCAGAACCAATATACTTTTGAGGAGGGACAGGGTGAAAGAAGATAGAAAAATGAGTAAATGTCAAGGAGAGATAATAGGAAGGAGAGAAATACTGTTAACAATAGTAAATAGTAAAATTAATTGAAGCTAGTTTTTTCTGATAGTTCTCAGTTCTCAAAAACATAGAAAACAGTAAAATTTGTTAAAAATGAGAGCCATTTCTCAATTGATAGATGATCAAAAGTCATTACCTTTTCAGATGAAGTAATCAAAACCAACTATATCCATATTTTTAAAAATGCTCTAATTCACTATTGATGGGAAAGATTCATGTCAAAACATTTCTGGGTACTACCTCATACCTATTGGATTGCATCATAGGATAACAGAGAAAAATGACAAATTTTGTTGTGGTAATGGGGGGGAAAGGAGATATTAATACATGCTTGGTAGTGTTGTAAACTGATTCAAACATTCTGTAGAGAAATTTGGAACTATGTTCAAAGGGCTAAAAACCATGCATACTCTTTGACCTAGCAATACCACTACTAGGTTGGTATCCTAAAAAAGAGAAAAAAGTTGAATTCATAATTGGGGTGATGCCCATCATTTGGGAATGGCTGAATAAATTGTGGAATGAAATTTGAATGGAATACTATTCTGCTATGGGAAATGATTAGCAGGATGCTATCAGAAAGGCCTGGAGAGAAATATATGAGCTGTTGCAAAGTAAAATGTATTGTATACAAAATAACAGTAATATTGTAAGATGAGTTTCTGTGAATGACTTGGTTATTTTCAGCAATGCAATGATCCAGGACAACTCTGAAGGACTTATTAAAAACGCAATCTATCTACAGAGAAAGAATTGATAGTCTCAGTTTTTTGTTTTCTTTCACAACCTGGCTAATGTGGAAATGTTTTGCATAACTGCACATGTATAACTTATATTGAATTACTTGAGTTCTTAAGGGGGTGTGGGGAGGGAGTGAAGAAAAGAATTTGGAACACAAAGTTTTGTTTCGTTTTGTTTTGTTTTGTTTTGTTTTGTTTTGTTTTGGTGTGGGACAATGAGGGTTAAGTGACTTGCCCAGGGTCACACAGCTAGTAAGTGTCATGTGTCTGAGGCCAAATTTGAACTCAGGTCCTCCTGAATCCAAGGCCAGTGCTTTATCCACTGTACCACCTAGCTGCCCAGGAACACAAAGTTTTAAAAATTGATGTTAAAATTTGTTTGTACATATAACTTGGGGGAAAATTCTAAATTAATAAAAATAAAAAAATAATAAAATGCAAAAAACACACAAAAAACACTGCCAGCCTTTGCAAACATCTATGCCACAGTTTCCATAGAAATGATACAGTCTACCTAAATGATAGTCTTAGAAAATTATCACATAGAAGTGTTGACCAGATTTTTGGACTATGATGAACAACAGTTTTTTTATATATTCCATATATTACTTTTAGCAAAAAAAAAAAAAAACAAAGTAAAAAGAACGAAAATAGTACATTTATATATTGCTATCACTTGTTAAATTTCATATGAGAGGAGTTTCTCTTCAAACCCATTAGGTGTTTCCTAAACCTAACACATATATATATATATATTTGTTTTTATTTTTGTTTCCAGACAATTCTTTAATGAAACCAATATCCTAACAATACATTGCCAGAGCCAGACTTTTTTTAATCACAAACATTGAGAATGTCAAAAACATCTTTACTCCACTTCAGCCACTTATAGTTTTTAATCTTCCGTTCATTTACAATTAGTAAGTTGTCTTTCTTTACTTAATATCAGTGTCATAGATATATGCCTTTGAAGTTAAGGCCATGTCACTTTCATTGTACACTGCTTCATCATAAAGAAACCAGCATGAAAAAGTGTTGCATTCTTAAAGGAACCTCCATAAAGTACACATGTAATTAGGCTGTTTTTTCAGTACATATATAATCAAATTTTTCCTAAAGGAATGTATGCATATATAGGCACAATATATACATATATGGATATGAATACATACATACATATATACATACATACACACAATGTGTGTTTTTATTTACACTGGAAGTCTAATCACAGGATATCAGGGGATCTTTTGTACTTTCCAAATATTTAACAGAAACAAAAGTTAGCATTTTTTTTTTAGTTCTCAACTTTTGTTTATACAAGCTTTCCAATTTCAGATTTTTCTCCCTCTCTCCCCTCCCTCTCCCCTCCCCTAGACAGCAGGTACTCTGATATAGGTTATATATATATATATAATATTAAACATATTTCTGCATTAGTCATGTTAATATAAGAGAAAAATCAGAGCAATGAGGAAAAACCTGAAAATAGAAAAACAACAGCACCAAAACCAAAAGAAATAGTATGGTTCATTCAGCATCTATACTCCACAGTTCTTTTTTTTTTTTTCATGGATTTGGAGATCCTCCTCCATCATGAGGTCCCTGGAACCGTTCTGTACCATTGCATTGGTGAGAAGAATATAGTCAATCACAGTAGGTCAACAGACAATTTTGATGATACTGTGTATAATGTACTTCTGGTTCTGCTCATCTCACTCATCATCAGTCCATGCAAGACCCTCCAAGTTTCTCTGAATGCCTCCTGTTCATCATTTATTACAGCAAAATAGTATCCCATTACATTCATATACCACAACTTGGCCAGCCATTCCCCAATTGATGGGCATCCCCACAACTTCCAATTCCTTGCCACCACATAAAGAGCAGCTATAAATATCTTTGTACATGTGGGTCTTTCTCCCCTTTCCATGATCTCTTTGGGCAAAAGACCCAAAAGTTGTATTGCTGGGTCAAAGGGTATACAGAGCTTCATAGCACTTTGGGTATAATTCCAAATTGCTCTCCAGAATGGTTGGATCAGTTCACAGCTCCACCAACAATGGATTAGTTTTCCCATTTTTCCACAGCTTCTCCAAGATTTATTATTTTGCTTTTTTGTCATTTTAGCCAATCTAATAGGTGTCAGGTGGTACTTCAGAGTTGTTTTAATTAGCATGTCTATAATCTATAGTGATTTAGAACATTTTTTTCATATAAGAATAGATAGCTTTGATTTCTTCATCTGAAAACTGCCTGTTCATTTCCTTTGACCATTTCTCAATTGGGGAATGACTTGGATTCTTATAAATTTGATTTAGTGTCCTATATATTTTTGGAAATGAGACCTTTATCACAAGTACTGGCCATAAAAATTGTTTCCCAGCTTTCTGCCTCCCTTCTAGTTTTGGATGCATTGCTTCAGTTTGTACAAAAACTTTTTAATTTAATGTAATCAAAATCATCCATTTTGCATTTTATAATATATTCTATCTCTTGTTTGGTCATAAACTGTTTTCATTTACAAAGATCTGAAAGGCAGACTATTCCTTTCTCTCCTAATTTTCCTATGGTATCACCACTTTGGTATAAATCTTGTATCCATTTTGACCTTATTTTAGTATAAGTTGTAAGATGTTGGCCTATACCTAATTTCTGCCATACTATCTTCCAGTTTTCCCAGTAGTTTTTGTCAAACACTGAGTTCCTATCCCAGAAGCTGGAGTCTTTGGGTTGATCAAACACTACATTACTAGTGTCATTTACTAATGTGTTTCCTGTGCCTAGCCTATTCCATTGATCCTCCACTCTATTTCTTAGCCAGTACCAGATAGTTTTGATGACTGCCACTTTATAGTAAAGCTCCAGGTTTGGTATGGCTAACCCACCTTCTTGTGAATTTTTTTTTCATTATTTCCCTGGATATTCTTGATTTTTTGTTTTTCCAGATGAATTTTGTTATTATTTTTTCTAGCTCTAGGAAATAATTTTTAGGTAGTCTGATTGGTATGGCACTGAATAAGTAAATTAACTTAGGTAGAATTGTCATTTTTACTATATTAGCTCTGCCTATCCATGAGCAATTGATATCTTTCCAATTATTTAGATCTGATTTGATTTGTGTGAAGAGTGTTTGATAGTTGTGTTCATAGAGTTCCTGGGTTTGTCTTGGCAAGTAGACTCCCAAGTATTTTATATTATCTACCATTACTTTAAATGGAATTTCTCTTTCTATCTTTTGCTGCTGGACTTTTCTGGTCGTGTATAGAAATGCTGATGATTTAGGTGGATTTATTTTATATCCTGCTACTTTGCTAAAGTTGTTAATTATTTCAAGTAATTTTTGAGTTGATTCTCTAGGATTCTTTAAGCATACCATCATATCATCTGCAAAGAGTGATAGTTTTGTTTCCTCCTTGCCTATTCTAATTCCTTTAATTCCTTTTTCTTCTCTGATTGCTAAAGCTAACATTTGTAGGACAATATTAAATAATACGGGTGATAATGGATATCCCTGTTTCACCCCTGATCTTAATGGGAAGGCCTCTAATTTATCTCCATTGCATTATAATGCTTGCTGATGGTTTTAGGTAGATACTGTTTATTATTTTAAGGAAAGCTCCACCTATTCCTAAGCTCTCTAGTGTTTTTATTAGGAATGGGTGCTGTATTTTGTCAAAAGCTTTCTCTGCATCTATTGAGATAATCATATGACTTTGGTTAGTTTTCTTATTGATGTGGTTGATTATGTTAATAGTTTTCCTAATGTTGAACCAGCACTGAATTCCTGGTATAAATCCCACCTGGTCATAATGTATTATCCTGGTGATCACTTGCTGTAATCTCCTTGCTAATATCTTCTTAGGGAATTCATTAATGGCTTGTTCAATTTCTTTTTCTCATATGGGTTTATTTCAGGATTTTATTTCCTCTTCAGTTAACCTGGGCAGTTTGTATTTTTGTAAATATTCATCCATTTCATTGAGATTGTCAAATTTATTGGCATACAGTTGGACAAAATAATTCCTAATTATTGATGTGATTTCCACTTCATTGGTGGTAACATCACCCTTTTCATTTTTGATACTGGTAATTTGGTTTTCTTCTTTCTTTTTTAATCAAATTAACCAATATTTTATCTATTTTATAGGTTTTTCATAAAAAAAACGCTCTTACTTTTATTGACTAATTCTATAGATTTTTGCTTTCAATCTTATTAATTTCTCCTTTAATTTTCAGGATCTCTAGTTTTGTTTCTAATTGGGGATTTCTAATTTGTTCTTTTTCTAGCTTTTTAAGTTGCATGCCCAATTCATTAATCTCCTCTTTCGCTTTTTTATTTATGTAAGCATTTAGAGTTATAAAATTTCTCCTAAGCACTGCTCTGGCTGCATCCCATAGATTTTGGTATGTTGTTTCATTATTGTCATTCTCTTGGATATACTTGTTGATTGTTTCTATGATTTGTTGTTTGGCCCATTCATTCTTTAGAATGAAATTATTTTGTTTCCAATTGATTTTCATTCTACTTTTCCCTGGCTCTTTCTTACATGTAATTTTTATTGCACCATGATCTGAGAAGGATGCATTTACTATTTCTACCTTTTTTTGCATTTGACTATGATGTTTTTGCACCCTAATACATGGTCAATTTTTGAAAATGTGCCATGTACTGCTGAGAAAAAGGTATATTCCTTTCCATCCCCATTCAATTTTCTCCAGACTTCTATCATGTCTAACTTTTCTAGTAATCTATTCACCTCTTTCACTTCTTTCTTATTTATTTTTTGGCTAGATTTATCTAATTCTGAGAGGGAGAGATTCAGATCCCCCACTAGTATAGTATTACTGTCTAATTCCTCTTGTTACTCATTTAACTTCTCCTCTAAGAATTAGAATGCTATACCACTTGGCGCATACATATTTAATATTGATATTACTTCATTATCTATAGTACCTTTAAGCAAGATGTAATTTCCTTTCTTATCTCTTTTAAAGAGATCTATTTTTGCCTGTGCTTTGTCTGAGATCAAGATTGCTACCGCTGCTTTTTTTTTTACTTTAGCTGAAGCATAATATATTCTCCTCCAGCCTTTTACCTTTACTCTGTGTGTATCTTTCTGCTTGAAATGTGTTTCTTCTTACCCCTGCCTCCCCCAATCTGCTCTCCCTTTTTATCACGCTCCTCTCTTTTCTTTACCCTTTTCTCCCTTGCTTTTGTTCTCCCTTCTATCAATCCCCCTCTTTCCCTTCCCCTTTTGCTTCCCTAAAGAATGAGCTAAGTTTATCTCAATGAACGTATATGTTATTCCCTCTTTGAATCAAATCTAATGAGAGTAGGGTTGAAACAATGTTCACCCCTCCTTTCTTTCCCTCTATTGTAATAGGTTTTTTTTTTCTTCACCTCTTCATGTGTTATAATTCATCCCATTCCACCTCCCCTTCCCTCTCCTCCCCATAAACTCCCTTTTTAACCCCTTACATTTTTTTGTATCATCACATCAAAGAATTTATATTTATACCCTCTGTGTAAAGTCCTGCTCTCTGCTCAAATACATTTACAATTCTTAAGAGTTATGAGTATTATCCAAACAGTTTAACCTAATTAAGTAACCTTTTTTTCCCTCTGTTTACCTTTTTAAACTTCTCTTGAGTCTAGTATGTTAACATCGAATTTTCTATTCAGTTCCGGTCTTTTCATCAGGAAAGATTGAAAGTCCCCAATGTCATTAATTGTCCATCTTTTCCCCTGAAAGAGAATGTGCATTTTTGCTGGGTAATAGATTCTTGACTGCAATCCAAGCTCCTTTGCCTTCCAGAATATCATATTCCAAGCCTTGCGGTCCTTTAATGTTGAAGCTGCCAGGTCCTGAGCAATCCTGACTGTGGCTCCATGATATTTAAATTGCTTCTTTCTGGCTGCTTGGAGTATTTTCTCCTTCACCTGATAATTCTGGAATTTGGCTACAATATTCCTTGGAGTTTTCCTTTTGGGGTCTCTTTCAGGAGGTGATCGGTGGATTCTTTCAATGATGATTTTATTTACTGATTCTGTGATATTAGGGCATTTCTCCTTAATAATTTCCTGGAATATGGTGTCTAGATTCTTTTTCTGCTCATTGTTTTCAGGCAGTCCAATGATTCTCAAATTGTCTCTCCTGGATCTGTTTTCCAGATCAGTTGTCTTTCCAATGAGGTATTTCACATTTTCTTCTATTTTTTCATTCTTTTGATTCTGCCTGACTGATTCCTGGTGTCTCATGGATTTTTTTATCTTCCAACTGTCCAATTCTAATTTTTAAGGCATTGTTTTCTTCAATGAGATTATGCACCTTTTTGCCATTTGGCCAGATGAATTTTTTAAGGAATTGTTTTCTCCAGTCAATCTTTGTGCTTCCTTTTCCAAGCTGCTGATTCTTTTTTTGTAGTTTTCTTGTTTTACTTTCATTTCTCTCCCCATTTTTTCTTCTACCTCTATCAATTGATTTTTTGTTTTTTTTGTTTTTCTTTTTTGTGGGGCAATGGGGGTTAAGTGACTTGCCCAGTGTCACACAGCTAGTAAGTGTCAAGTGTCCGAGGCCAGATTTGAACTCATTTACTCCTGAATCCAGGGCCAGTGCTTTATCCACTGCACCACCTAACTGCCCCCTCAATTGATTTTTAAAATCTTTTTTGAGCTCTTTCAGGAAGATTTTTTGTTCTTGAGACCAATTCACCTACCCTCATGAGGCTTCACATGTAGGCAATTTGAGGGTATTGTACTCATCTGAGTTTGCATTGGCTTCTTCCCAACTGATACAGAAGCTCTCAATGGAGAGGGCCCTTTTTTGCTTCTTACTCATTATTGCAGCTTATTTATTTATTTTTTAATTTGAGCTCTGCGCTGGGGGCACCAGGGTCCCTGTCTTGGGCTTCTTGTTCAGGGGTATAGGTGCTGTGTGACTGGATTTTTACTCTGAGGTCTTTATAATGTGTGCAGTCCACCCCCCTGCACTTCCTGTCTGAGAGAACTCCGGCAGGCACCTGATCCCGTCTGTCCTGATCGTGGCCATACAACTGGCAACTTGCACTCTTGGCCGGTGCAGGTAGGATTTCCACTGTCCTTCTTGGCCACCAGATTTTTGAGCCAGGTTCTAGGGGCCTCAGTTCTTTGGCTGTGGCCCGCAGCTCCTGCTAACTTGCCCCGACCCCCTCAGTGCTGGGCTGCTGCCCTGCGCTGGGCCTCCCTTTTGCCTGCGTCAGACTGACTTTTTCCCAAAGCCTTCTAAATTATCTCTGTTTGGAAGACTGTGTCCCTCTGTCTCTTTGCAGGTTCTGTAGTTTCAGAATATGTCCAGGGGCTTGCGTTTAATGTTCTTTTTGAGGGATCAGTAGGAAAGCTCAGGCAGCTTGCTGCTTCCTCTCCGCCATCTTGGCTTGCTAATATCTTATTTAAGATTCAAGCAACAATATTCATTAGGGAAATTGGTCTATAATTTCCTTTCTCTGTTTTTGCTTTGCCTGGTTTGGGTATCCTCACCATATTTGTATCATAAAACAAATTTGGTAGAACTCTTTCTTCAGCTATTTTTCCAAATAATTTGTATAATATTGGAATTAATTGTTCTTTAAATGTTTGGTAAAATTCACTTGTAAACCCACCTGACCCTGGGGATTTTTTCTTAGGGATTTCATTAATGGCTTGTTCAATTTCTTCTTCAAATATGGGCTTATTTAAGGATTTTATTTCCTCTTCAGTTAACCTGGGCAGTTTGCATTTTTGTAAATATTCATGCATTTCATTTAGATTGTCAAATTTATTTGCATACAGTTGGGCAAAATAATTCCTAATTATTGATTTAATTTCCACTTCATCGATGGTAATATCACCCTTTTCATTTTTGATACTGGTAATTTGGTTTTCTTTTTTTTTAATCAAATTAACCAATATTTTATCTATTTTATGGATTTTTTCATAAAAACAGCTCTTAGTTTTATTGATTAATTCTATAATTTTCTTGTTTTCAGTCTTGGTAATTTCTCCTTTGATTTTCAGGATCTCTGGTTTAGTATCTAATTGGGGATTTCTAATTTGTTCTTTTTCTAGCTTTTTAAGTTGCATGCCTAATTCATTAATCTCCTCTTTCTCTTTTTTATTCATGTAACCATTTAGAGCTATAAATTTTCCCCTAAGCACTGCTTTGGCTGCATCCCATAGATTTTGGTATGTTATCTCATTATTGTCATTCTCTTGGATATACTTGTTGATTGTTTCTATGATTTGTTCTTTGGTCCATTCATTCCTTAGAATGAAATTATTTAGTTTCCAATTCATTTTCATTCTATTTTCCCTGGTTCTTTCTTACATGTAATTTTTATTTCATCATGGTCTAAGAAGGATGCATTTACTATTTCTGCCTTTCTACATTTGACTATGATGTTTTTGTGGCCTAATACATGGTCAGTTTTTGAAAATGTGCCATGTACTGCTGAGAAAGGGTATATTCCTTTCTATCCCCTTTCAATTTTCTCCAGACAGCTATCATGTCTAACTTTTCTAGTAATCTATTCACCTCTTTCACTTCTTTCTTATTTATTTTATGGCTAGATTTATCTAATTCTGAGAGGGGGAGATTCAGATCCCCCACTAGAATAGTATTACTATCTAATTCCTCTTGTAACTCATTTAACATCTCCTCTAAGAATTTGGATGCTATGCCACTTGGCACATACATATTTAATATTGATATTACTTCATTATCTATAGTACCTTTTAGCAAGATGTAGTTTCCTTCCTTATCTCTCTCTCCCTTTTGTTTTTTTGTTTGTTTATTTTGTTAGTGAGGCAATTGGGGTTAAGTGACTTGCCCATGGTCACACAGCTAGTAAGTGTTAAGTGTCTGAGGCCGGATTTGAACTCAGGTACTCCTGACTCCAGGGCCAGTGCTCTATCCACTGCACCATCTAGCTGCCCCCCTTATCTCTTTTAATGAGATCTATTTTTGCCTTTGCTTTGTCTGAGATAAGGGTTGATACCACTGTTTTTTTTACTTTAGCTGAAGCATAATATATTCTTCTCCAGCCTTTTACCTTTACTCTGTGTGTATCTCTCTGCCTCAAATGTGTTTCTTGTTAACAGCATATTGTAGGATTCTGGTTTTTGATCCACTCTGCAATTTGCTTCTGTTTTATAACAGAGTTCATCCCATTCACATTCACAGTTATTATTACTAACTATTTCCCTCCATGCTATTTAATCCCTTTGTAGTTTCCCCCTTCTTTCACAATATTCGTCCTCACCGACATTTTGCTTCTTACCCCTGCCTCCCCCAATCTGCCCTCCCTTTTTATCACCCATCTCCCCTTTCTTTACCCTTTTCTCCCTTGCTTTTGTCCTCCCTTCTATCAGCCCCCCCCTTTCCCTTCCCCTTTTAATTCCCTAAAGAATGAGCTAAGTTTCTTTATCCCAATGAATGTATATGTTATTTCCTCTTTGAATCAAATCTAATGAGAGTAGGGTTGAAAGAATGTTTACCCCTCCTTTCTTTCCCTGTACTGTAATGAGGTTTCTTTCAATGATGATTTTATCCTCTGATTCTATAATATCAGGGCAGTTCTCCTTAATAATTTCCTGCAATATGGTGTCTAGATTCTTTTTCTGGTCATGGCTTTCAGGCAGTCCAATGATTCTCAAATTGTCTCTCCTGGATCTGTTTTCCAGATTAGTTGCCTTTCCAATGAGGTATTTCACATTTTCTTCTATTTTTTCATTCTTTTGATTCTGCCTGACTGATTCCTGGTGTCTCATGGATTTTTTTATCTTCCAACTGTCCAATTCTAATTTTTAAGGCATTGTTTTCTTCAGTGAGATTATGCACCTTTTGTTCTATTTGACCAAATGAATTTTTTAAGGCATTGTTTTCTTCAGTGTAATTAATCACCTTTTTTTTTTCCATTTGGCTAGATGAATTTTTTAATGAATTGTTTTCTGTAACTAATCTCTGTGCTTCCTTTTCCAAGCTGCTGATTCTTTTTTCATAATTTTCTTGTTTTGCTTTCATTTCTCTTCCCATTTTTTCTTCTACCTCTCTCAATTGATTTTTAAAATCCTTTTTGAGCTCTTCTAGGAAGACTTTTTGTTCTTGAGTCTAATTCACCTTTCCTCTTGAAGCTTCACATGTACATAATTTGAGGGCATTTTCTTCATCTGAGTTTGTGTTTGCCTTTTCTCTGTTGATACAGAAGCTCTCAATGGAGAGGGCTCTTTTTTGATTCTTACTCATTATTGCAGCTTATTTATTTATTTATTTTTTAAGTTTAGGTCTGCCCTGGGGGCACCAAGGTCCCTGTTTGGGGCTTCTTGTGCAGGGGTACAGGTTCTGTGTGTTATAGGTTATAGTGTGTGCAGTTCACCCCCCCATACTTCCTGTCTGAGGGAGCTAGATCAGTATGCCTAGTTGTTCCTATCCTGTTCGTGGACTTCTAGCTGGCAACTTGCTCTCTCGGCTGGTGCAGGTAGGTTTAGCCACTCTCTTGCTGGACCACCAGATTTTTGAGCCAGGATCTGGGGGCCTCAGTTGTTTGGCTGTGGCCCGCAGCTCCTGCTGACTTGCCCTGACCCCCTCGGTGCTGGGTTGCCGCCCTGTGCTGCATCTCCCTTTTGCCCGAGTCAGATCAACCTTTCCTGAAGTATTCTAAATT
Organism: Dromiciops gliroides; assembly: GCF_019393635.1. Lineage (NCBI taxonomy): Eukaryota > Metazoa > Chordata > Mammalia > Microbiotheria > Microbiotheriidae > Dromiciops > Dromiciops gliroides. The sequence continues at coordinate 557,662,051 of NC_057861.1, forward strand.
ATCTCTGTTTGGAAGACTGTGTCTCTCTGTCTCTTTGCAGGTTCTGTAGTTTCAGAATCCATTCAGAGGCTTGATTTAATGCTCTTTTTGAGTGAACAGAAGAAGAGCTCAGTCAGCTTGCTGATTCCTCTCTGCCATCTTGGTTCCAGTTAGGGTATTTTTTTTCTGAATTTTTCTGTATGTTTGCACCATGTAAGGGCAGAGAAACTCTGACATTAATATAATAAGAAATTACATTATAAAGTATTTTTTATTTACAAAGTATATTCCTCACAACCTTTCCATGAAGTAGGTAATGACTGACATTTATTTAGTACGTTGATTGGCACATATCCTACTCTACAATGAAGAAAAAAATTGATTGAAGGTTTGCCAAGGACCTTATATCCATTATTTCCTTGAACCCTGACAGCAATAATGCCAGTTAAATTCCAGGGGCATTATTATTTCCATTTTCTATATGAGGAAACTGAGCTTCTGAGATCTTTTACCCATAGTTTCTAAGTATCTGGTATGGAATTCAAGGCCAAGTTTTTTCTGCTTCCATTTCCAGGACTCTATCACTAGAATTTTTCCTGGTTATAAATACATTATTATGTCCATTTACATCAAGAAGCAATCAAACAAATGTAAAAAAATAGATGAAAATATATCTTTGATAAACAACTAACCTCTAAATTGTTCTAGAAGAGAGAATTTCAGAATAACTGGACAACCTGAAAGCCTTGATAAGAAAAAAAGAGCCTAGCCATCATCTTTAAAGGAATTTTCCAGTAAAACTGCCCTCATTTTCTAGAAATATAAGGTAAAAAATAAATAAGAAGAATCCACTATCACTTCCTGAATGAGATTTCAAATCCTTGCAATATTATAGCAGAAGTCCAAAACTCCTAGGACAAGGAGAAATAAGCATCATTCTTTAAACCACATATAGTCAAATAATATGAACGTGGAATTTTAGATGAAGAAATCAAAGATGTCTACAATGAAATGAAAAAAAATGCTCCAAATTAATATTAATTAGAGAAGTACAAATTAAGACAACTGAGGCATTACCTTACATCTGTCAGATTGGATAATATAACAGAAAAAGAAAATGACAAATCTTGGAACGATGTGGGGAAATGGAGACATTAATGCACTGTTGGTGAAATTGTGTATTGATTCAAACATTTTGTAAAGCAATTTGGAACTATGCTAAGTGGGTTATAAAACAATATATTCCTTTTGACCAGGCAATACCAATACCAGTTCTATATCTGAGAGAGATAAAAACAAACATCAAAAGTCCCTGAATGTATAAAAATATTTATAGCAGGTTTTTAGTTGCAGTGAAAAATTGGAAATTGAGGGGATGTTGATCAATTGGGGAATGACTGAACAGATTGTTTTATGTTATCATGATAGAATACTATTTGGTAATAGATTATGAGCAGGTGGATTTCAGAGCAAGCTGGAAAGTCTTATGGAACTGATACAAAGTGAAGTGAGGGGAAGCAGGAGAACATTATTTGGAGTAATTGCAATCTGTATAATGATCAACTCTGAATGACTTTCTTATTCTCAGAAATACAAGATTCAAGAAAATTCTTAAGGATTTATTATGAGAAATGAGGTCCATCTCAAGAAAAAGAATATATATAGATTGAATATAGATTGAAACATACCTTTTTTAACTTTCTTTTATTTCTTTTATTTTGTTGTCTTTGTTTTCTTTCACAAGATGACTAACATGGAAATATGTTTTGCATGACTACACATGTATAACATATATCAAATAGATAGATAGATAGATATCAAATTACTTGCCTTCTCAATGAGGGAGGAGGGAAAGAATATGTCATTCAATTTTTTTCCAAAAAAAATTAACATTGAAAATTGTTTTTATGTGTAATTTGGAAAAATAAAATTTCTAATAAAATACAATTAATTAAATGGAATATAATAAATCCACAAGATATCAAGAAAAACATACAATCAAAAGAATGAAAAGAAATAGAATAAATGATTTAATACCTCATTGGGAAAACAAGCAACCTGGAAAATAGATATAGGAGAGAATTTATCTATCACCTCCTGAGAGAGATCCCAAAGTAAAAATTCTCAAGAATATTATAACCAAATCCCTGTGTTCCAAGGTCAAGCGGAAAATACAGGAAGCAGTCAGAAAGAAACAATTCCAAATTCATGTAGACACAGTCAGGTACGCAGGATTCAGGAGCTTCTACATTAAAGAATTAGAAGGCTTGAAATATGAAAATCCAGAAGGCAAAGGCACTAGTATTGCAACTAACATCATCTACCCAGTGAAACTGAGACAATACTTCAGAAGAAAATTTTGATATACAATTAAAGAGATTAATAACAAATAAATTAATAAAAATAAATTAAGCTCAGTACTCGTGAATAGACCATAGCTAAACAACAACAACAACAACAACAATAACAACAACAAAATCATTTTAAAAGACTCAAGAGAAGCATAAAAATATGAATAGAGAAAATATGTGAGGAATTCAATAAGGTTTACATGTGTACATGGGAAGATGATTCATGTAACTAATTTCTAAGAACCATTTCATTATTAGGTCAGCTAGGAGGAGTATATAGTTATTTCTTCCAAACTGTGGGTATTACGGATATGGTGACCCTATGATCTGAACATTCGCCTAAAAATTTTTGTCCCTCCCTTTATACCAAAATAAAAGTCTGAATTATTTTGGTATTAAAAGATAAAATTTCTTCATGTACAAGACTCTAGATATATTTTATTAATTTTTAAATTTCTAAACTTTTTCTCTGTTACCTATTGGCCTTTAAGAGTCATCTCCAACTTCCATTAAACTCTCAAGCAATTCCCATTTAATTTCTGATGCCACCCTGCAATATATTGAAACCATAAAGGGGAAAGTCACAATGTGGAAGGGAAAATACAGAGGCAATAAGCATGAGTTGACTATGATGGGATGATATCCAAAAAGTAAAATAAAATTAAGGCACAAGAAAAAGGAATACACTGCAAGAAGGGTCAAAGGAGAGGTAAAATGGGATAAACTATTTCGCATAAAAGAGGTATAAAAGATCTTTTAAAATGGATGGGATGAAGGGAGTAGTGGGCAATACTTGAATCTTAATCTCAACAGAATTGGTTAAAAGAAAGAATGCCATTCATATTCAGTTGGGTATAGAAATATGTAGGAGAGAAATAAAAGAAGAGGGAGGACTAACAGTAGGAAGGGTAGATTGGGGGAGATGGTGGTCAGAAGCAAAATATTTTGAAGTGTGATACAGTGAAAGGAGACAGAGACAGGCAGAAACAGAAAGCTGCATACTGAATGTTAATTGGATGAACTCATTCATAAAACTGAAGTATAAAAGTGGATTCAAAAACAGAATCCTACAATAAGCTGTTTAAAAGAAACACAATTGAAAATAATAAAATACTTTTATTTAAAAAAGAAGAAACACACTTTAATCAGAGAGACACACAGCAAAGTTAAGAGAATGGAGATAGATTTATTGTGCTTCAGCTAAAATTTACACACATATAGATGTGTTTGTATTATATATATGTGTGTATATATATATAACTATTTGTATGTGCTTATAAGTAAACAAAATTTATTCCTAAAAAGCACCAAAGACATTGAAATAATATCAATACTAAACATATGTGCACCAAATGGTATGGCATCCAAATTCTTAAAGGGAAATTTAAATCAGTTACAGGGGGAAATAGAAAGTAAAAATATACTAAAGAGTGACCTCAACTTTTCCTTCCCAGAATTAAATGTAATCAAAACATAAATAAGAAAGAAGTTAAGGAGATAAATAGATTTTTAAAACGTCATATGTGATGGACTTTTGGAGAAAACTGAATTGGAATAGAAAGGAATATACCCTTTTCTCAGCAGTACATGGCTCCTACCAAAAGAAAAATTACCATGTATAAAATAAAATTTCACACATATATGTAGAAAAGTAAAAATATTAAATGCATTCTCTTTGCAAATTATAATGTAATAAAACATTTAATAAGGGGCCCTAGAAACAGATTAAAAATTAATTGGAAACTAAATAATCTAATCATAAAGATTGAGTGGGTAAAAGAACAAATCAGAAACAATTGATAATTACATTAAAGAAATTGAAAACAATGTGACAGTATATTAAAATTTATGGAATGTATTCAAAGTAGTAGTTAGAGTAAAATGTATATCTCTAAACATGTAAATAAAATTGAGGAAGAGCAGATCAATGATTTGGGCATACAACTAAAAAACAACAAGAAGAAGAAGAAAATAAACACATTTAAAATTCCCAATTAAATACCAAATGAGAAATCCTGAAAATCAAAAGAGAGACTGATACAATTGGAAGTAAGAAAACAATTGAACTAATAAATAAAACCAGGAACAGGTTTTATGAATAAAACAACAAAATAGAAAAATCAATGGTTATTTTGATCTTAAAAAAAGAAGAAAAGCACCAGTACCAAAAACGAAAGGAGTAAATTAAAGCAATTATTAGGAGGTATTTTGCACACTTATATGCCAATAAATTTAAGAATCTAAGTGAAATTGATAAATATTTACAATAATACGAATTGCCCAGATTAACAGAAGAGGAAATAGAATGCAAAATTAACCCTATTAAGAAAAATAAATAAATTGAACAAGCTATCAATGAGTTCCCTAACAAAAAATCCAGGATTACATCAATTCACAAGTGAACTCTTAAACTTGTAAAGGATAATTTATTCAAATACTGCTTAAGCTATTTTGAAAAGTATGCAAAGAAGGAGGCCAAACAAATTATTTTTATGACACAAATATGGTGCTGATACCTAAACCAAGAAGAGTAAAAACAGAGAAAGAAAAATATAAATTAATTTACCTATTAGGTAAATTAATATTGATGAGAATTTAAAAATAAAGTACAAGGAGATTACAACAAAATATTGTAAAGATCATTCACTATAAATATAACATCCAATCCTATTAAAAACTCTACCAAGCATAATAATATATGGTAAGCAGTAATTTCTTTAAAATGGTAAGTTGTATTTCTCTAGGGGGCACAGCTGTAGTAGGAATAAGCTAGTGCCAATAATATCAGGGCTCATTATTATCATTATTAATCAATATTACATTGAAAATTCTAAACATAACAATAAGATATTTTTTTTAAATGAAGGAGACTAGGCATTGAGGAAACAAAACTATCACTCATTGCACATGATACGATGGTATTCTTGTTGAATTCCATAGAATCAAGTAAAAAACTAGCTGAAATTAATAACTTTAACAAGTTTCAGGTCATAAATTAAATGCACATAACTCATTAATATTTCTATATATTACCAAGTTCAACAGCCAGAGATTGAAAAATAACTTCCATTTAAAATAACTCTAGACAATATAAAATACTTGAGTGAAGATAAATACTGAAACTATATATACACAATCACAAAATATTTTTCACAGAAATAAAAACAGATTTTAAATTTGGGGCAAATTTAATTTCTCATGGTTACTAGTAGGCTTCCACCAGTCGCGGACAACCATGGATCAGGACCTTGAAGAGCCACAGGCCACGGTGTGGCTGTACAATCCGATACAGGAGCCACAGCTCCTGCTGCAACAAAGACATCAGAAAACTGCACTCTCTGTTGTCTGTCAGTTCCTGAGTCTCTTTCGTTTTTCTTCCTCCCAAGTTTGAAGGCCCATCTCAGCTGCGTGCAAGCTGCTCCTGAGTACTGAACTCCATTGGGCGCAGTCCTTGGCCATCTCCGCCCAGCTACCGATGTCTATTCCCAGAGCCCTCAAGTCTCACTTGCATACATCTCTGCAGTGAAGCTGGGGGCATCCAGCAGGTCTTTGGCCTGAGGCTAACTCGAAATAGAGTAGGTCTTTAGGAATGCACCCATCTTGCATGCAGTGCACATGACCAAGCCAGGGCAGCAGACTTTGTTTCAGTAGCATGTAGATGATCAGAAGTTGTGTGCATTGGAGCACTTCTATGTTGGTGATCCTATCTGACCAAGATATGCCAAGGTTGTGCCGAAGGCAGTGCATGTGGAAGCTGTTAAACTTTTTCTCTTGTCTAGTATACCTAGTCCATGTTTCGCTGCCATACAGTAAGGTACTCGGGACGCATGCTCTATAGACAGCAAATTTGGTTCTTCTTGTCAGTTTACTGTTTGCCCAGACACACTTGGCAAGCTTAGCCATGGTTGAAGTAGGTTTCCCAATCCTCTGATTGATCTCAGAATGAAGTGACAAATTGTCACTGACAATAGAGCCAAGATACGAGAATTGGCTTGCGACATCCAACTGGTAGCTACCGATGTATATCAATGGAGGTGACATAGCACTCTGACACATGACTTTCATCTTTTTAAAATTAATAGTTATGCCAAAGTCCATGCAAGCTTGAGAGAAGCGATCCATCAAGGTCTGCAATCCACGCTCTGAGTGACAGGCAAGTGTGGCATCACTGGCAAAAAGCACATCTCTAAGGGTGCTACCTCTCACTCAGGTTTTGGATCTCAGACGTGAAACGTTGAACAGGCCTCCATCCAACCAAGAATGCAGATAAATGCCATCATTTGACGAACGAAAAGCATGACTCAACAGCATGGAGAAGAAAATTCCAAATAGCGTGGGAGCAAGCATGCATCCTTGCTTGACTCCGCTGTTTATGCTGAATGCTTCAGAGGTGTTGCCTTCGAACTGTACAACACCCTGAATGTTGCAATGAAAGGAGTGAATGAGGCTATGGAGTTTAGGAGGGAAACCAATTCTCAAGAGAATTTCAAAAAGACCTTCTCTATTAACCATATCAAACGCTTTGGTCAGGTCTATAAAGACAATGAAGAGGGGTGTTTCTTTGTTCTGTGCACTTTTCTTGCAGTTGCCGATGTGAGAAAATCTTATCAATAGTTGACCTCCTTGCTCAAAAGCCACATTGCAATTCAGGGTCAACATGGTCAGCAACTTTACGCAGTCTAAGTAAGATGACCTTGGCAAACACTTTCCCAACAAAACTGAGAAGTGAAAGTCCTCTGTAGTTGTTACTGTCACTCCTGTCTCCACTGTTCCTATAAAGAGTAATTATAAAGGCATCACGCATATCCTGTGGCCCTCCACCTTCTTTCCAACACAAGCACAACAATTCATGCAGGACGTTTTTAGAGCATTTGATCAATTCAGCTGCAATACTGTCTATACCCAGAGCTTTTCCACATCTTAGGGATCTAATTGAATTCTCAAGTTCCTCAAGTGTGGGTACATTGTCCAACTCCTGCAGTACAGGGAAGGACTCCATGATGTTCAAAGCTGATTCTGTGATAGAATTTCTGATGGTGTACAACTCAGAAAAATGCCCATTTGCTTAACTTTGTTCGTAATGCATTCTCCAGTGCTGGACTTGAGGGGAGCTGTCTTGCTCTGGGTCCACAAGCTTTCTTGATGCCTTTGTACATTACTCTGATGTTTCCCGTGTTAGCAGCAACCTATATTTCCTCACTGACCTCAACCCAATATTCATTCGCATGTCACCTTTGGATTTGCTGAGCATTTCTTCTTGCAGCATGTAGTTTCTGAAGAGCACTTTCATTTGGGGAGTGGTTGTATTCAATGAGTGCGCTGCACTTGGCCTCAAGAACAGGATTCATTTCATTGCACTTGGCTCCAAACCAGTCATTTGTTTTGCTGGTCTTCTTCCCAAAGACATCAAGAGCAAGTCTGTGGACACTCTCATGTAATTGTTTCCATTTTTCAGCAGCTGATGTAGCAGAAGAAGATGCAATCAATGCATTCTTGAGAGATCTCAAAAATTGATCCACCTTACTGAGATTCATGGTTTTGCTAGTGTCAATAAGAGATCGCCCTGTTGGTTTATGGTGATGCAATGTTTTGGGCCGGAGCCGCACTTTACAACAAACTAACAAGTGATCAGTGTCACAGTTGGCACTGTGTTAAGAATATACTTGAGAGCAGACTGCCTGGTTATTATTAAGTCCAATTGATGCCAATGTTGCGATCTGGGATGTCTCCATGATACTTTGTGTTGTGGCTTGGACTTATAAAATGAATTGGATATACACAAGTCCTGGTAAGCGCAAAATTCCAACAGTCTTTGCCCATTTTCATTCATCTTTCCAAAGCCATATGTCCCGAGGCATGTTGGCCAGGACACATGGTCAGAGCCAACTCTTGCATTAAAATCACCCAGAAGAATGATGAATTCATATCTGGGGATAGCTCCTAGAGATGCTTTCAACTTATCATAGAACTCATCTTTGGTCTGTTGTGAAGCTGTTAATGTCGGAGCATATACACTGATAAGGTTCACAAGGCCTTTGATTGTTTTCAGTTGAAGTGTGAGCAGTCTCTCAGTACTGTCACCCATCAATTCAATCATTTTCAGCAACGTGTTTTTCACAGCAAAGCCCACACCATGTTCTCGTGGTTCTGCCAAAGTTTTGTCCTTCCAGAAGAATGTATAATCCTTTTCCTTCAGCCTTCCAGAGTCTGTGATTCACGTTTCCTCCAAAGCCGCAATGTCAACATTTAGTCTCTGTAGCTTGTTGTTTATCACCGCTGTTTTCCGAAAGTCTCTGACTGCTTGTAGGTCATTTGAGAGTCCAGTCATCATAGTCCAGACATTCCAACTGCCCAACTTTAAGGCAGGTGGCTTGGAATGTGAGTTAACTTTATTGTTCGCTGGTGCTCATGCTTCAGTTCACCTGTCAGGCCGTAACCTTAATCCCCATGTACCCAATGAGGAAGATGAACCATGATGGGACAACACCTTACTGGCTGGGGTTTACCCAGCTTAAGGTGGGCGGTAGCTATCCAGTGGAACTCCATCATTCCTCCCACCGTCAAATGCAATCCCTGGCGTCAAGCCCTACCTCAATCGGCAAGTTACTTATAACCGATAAGTGCCGCATCCTGTGTTGTATCTACCCCATGAGGTGTAGCTGGAGTGTCCTCTCAAGGGCGCTGTCCTGGGCGGATCAATATGGAAAACAAGCTGTTGCCCATGCAGCAGGTTTTCCCTCTCTGTGACATTGGTGGATCCAAAGGAGAGGCAGAGCCAGTACAGTTTGGCACCAGTGCCGCCGCAGCAGTTGGCAGAAGGATGTGATGTCCAACATCCAACTGCCTAAGGGAATCTGGCGCCTGATCTTTCCTCGGGGTTAACTCCCAAAGTCTTTCCCATATATGGGTACAGCCACAAGGCAGTGGAGGTTTAAAATCAGGGTTTTCCTTCCCCTAGATGAGTTGCCTGCCAAGGCTGACGAGCCTCAGCTGCCTGAAACAACTGGTTTTAAGGCTCCAGTGACTCACCTTGGCCCCTTCTCCTGTTAGTGGAAACAGTCCCACTAGGAGAAGGCCAGGAATTGGGCTTCAGTTGTCAAAGGCTATTTGAGATGCACGCCATTGGAGCATTTTATAGAGAGTGGGAGCTTATCCCCATTCCCACCCTGGCATGATCTTTGGAACTATGCTCATGGGTAGACCAAGCTAATTCAATGAAATTCCAATTATACCTAAATTATTCACTTATTCAGTACCATACATCTTAAGCTATCAAAAATATTTTATAGAGCTTTGTTCATTTGTTTCAGTCATGTCCAACTCTTCATAGCCTCATTTGGGGTTGGCTTTGGAAAGATCCTAGAATGATTTGCCACTTCCTTCTTCAGCTAATTTTACAAAAGAAGAAATAAAGGCAAATTTAAGTGAATTGCCCAGGGCCACACATCTAGTAAGTATCAGAAGCTGTATTTGAATTCAATTTTTCCTTACTTTAGGCCTGACATTCTTTCTCCTGCATCATCTAGCTGACCTTTATAGAACTACAACATAATAGCAAAATGCATCTGGAAGAAAAAAAGGAAACCATATCTAGGGAATTAATGAAAAACAACGTGAATGAAGGTGCCATCTATCAAATTGCTTGCCTTCTCAATGATGGAGAATTGAAGTGAGAGAATTTTGAAATTAAAATTATAAAAAAATGTTAAAATTGTTTTTTTTTTCACTTGGAATTTTTTAAATAGCATTGGAGAAAAATGGAATGAATTACAAAGTAAAAAATGCTTCATCGAAACAATTTATTTATTCATGCAATAACTGTGAATGTAAATATGTTTTCTGATCTTTTCAGTTGTGTCTGACTATTTGTGAATCCATTTTGGAGTTTTCTTGGCATTTTATAGATGAGGAACTGTGGCAAACAGGGATAATTAACTCACCAGGATCACAGCTATTAAATATCTGAGGCCAGATTTGAACTCATAAAGTTGTGTTCTTGATTGTAAGTCTAGTTTTCTATCCCTTGTACCTACTAGCTGCCTGTATTTAAATATGACTTTTATTTACTCTCCCCAAAACACTGTTTCTATTCAAATAGCGAACAAGATTAGAGGACTTTGTCAATCAAGCTAATAATTAGAGCAGGAACTGTAAAGGCAGACATGTTTATTATATATACCCCAAACTATTTTTCTTGCTTTATGCAAGCTGGCATTAAGGCAATAAATTAATAATGCAGTTTCTCAAATAACAGCTATCTTGACATAGTGACAGTCACATCGTTGAGAGAAATCAGTTTTGTAAATGGCTGTCAGATCAACCTGATGAGGAAAAAAAGGAATGCAGTGGTCCAGGGTAGTTAATTACAAGCTGATTACCTCTATTTGAGCAAGACAAAAAATTATGAAGCTTTCTGAATACAACTGAACAGGTTTCAATTTTTATCATGAAGTTTGTATCTTAGCTAAGGGAATTTTCTTGATCTAGATCAGAACTATAACAGGTCAAAAATTCAATAGCATTTTCAAAAATCACATACAAATGTTAAAGGAACTTTTTTTTACAAATTTGCTTAAGTAATTACCAACTTAATAATTTAATTAAAATATTTCATTTGTAATATTTAAGCTCTAGGTGGCCAAAAGGGAAAAAATCTGAATCGTTTGTCAGTTTCCTAAATGCCATAGTTTGCCAATGAAATAAGTCCTACACTTGATCACTGTTAAACCTCTAACTGTGTCTGATTGGTACCCCATAAATTATTGACACAGTCTACGAAGGAAATCAGTCCTCTCTTCCTAACACCTATTGTTTTGAGCTCTAATTTTATTTTTAATTTATGAGGATTTTTTCAATGGATTTAAGATTCTCTCCTGCAAGGTTTCCTTTTTTGATCTATACCCAAATTAAAAATTGTCCTTTAGTGATTAAGTGCCATGGAAGGAATAACAAATAGATATATAGTATAAACAAAACAAAACAGTACCATATTTTTCCTCTGTTTAGAATTTTATTTTTCAAATTAAATGCAAAAACAAATTTCAACATCAATTTTTTTAAACTTTGTGTTCCAACTTCTACTCCTCCCTTCCTCCCCTCCTTCCCATCCCCAAGAACACAAGCATTTCAATATAAGCAGTCATACAAAACATATCCACATTAGCTAGGTTGTGAAAGAAACCAGACAAAAACAAAACTTCAGATTAAGGAACTATCAAAAAATTATGTTTCAATCTGTTTTCAGATGCCATCAGTTCTTTCTCTTTAGATGGACTGCAAATTTCATAAGTCCTTCAGAGTAATATTGGATCATTGCATTTCTGAAAATAACCACATCCTTCACAGCAGACCATCTTACACTGTTGATGTTATTTTCTATACAGTACATTTCATTCTTTAGTTCATGTAGGTCTTTACAGGTTTTTCTGATAGCATCCTGTTCATCATAACTTTTATATAGTACTTTAAACTTGGCAAATAATTTTCTTCACAATAGCCCAGCAAAGTAAGTATCATACATTTGCCATTATAATCAATCATAACTGCTTCCCTCAATCCTATTCTTTTACTATAATATTCACTCTATTTTTAATCTTCTTTTACCTATTCCTCCTCAAAAATGTTTGCTTCTGACTGCCCCCTCTGCCTTCTGCCCTCGCTTTTTTCACCCTTCCCCCCTTATCCCCTTCTGCTCCTACTTTTCTGCAGAGTTAGCTAGATTACTCCAACCAATTGAGTGTGTATGTTATTCCCTTCTTGAGCCAGCTCTTATGAGATTAAGTTATTTGAGCTAATTCTGATGTGTATAAGGCTCCTTCACTTCCCCACATGTCCCCCATTGCTCCCCCCACTTCATACACCATTTCCTGCTTTTTTCATGTGAGATTTCAACCCATTCTGCCACTCCCCTCTCACCTCCCCCAGTGTATTATTTCCCTCCCTCATTTTTACTCCAAAGATTTCATCATGGGGCAGCTATGTTACACTGTGGATAAAGCATCCACCCTGTACCAAAGAGGACTCAAGCCCAAATTCAGACTTGGATACAAGACACTAATCACCTGTGACCACTTCCCCTCCCTCAAAAAAACAACAACAATAACAAAAAACCCAATAAACAAACAAAAAAATCCTTTACAGGCATCATGCCTTCATAATCAATTACTACCTGTGCCCTCTGTCTAAATTTATTCCTATCATCTGCCCAAATACTCAGAAGGCTCTTATGATTTAGACATATCATCTTCCCATGTTGGAATGTAAACAGTTTAACCTTTTAACATCTCTCATGATTTCTTTTTCCTCTTTATCTTTTTTATGTTTCTCTAGGGTCTTGCATTTGAAAGGCAAATTTTCTATTCAGTTCAGGTCTTTTAATAATGAATACCTGAAAGTCCTCTTTTTCATTGAAGTCCCATTTTTCCCCTGAAAGATAATACACAGTTTTTTTGGATACATGATTTTTGGTTGTAAATCCAATTCCTTTGCCCTCTGAAACACCATATTCCATGCCCTCTGATCCTTTAATGAAGAAGCTGCTTTATCCTGTGCTGTCCTTACTGTGGCTCCACAGAATTTGAATAGCTTCTTTCTGGATGCTTGCAATATTTTCTCATTGACCTGGGAGCTCTGGAATTTGGCTATAATATTCCTGGAAGTTTTCCTTTTGGGATCTCTTTCAGGAGGTGATTGGTGGATTCTTTCCATTTCTATTTTACTGTCTGCTTCTATAATATCAGGGTAATTTTCCCTGAGAATTTCTTGGAACAAGTCTAAGGTCTTTCCTTGGTCATGGTTTACAGGTAGTCAAATAATTTTCAAATTATCTCTCCTGGATCTATTTTCCAGGTCAGCAATTTTTCCAAGAAGGTATTTCACATTGCCCCATATTTATTTATTCATTTGGATTTGCTTTATTGTGTCTTGGTTTCTCATAAAGGCACTAGCTTCCTTTTCCTCAGTCCTAATTCTTAGGAAATTATTTTCATCAAAGAGCTTTTGCATTTCCTTTTCCATTTGGCTTTCCAAGTTATTGGCATTTTTCACATGTCTTTCCTGTATCACCCTCATTTCTCTTTCCATTTTTCCTCTACCTCTCTAACTTTATCTTCAAAGTCCTTTTTGAGCACCTCTATGGCCTGAGACCAATTCATATTTAGATTTAGGGGCCCTGACATTGCTATCCTCCTCTGAGGATGGACCTCAATCTTCCTAGTTACTAAAGAAGCTTTCTATGGTTAACAACTCTCTCAGCCTGCTCATCCTTCCCATCTTTTTCTTGACTTTTAACTCCTTAGTGTGGTGTCCTGCTTCCAGGATATACTGTCCCAAGCTTCAGGGGGTCCCAGAAGTTATGATTTAATTAGAGGCAATTTCTTCACTCACCTGGCCCTTTCTCTGGTCCATAGATAATCCCAGGCCAACTTTCCAATCAACCAGGCAGCAAAACTTTATGTGCAGTGGTTGCTCGCTCTGAATGAGCCTGCACCCCTCCCCTACCTGGGCCGCAACTCAGCCACTCAAGGTTTCTTCCTGGTTGCCTGTTGGGGAAAAACATAAAAATCCCCCATATCTCCTGCATACACTTTCATAGACTCCTCCCGGGCAGCCATTTAGCCCTCTCACCAGATTGTGACTTTAATTCCAGAAGAAGCCATCACTGCAGCTGATTTGGAGGCTTGGGAATAAGTTTCTCTAGCTCAGCCTGCCTGAGACTGTATCTGTGTTAGTGTGATCTTGGGGCTTCACTCCAGTCCCATACCAGCTCCCCCTTCTGCTGAACTTCCAAGGTGTCTTTGGCTGGAAAACCATCTCAGCCATTTTTTTTTGCGTGTTCTGCTGCTCCAGGAGTTGTTTTATGGCTGTGTTTGGAGTTTTGGGGTTTTGTGTGTTTGTTTGGGTTTTTTTGGAGTAATTGTGTCAGGAAGTCAGAATGTTTACCTCCTTTCCTCTGCCATCTTGGCTCTGCCCCCAGTAACATACTTTTAAAAAGTCCTTTGCTTTCTTTTCTTTTTGCTTGCTTCCTTCGTTCCTTCGTTCCTTCGTTCCTTCCTTCGTTCCTTCCTTCCTTCCTTCCTTCCTTCCTTTCTTCCTTTCTTTCTTTTTTTTTGTGGGGAAATAGGGGTTAAGTGACTTGCCCAGGGTCTCACCCAGCTAGTAAGCGTCAATTGTTTGAGGCTGGTTTTGAACTCAGGTCCTCCTGAATGCAGGGTTGGTGCTTTACCTACTATGCCACCAAGCTGCCCCTTTCTTTTTTAATAATACAAAAATCCTAGTTTGTAGTCTTGTCTTGTGCTGAAGGAAACATAGTTTTTCAATAGATATAAGATGGAGTACAAACTTTAGGTTTTGCCAAGGCAGAAACTCCTTGAATATGGCACTTGTGAAAATTTGTGTTTGCTATCTGACAATTATTCCAAACAATTTAGCAGAGGGGAATACCTAAGGAGTTGATCACTAAGTAATGATTTATTTGAATTATGACTCATGAAACAGACAAAAGTATGAAATATTCCTCAGGTTTATGGAGAAGCTCTATTTCCCACCACAGAGACATAGGCTGAGCTCAGAGAAGGTGAAGGATTCTAAAAATCACACAATTTTATAACCACTTATAAAAATTAAACTGTGTGTACTAGAAATTTGAGCTGATTATTTAAAGACTAACAAGTTGATACTTCACTGAAATAAGTGAGCCTTTTCCTTACTCACATTTTTATAGTTAAAACAAGGACACAAGGGAGATAAAAATCCTCTTCAGAAAAATTAAATAAGACATTTTTTGTCATAATGTTCTCAAGAGCAAGAAGAAATATCATTTCAGGGGATAGTTCAATGATATTTTCATCCTATACTCATATTATACATAGACAATGACATCATCAAGAAATATATTATTGTGTCTCAGCAATAAAGCTTTAATGTATATAGTCCAGTACATAGAAGATAGAGGCTTACATGAGATACTATGATCTTGTGACTGATCAATCCATTTGTAAGGATTTATAAAACACCCCTGTGTTTTAGACAATGTCAAAAACAAAATCTAACATGTTTACAAAATGTAAATAGTTCCTGTCCTAAAGGAATTTATTTTCTTTTTTTCCCATCTTAATATTATTTTATTGTTTTACAATTACATGTAAGTAAAGTTTTAAACATTTTCATAAGGTTTTGAGTTCCCAATTCTTATCCCTCCCTCCCATCCCTTCCCCTCCCTAAAATAGCAGCAATCTGATATAGGCTACACAGTACAATTATGTTAAATATATTTACACATAAGTTATAACTGAAAGAAGAACTGTTTAAAAAAAAGGGGGGGAAAGACATGAGAAAAATAAAACAAAAAATGAAAATAATATGCTTCTATCTGCATTCAGACCCCATAGTTCTTTTCCTTTATGTGCAATTTTCCATCATGAATCTTTTGGAATTGTTTTGGATCATTCAATTGCTGAGACTATGTAAGTCCATAATAGTTGATAATTGTACAATGTCATTGTTACTGTGTACAATGTTCTCCTGGTTTTGTGCACTTCACTCAGCTTCAGTTCATGTAAGTCTTTCCAGATTTTCCTAAAATGCCCCTGCTTATCATTTCTTATAGCACAATAATACTCCATTGCATTCATACGACAAAACTTGTTCAGCCATTCCTCAATTGAAGGGTATCCACCCAATTTCCAATTCTTTGTCAACACAAAGAGAACTGCTATAAGTATTTTTGCTTGTGTGGGTCCTTTTACCTTTTTTATGATCTTTTTGGAATATGTATTCCTAGTAGTGGTGTTGCTGAATCAAAGGGTATACACAATTTTATAACTCTTTGGACATAGTTCCAAATTGCTCACCAGAACGGTTGGATCAGTTCACATCTTCAGCCAGAATACATTAGTGTTCCAATTTTCCCACACCTCCAACATTTATCATTTTTTTGTCATATTAGTCAATCTGATAGGTGTGAGGTGGTACCTCATTTTTATTTTGATAAGGATTTACATTATACTAGGAAGTTGCATTAAACATTTCTGTCATGGCTATTTTTACTATTAAGAAACATGTACAAATATAAGTATACATAAAATATGTACAAAGTATAATTCCCTGGCAGAACCACTAGAAGATAGAATAGGGGGAGAGAAACAGAAATACTTAATACAGAAGGCTGTGAATAAGCTGAATTTTTTAAAGAAAATAATTTTATTTTAAAAGCATGTGAGGATGCAGAAGGCATATCTAGGTAGGTGGTGCAGTACATAGAGCACTGGGCCTATAGTCAGGAAGACCCTACAACCTCTGTCTACCTCAGTACTTCAGAAGCAAAATGATGATAGTAGTACTATCTATTGTTCAAAGGTATTTTGAGGACCAAATAAAATATTTGCAAAGAACTTATCACACAGTATCTGGAACATAGTTGCTACTTAAAACATTTGTGTTTCCATCCCCTCCTTCCTAGCTGACAGAAGTGACTTTATGTTTGATCTCTATTGGCCCATGTAATAGGAAGTAATTCTCTGTCAAATATGTTAGCTTCATTTTGGCAAAAAAATAAATAAATAAAAAGTTCTTCTGATCATAAGGAGTTAAGCAAACTTCATTTTTTCTAGGAATATAATATTAGTAAACTTTTCCAATCATAATGACCCTGGAGTCCATTGGGAGAGGGGGCAAGGTCAGGGTCTAGGTTACCTAATAATTATCCCTAATATTTCTCTCCCAATCAGGCCCTGTGAGTCTACCTAGCAATGGCAATCTGATATAAGGGCAGAACTTCAAATGTCTGGGCTCTGGACCTGGGCATGCATTCCATTATACCTTTAACCCACAACTGAGGCTTAGCACTGAAGGATTGGGGAGAAGCATGCTCACACTTCTATGAGTAAGAAACTGCCTAATGTTATCCTTGAGTATTTGTGTTCCTGCTTAGTAACTTTTCCATGATCTGCTGACAGAGGAACAACGTACTAAAAAGTATAAAGAAAGAAATACACTCCAACAACTGGAGCAGGATCTAAAATAAAGAAACCAATGAAAAAAAAATTTCAAAAGGTTCTTCAAAAGCAACTTAATATATAACTTAATACTTGAAGACTTTAATGTAAATGGGATGATAGTGAGAAGTATCTTAGAAAATATTCTTCATTATGAACAATTTTGGAGGTCAGAAACTTCATATTACTTAAAAGTTGTAGTATTTTTTTATCATATTATGTGCCTCAAGAGTAAAGTCATATTTTGTTGTGCATTACAAAAACCAATGAATATTGAAGCATAAATACTAAATTAAGGATTTTAAAGAGTAAAACAATATTTTTATCACTATAACAATGTTTGATTTATTTATAAATATAATTATATTTTGACATTAAGAAACTGTTTAATTATCCCTACTCATAAAAATAATAATAACCTTTTATTTGCATATTGATTCAGAAAATAATTGGGAAAAATACCATATTTATGTATAATTCTGATGACCAGGACCTGACTTTTTCTGGTCTATATGACCTGACTTTTCTTGCCTCTTAATGTTGATGTTAAATTTTATAGTTATTGTGAATACTATTTTGAATATTTTGACTCTTTACATATTTTTGTAAATTCATCATTGTGTTTCCTCATGCTTATGGTAAATTAAATAGATATATTAATTAAGCACTTATTAAATGATGTCTTTGGAAAATTAAATAAAAATACACTCAAATGAGGAACTTAGATTCTAAAGGGGACATAAGTACACATGACACATATTGAATAAATATAAATACAGTAAATTAAAAAGTAGCAAAGACACACAAATTTGGGAGAGAAGGCACAAGTAATTGGATAATTAGGAAAGGCTTCATGTAGCATGTAAATGCCTATCTTATAAACTGGAAGTGGGGATGAAGGAAATTCCTTATATTATAGACAAATTATTCAAAGGAAGGAACTCTGGAGATCGAGCGTTTGATATGACCAACAGTGAAGTTCAATCTAGCCCTATTTCAGGGTATTAGAGGAGTAATGGACAATTACATAAAATAAAGATTGGAATAATCCTTTTTCTTTTATAACTTTTTTCTAATTATTGGCAAAAGAAGATAATTTGAGGTTATTAAAATTAATATTTTTCTATTTATTATACTACTAGTCTCCTGTTCACAATACGTTTTTGCCAGTGCTTGATAATTCACTTTATTTGTATAGTTTTTATATTATTTTTGTTTAAAGTTCCTTTTAAAAGGTATTTATTCATATACTTGACTGCTATACTGGAGTCAATTGGGGAATGCCACTTATTTTTATAAATGTTAAGTATCAGATTTTTAATCAGATATGAATTGATGATTTTATATAATTCAATTTTATATTTTCAAGATTGTTCTGTCTTTTATAATCTTGTTGCAAATGAATCTTGTTTCAAATCCTTCCTTAATCTGGAATTATGAATATAATAGCCTTCCATTTAAATCAATCTTGTGTGATTTTTTCATATTTAGAAAATACCACCCTGGTTTGTTGTTGTTGTTGTTGTTGTTTTTCTATACTCTTTTTTGTCAAATAAAAAAATCTGTCGTCTATCTTGTTGGATTTGTTATTTTATGTTAAATAGGTAGCTTTTTAAAATTGTTTCTATGTATATTTTCTATCTTACATACTTGCCATGTGACACTGGACAAGTTATTTAACCTTTCATTATCTAGGGCAACACTTCTCACACTTTTTCTTTTGTTTTTTTTTTCAGGGCATTGAGGGTTAAGTGACTTGCCCAGGGTCACACAGCTAGTAAGTGCCAAGTATCTGAGGCTGAATTTGAACCCATGTCCTCCTGAATCCAGGGCCAGTGCTTTATCCACTGTGCAACCTAGTTGCCCCAGTTCTCACACTTTTTGATCTCATAATCCGCTGATTCTGTAAACTTATTGGGGGACCCAAAAACTTTTGGTTGATGTGGAAAATAAGTATACATTTTAATGTATTGGAAATATTAATGGATAGAATTTTGAAACAATCATGAATTCATGTAAAATAACAAAAGTCCATTACATGTTAGCATAAATAACACTTTATGTAAAAATAAATTTTAAAAACTGTATTGTTTTCCCCCCTTAATATATCATAATATTAAATGCAGTTTGCATTCTCACATCTTCTATTGCATTCAATCTGTTGATTTGCTTGGAGTATATGGAAAATATTTAACCTCACAACTGGAAACCGGAAGACAAATTTAGTAGGCAAATATCACATGATGGTGATGATGATGATGATGCACATTGGTGAAAATAGTTTTTACTTCATGGAACCTCTGTGTATTGGAATATTGAAAATCTCCAGGGTTCCATAAACAATGCTTTGAGAACCACTATTTGAGGGAAATCTCTATGAATAAACGTTATAAAGAATAGTACATTTTTGCCTTAAAGAATTCACAGCTCTACTCCTTATCCTTATTCCTCTAATCATCTTTATTCTGTAAGGAAAATATGAAGCAGAACTAGATAATTTGGGAAAAAAATATTTCTATACAACATCGTTTGATTTCTCTTAACATAAGCTTCAAAGTTGGGCCTTTTATTCATCTATGTAAATTAAATTCTTTATTTCTAAGCATGGGAAATTTTGGTAAATTAATAAATTGTGTGTGTATATATATATATATATATATATATATATATATATATATATATATATAGTAATTATTGGAATGATTCCACCTGCTGGAGACTTACTGTAGGAAAGCTCCAACATGAGGAGAGGGCCTCTGAGGGCAGGACCATGCATCTTTTCTTTGGCATCAGGAAGTGACGTTTACTGGTGGGAGGAAGAAGGGGGAGGCTGGCGTGCTGGCTCACTCTCTTTTTCCTGAGGACTCTGGTGGAGAAGGCAGCTAGAAATGCACTCTCCCTTTGATAGATAGATGAATCTATGCCTTTCCTTCTCTCTTTACCAAATTCTTATTCTCCTTAATAAATGCTTAAAAGTATAACTCTTGCTAAAGCTTATAATTTATTGGTGACCACTCATTAGATATTTTAAGCAGTATAGCTAGAATTTTAGCCCTTATTTTATATATATATATATATATATATATATATATATATATATATATATATATATATATATATATATATATATATATATATATATATATATATATATGGGGTGGGGTATATTTTTGGTATATTGGTGGATGAGTTCCATGGTATTAAAAAATTGTCAATATTTTAAATTGAATTTATCTTCTTCAATATTTCTTCTATGATTTTTTATGAAATAGAAAAAAGCCAATTCTGATAACTAAACTCCCACTTATTCATAAGAGTGAAGATATTTTATCATATTTTTTCATTGAAGCCAATTTAATTTGAAATTATTGGGGTAGTTATTTCCATTTCCACTGTAGTAGTCAGGGTGTATGTTATTTTCCTGGCTATGAAGACTTCACTTTGCATCAATTCATGTAAGCTTTTCTACAAACTGATGGTTCCTTTATGTTAGTAGTTTCTTTCAGAAAAAAATATATACCTATTATATGTGTGTATGCATACTTGTGTATAAGTTTGTGTAGACACACACATGCACAACAGCAACAAAATTGGTTCAGCCTCTACCCCACCTATGACTTTGATCTTTGATTACAATTCTTTGCTTCTACACAAAGTACTGCAAAACATACACTGGTAAATTTGGAAACTTTCTTTTATTCAGTGACCTCCTTGGTCTAAATGATTAGTCAAATATTTAGGTTAAAATATTGGGCCATTTTAATTATTTTCATTAAATCATTATTTCTTTGAATAATGGTTATATCAATTCACAGCTTTGCATAAAATGCATCAGTATCTTTTATTTTCCACAAACTCTCCAATATTTATCTTTCCTATCTTAATCAATTTTCCTAATTTTTTGGAATTGAGGTGAAACTTCAGAGTTGTTCTGATCTAAATTTTTTCTTATTTCTAGTGAATTAGAGAATTGTTTAATATAGTTTTTAATACTGTGTGAAACCTTTTATAGAATCATTCACATTTTTTATCACATCTCTGTGATAAAGCCTTTTGGTGTTTTATGTTTATGCTATGTGACTCCCTTCTAATATTTTATATGTTTTGCATCTATATAAGCAATATAGGGGTTAATTTTCTTTCCTTCCATCCTTCCTTCCTTCCTTTCTTCCTTTCTATCCTATCCTCACTTGTTTGAATATCACAATCTTGTTTGTCTTATAAAAGCTTTTAGCAACTGTCCTTTTTTTGTGAGGTCCTTGAGTAAACAAATTATTTTTTCTTGTATTTGTATCCATAGATCCCAGTACAATGTATGTATATAGTAGGCCCTTAATAAATATGTACTGATTAGTTGATCTTTGAATAAGTTGTATAACACAATAACTCATTTTTACTTAAATGTTTTATAGATTTCTTTTGTAAATTGATCTGGGCTAGATATTTCCTTCCTCCCTCCTGCCCCTGAATACAACAATTTATGACTGGCATAGCTTATTTTTTTGGCGCTTACTATTGCCTTTGTATGAATGCTTGTTAAGTCTATTATAGTGGGCATCCTTTGATGCATACATAGGTCAACCTACATAAGAACTGGTGTCCCATCCAACTCTCAAAATTTTTTACTCTATGATTATATCTGCTGCACTGGATTTTATATATACATACACACACATATATACATATTCATGCATACATACACATATGTGTATACATGTATATATGTGTGTGTATATTTCTTTTTATCAAGCAACCAATCATTGAGAATTTCTGAGGTACCAACAGTGTTCCAAGTATACTTGGTTAACTGAAAAAAAAGAAAAAAAAGGTAAAGGATTTATACCCTCAAGAAAATAATATTATATTAAGTAAAACAAAATGCTTATATTAAAAATATATGTATATATTGAGTATGTAACCTGAGTCTTATTTATATAGGACTCTCTCCTCATTGGTGTAGATTATTGCTCCACACCTGCACAAAGGGATGAATGGAGTTTTGACTATGTACTTTTATTGTAGTTCTTTGCAGATAGATAGTTCAGTGGATAGATCATTGGGCTTGAAGTTGGGAGGGCCCAAATTTAAATTTCACCTCAGACACTTACTAGCTATAAAATGTCCTGAAAATTCCAGGGCCATCTCCAGTAATCCTGATGTATATCTTGCTACTGGACCCACATGACTCTATAGGAAAGAATGAGGTTGGTGACTTTGCACATCCTTCCTTCACTTAAATCCAAATCACTGCAAGCCATGACATCACCTTGATGTTATGGTCCTCTTCAAGAATGAATGTCGGGGCAGCTAGGTGGCACAGTGGATAGAGCACTGGCCCTGGAGTCAGGAGTTCCTGAGTTCAAAGCCGGCCTCAGACATTTAACACTTACTAGCTGTGTGGCCCTGGGCAAGTCACTTAACCCCAATTGCCTCACTAAAAAAAAAAAAAAAAAAAAAAAAAAAGAATGAATGTCAAACAAGTTCTTTGCTACCACAAGAATACTGCTACATGTACTTCAGTGTACACTTGGAAACAGTCTTTTAGTGTGTGACCTAATTGGTGTATATGATTAGTTGAATGTTTAGGTCAAATATTTGGCCATTTTAGCTATTTTTTTATATTCTTTTAATGGTAAGAGGGGAGAGAGAGGAACACAGTGCTCTTTAAATCTCTTCAATTTTCTTCAAACTCAATCGCTTGGGGCTCTGTAATTATTTCACACACTTCCAGTTTCTCCTTTAGTAGAATAAACTTATGCCAGCTTCATAGAAAAGACTCAAAAGCTACATGGTACAAAAATTCTTTATCTAGTCACAATAACATTAGGGAAGAGTCAATGTGGAAAGTAAACAAGTATAAGGCAAAGTCATAACAAAATACTTTATTGTTGTTTTTTGTTTGTTAACAACAACTTTGTTGAGACAATTTAGAATGTATAACATTAATTAATTTTCTTTCTTAAACTAAATTTTCCTAAGCTGCAGTGAATAAGCTTATAAATTAGAAGTTTTTGTTAACCTGTTTGAATCATTTATTAGAGTGATTTTCCTAGTTTTCTCAGTGGGTCTTCAAGTCAAGAGAAATGTGGAACTCTTCAGAGGCAGGTTAGATATTAAAAACTGTTGAAGTATTTGATAAAAAAATTCATATTGATTAAAAGGAAACTTCCATTGGAAATAGGGATTTATCCTTTCTAGAAAACTTAATGAAATATAAAGAATGACCATATTAGAAGTGATACCATGCTAATCGTGAGGAATAATGTCACAAATATTCCAAAACAATAGATTATCTTCTAAAAAGATAGACATTTTATTTTAATGAATAATTAATTTTATTAATTTTATTTTATTCCCAATTAAGTTTTAGGCACATTAATATTGAAATATATTTGTATTTCCTGAGTATCAGCAAGCTGTCAATTTGTTTCGGAGTGGGTACCTTGAATTTAAATTTGTCTATGGACAATCTGTAAAGTGTCATAATATTCCTATGACAGAAATGTTATTTATCTTGAACAGATGGAATGATGGAGCCATATTGAGCTTAGGTTTACTTCCTCATCAAAGCACATCAAGCTCTGCTTTGGGTTTACCATATCTGGATAATTTCATAGCATAGATTTGGACTTTTGCCAGGCTGCAGTTTCCAAATAATGGAAAGAGATATTATTCTCATAGATATTATTCACCACTTTCCTGACATTGCTAATAGCTGCTTATGTGAATGAATAAAATGAGTAAAATTATCTATTAAGTACGTACTGTGTCCAAATTACTGAGAATGCAAATAGAAAAGTAAGACAGTCTCTCCTATGAAGAAGCACACATTTTAATGGGGGGAAAAGCACATAGGGAAGGTTTCAGCTGTATGTCAGAAAGAAAATCTTCATAGTTCTCAGGGTACAGATGCAAGGCAGAGAATAGTGCCACTTCTATAGTATCGTTTCTACTGATAAAATTATTTCAGTTTCTGATATTGAACCATCTGACATTGCCAAAGACTTTGCAAGAATTTTCTTTTTCCAGACCTCAGTAATTGTGCCTATAGTTCATACAGGAAAAGTTGCCAGGCTGTATCTCCCTGGTAGCTGCTTTCTAGAATGATACCTGCAGTCACTACTGAAAATACTTCCTTTATTAAGGCCTTTGGCTTTGAGCTTTTGGGCTGTCTCTTAGGGTGTGTTCTTTGACTTTCCCTCAGATTGCCTTATTACATCAACAAGGTTTAATTAATTGTCTGTCCTGAGAGGGACAACCAGTTGGCATTTGTTAGGAACTTCTGGTTCCTTCTCTACATGAATTGAGAACCCAGAAGTAGGCTAGGAGGAACACTGGGCTGAAGGCAAAACCATTGATCTGGATGGTACTATTCCTCCCATTTTTATGAGACAAAATTGCTATAATTTTTCTGTTTCCTGTTTTCCTCCAATATTGACTGCATTATTATTGTGCATTTAACAAATTACATGTAATAAAAATGATCTATATTTCTTTCTATAATTCTGTCTTTCTTTTACTTGGTCTGTTCTCTTACCTATGAATCTGACATATAATTTTCCATGATCAACTAAATTACTGTGTTTTCTAAAACAATTTCTACTAACTTATTTTATAGATTAATGGCAATTGCCCTAGTTTTGGCAGTAAGCATTTATTATTAATTAATATTTTATATCTGAGAAGTATTTGACTGCATGTCTCCCTAACTTTTCATATTCTCAGGCCTTCATACCTACATAGTCTTAAAAAGAGAGCACAATAGTGTTTGTTTCCTCGTTGACTATTTTTTCATTTCATTTTTTTCTTGACTTCTTGTTATAGGTAGCATTTCCAACACAATATGGAATAATAGGGGTGATAAAGAACATTATGCCTTCACCTCTGGTCTTATTGGGGAGGTTTTTATGCTTTCTGGTATTTTTAATAAAAATGGTTATTAAGATTTTTTCCTGAAATATTTTAGTTAAATTCTACATTAATTGATCTGATCATTCTCCTTTTTATTGATATACATATACATATATATATATGTATATATATATATATGATATGAGATATAAATTTTTCTTGTAGTATTACTTTGTCTGAAACACACAAATTTAAGTAACACTCTGCATGACCCCAAGTATGTCCCCCTACTCCAATTCTTTTATGGTTCTCTAGGGTCTTGTATTTGAAAGTCAAATTTGCCATTCAGTTCAGGTCTTTTCATAATGAATACCTGAAAGTCCTCTTTTTCATTAAGGTCCCATTTTTTCCTCTGAAAGATTATGCTGAGTTTTGCTGGGTACATGATTCTTGGTTGTAATCCCAATTCCTTTGCCCTCTGGAATGTCATATTCCATGCCCTCCGGTCCTTTAATGTAGAAGCTGCTAGATCTTGTGCTATCATGACTGGGACTCCATAGTACTTGAATTCTTTCTTTTTGGCAACTTGGAATATTTTCTCCTTGACTTGAGAGTTCTGGAATTTGGCTATAATATTCCTAGCAGTTTTCCTTTTGTGATCTCTTTCTGGAAGTGATTGGTGGATTCTTTCCATTTCTATTTTAGCTTCTTCTAGAATTTCAGGGCAATTTTCTCTGAGAATATCTTGGAAGATGGTGTCTAAGCTCTTTCCTTGATCATTGTTTTCAGGTAGACCAATAATTTCAAATTTTCTCTCATGGACCTATTTTCCAGGTTGGCAGTTTTTCCCAGAAGATATTTCACATTGCGCTCTATTTTTTTATTCATTTGAATTTGCTTTATTGTGTCTTGGTTTCTCATAAAGTCACTGGCTTCCATTTGTTCAATCCTAATACTTAGGCAATTATTTTCATCAGAAAGCTTTTATACCTCCTTTTCCATTTGGCCAATTTGACTTTTCAAGCTATTGATTTTTTCTCTTGTCTTTCCTGCATCACCATCATTTCTCTTTCCATTTTTTCCTCTACCTCTCTAACTTTATCTTCAAAGTCCTTTTTGAGCACCTCTATGGCCTGAGACCAATTCACATTTTTCTTGGAAGATTTAGATATAGGGGCCCTGATGTTGACATCTTCCTCTGAGGGTGCCCCTTGGTCTTCCTTGTTACTGAGGAAACTTTCTATGGTCCTCCACTTTCTCTGTCTGTTCATCTTGACTTTATTTTACTTGAATTTTAGCTCCTTAAAGTGGGGCACTGTTTCCAGGCTGCAGTATCCCAAGCTTAAGAAGTCCCAGGTGGTATGATTTAAGGAGGATCAGGTTCTTCACTTGCCTGGCCTATTCTCTGGTCCATAGATGACCCCAGACCAACTTGCTAATCAACCAGCTTTGTGTGTTGTGGTTTTCAGCTCTGGTGATCCTGTGCCCCTCCCCGACCTGGGCCACTGCTACTCAAGCCTACCTCCTGGTTCTCAGCAGGGATGAAAAACCCAAGTTCTGCCTCAGCACCAGCAGAGACCCCTATAGTTTCCCCCCTGCCCAGGGCTCAGCCCACTCACCAGACTGTGAGCTTAGTTCCAGACGACACTGGGACTACAGCTTATTCAGAGGCTCTGGGGATCTCTTTCTCTGGTGACACCTTCCTGGGACTGGATCTGTGTCAGGGTGACTGTCAGCTTGGGCTCCATTCCTGTCTCAGCACAGCAGCTCCCTCCTTCTGACCTTCCAAGGCATCCTTCTCCAAAAAATGATCTCAGTGAATTTGTCGGTGGATTTTGCTACTCTAGGAATTGTCCTATAACATTATTTGGATGTTTTTGGGAGTGATCGTGTACTGAGTTTGAGAGCTCACTGCCTTCTCTCCACCATCTTGGCCCCACCCTGGAAGTACATACATTTCTTCAGTAAAGTATTTTATAGTAATTCATGATTTCAGGTCATTGTTGGTAATATACTACAACATATTTGTACTTATTATTTACTTCTCATTTGTCCTTTGGATATCCTATAATTTTGAATCTTCAATAACCTTAAAAATATATTATTAAAAGATGGATTTTCAATTCAGTGAGGTTGTTGTAAGTTGTACCTCATTTTTCAGAGGTAAAATTTCCATTCTTTTCCCCAATTATTTATTTCTCAAAACCATTCATTGTTCATTGGTGATGTCCGCTCTAGAGATATCTCTAAGTATAGACCAGCTTAATGATCTGTTCATCCAACTACATGTTGATTCTGGAAAAGGAAATATTCTTTATTCAGTTTTACCCCTTTGTGGAGTATTAGAGTTAACTATATTTAATGAATTTAAATTACAATTATGAGACTGTAACTTTGCTACATAGTGTGATAAGCACAATATGGACTCTAAAAGCATATCATCAATCACAGTTGCAATCATATTTTGTGAATGTCATATTATTTTTTTGTTTATTTTTTCTCTTTGTCAAATCTTTATTGGGTAATTTGTTGGGTAACTGGGGGAAGGCAGGCAGAGTCCAGTCTAGTCCTTCTTGGCAGTGGCCTTCCTCATGGCACCCAGGACATTACTGAGTTCCTCTCTCTTCCTCTTGGCTGGGATGTGAGTTCCCACCCTTTTTTTTGATTAACTTTAGTGCTCGCTTATCCTTGGAGACCTTTAACAATTCCATGGCCCACCTCTCAAAAGGGGCAAACCCACACACCTCCAGGATCATATCTCACACAAACTTGGTGTGTTTGGTCAGGTGCCCATGGCGGTGGCAGTGTCGCAGCTTCGAAATGTTCTTGGGAACTTTGTGGCCCTTGTTGAGGCCCACAGCCATGGGGTAGCAAATGGCCATGGCTGCAGCATGATTGTAGCCTCAATGGCAGCCACAACAGAAGGGTCACATTGTTTTGATATCCATTGTCATACCTATTAAGGAAATCTTTTGTTAGCTTTGCATATTCATGTTCAAGGAGAGACTATAAGTTTTCATTTTTTCTTAAGAGACTATTTTTTTAAATAATTAACAAAGTAAAAAAGTTGAATCTTGGATAACAGTGATTTCAGACAATTCAATGACTGTGAAACTATGTAGCATGCTATACAATTATTTATAAAAAGCCTACTCATCCCTTTCTATATTCTCATCAATAACCCCAAAACATATGTTAATCTTTGACCACTATGCCTAATTATTTAGTTTAATTTAAAAGATTCCTCATAATTATCCCCTTTCAGAAACACAAACATTTGTGATTCTTTTCTCCAAATGCTTACTATCCTCTTTTATTCCAGATATCTTGAAAGTCAGTCCCTCAACACCATCAAAATTGTCTTGCCTGTAGCACATATCTGTTATGTAAACAATGGGATTTGACCAGGTACTCCTGGTCCTGGTTATCAGTGTACAACAATTATAATAACATACATAAAACTCTTTAATTTTAAACCATGCTTTCATTCATCTCACTTTTTCCTTAGACAATGCTTTGAAGAAGGAATTATAAATATTATTATCTTCATTTTACAGGTATAGAAAAGTAAGTTAAGAGTTTGTAAATGACTTATCCAATGTAGCAGTGTCCCGAAGAAAATACAGAATCTTCTGGTTAGAAATCTGCTATTATTTCTGATATATAAAGCTGACTAGCAGCTGAAATAGACATTTTTATATTATGTGGATTGAAAAGTCATTCTCATTAATTATGATAGGGTAGGATACATGGGTTATACTCTTATCCCTTCCCTTCTCAACTTTTTGGCAAACCATTGCAATTCTATAGGCTCTTCTTCTTTCAATTCCATTATGTCTTTGTCCTATTACTAATCTCATCTCATCATGAGCCTAAAATTATTCCCATGATGCACTACTTTCTTTCTAATTCCTGTGATACTCAAAAAAATGTGAAGGAAATCATGAAACCATGCTGACAGGGCCCATTACATCATAATCTTAAATGGCCCTCACTGTGACCAGGCCAGCCTTTTTAACCTCCCTATGCCACTCTGTATAGTATCTTTTCCAAACCTTTCAATCTTCTTCAATAGCTTACCTTCTTTCTGCCATTTCAGCTAAGAATACTACCTCACATTTCATTGAAAATCATGGGACCATTTTACAAGAGATATCATTTCTCATCTCTTCCTCATCTTATACCATTCAGATTACTTGTCCTACTATTTTCTCCTTCACCCATATAAAACATGGAAATGTGGCTTTTCCTTTGCAGAATGATTCTTCCATCTCCTTTGGAATATTTCTCCATTTATCATCACCATTCTCTCAAGAATTTCAAATCTCTCTTTTTCTATTACCTTTGTCACTGTTCTTTACAAAGCTGTCCATAACCCCTCACCTCTCCCCTCTGAACAAAAATATCCCTTAAATAAAAAACTACATCACTTGATCTATATATCCTCTAAATCTATTGTCCTTTTTGTATTTTTGTCATTTTATGGCTAAAGGCTTTGAAATACAGCCATTAGAGAGGATGGAGCCAAGATGGAGAGTGAAGCCAGAATTTTTCTGAGTTATCCCAATACCCCTCTACAATGTTTAAAAAGGACCAAATCATATTCTGAGTGAGGAAATACAAGAAAAATTCCCTGGATTTAATTTGCTCCAGTCCAAGGCAACTTAGGAAAACAGAAAGGAGGATTTGTAAACAAATATACTGAAATGTGTCTCGGCTGGGAATGTGTTATGGTGGAAGTGCTACCAATGGGGAGACTGGTAGCAGGACAGGATCAGTGGCAGGAAGCAGCACAATTCAAAGGAATTATAAGGAAATTGTACACCTAATATGAAAAAGATCCTAAGGAATCCCTGTACTATCATTGAAAGAAGAAGTAGGTAAAATTTGGTATATCTTTTCCTCAATACCTAATTCTGGGTCACATTTCCAGGATAATAAGGAGTGCTCATAGTCACTAGGGAGTAAGGGACATACTTCTGCAAGGCCAGAACACAAAGCAAGAGTTCAGTGACATTACTTCTCTTTGGATCGGAATACAGTAGAAGCACTGAAAACTTCAGAGTCCCCCTATGAACTGAGAAAACAAGCCAAACACCCCCCCATTGCCCACCAGAGGTGAATAGAGCCCAATTCTTAACATATAGTCTAAAATCAAGAGATTGCCTGGAAAAAATCAAGAAATCAAGAAAAAAATCAAGAAAAAAAGATTCTTACCATTAAAAGCTACAATGATGACAAAGAAGCTGAAAATGAAAATTCTAAAGAAGACAATGAAATGAAAACATCTACAAAGATACCTTCAAAGAAAAATAGAGATTGTTTTAGAAATTCTTTAAAAACATTTTTTTAAATCACCTTTAAAATACAAGTAGATAGAAATGAGGAAAATAAATAAGCTATACAAGAAAGTTATGATGAAAGAATTAGCACCTGGATAAAGAAAGCAAAAATACTGAAGAGAATAACTCCTTAAGGAGCCAAGATGGTGGGGAAAGGGCAATGATTCACCTGAGCTCTCCCAAGAACTCTTCTAAATTCCTTCACATAATGCTATAAAACCCTTTCTGGAGAAATAGAACCTCAAAAAAGAGTGAGTAAAATAGTTTTCCAGCCAAAGACAACAGGAAAGTTCTGTCATACTTGGGTGAGAGTAAAGCACAGTTAAACTGCAGGCCTTTCTAGCAAAAAGTGAACCCAGCAAACCAGTAGCAGGCCTTAACAGTCATTGAATCAGAAGTGGCAGTGGGTGCTTCTGGAGCTTTCAGATCATAGTAAGGGGATCAAAAAAAAACGGTCAGAAAATCACAGGGGTCTCTTTGCTGGTACTAGGGGAAGGACTCTATTGCTCTTCAGATGCTCAGATTCAAACCATAGTCCTGTGTGGCAGTCCCAGGAAAAAGAGAAACAATGTCACAGAAGAACTTTCAGGCATGGTGCAGAGGGGACCCTCTTAACAATTCCAGGGCAAAAGAGAGTGCTTGTGGCTGCTCACAGACCATAGCACAGTCCTGGAAAATAGTAAACATAATTCTACTTGTAAGAAATGAAAATTTACAGATCCCTAGAAGTATCTTTAAAAACAACTTCACAAAACCCCTGAACTCCACCCTGGAAGCAGAGCCCTGTTTTAGAAAAGAGTTAAAAGTAAAGAAATAGTTTGGGAAAAGAGAAAAAAAAATGTAAAAAAATTCTGACCAAAGAAAGTTTCTATGGTGACAAGGAAGATAAGACACACACTGAGAAGAAAATTACAAAGTCAGAGCCCTACATCCAAAGCCTCCAAGAAAATATATATTAGGGTAGAGCCAAGATGGTAGAGAAAAGGCAGTAGCTCACCTGAGCTCTCCCAAAGATCTCCAAATAATGCCACAATATAATTCCTATTACAGTAGAAGCCACAAAAGAACAGGATGAAATAAATTTCCAGTCAAAAAAAACTTAGAAATTTGGCAGGAAACATCTTCCACACCCAGCTGAGAGTGGAACACAGAACTCCAGAGATAGGACCAGAACAGACCAAGCCTCAGCAAACCAGGTAAAGGCCTTGGGAGCCACTGAATCAGCAGCAGTATCAACAGCTTTTGGAACTCAACCCACTGAAAGTTAGAGAGATGAACAGCTGACGAGAAGATTACAAATTTGAAAAATTTTAAAAAGATGAAAAATATAAAATTTCCCACAAGAAAGGCAACTAACTAGGAAAATACACCATATTCATAATTTAAGCATTATTGTAAGGCTGGAAAGCCATTATGAAAAACAATCCTAACCATCATATTTCAAGAAAATTTAAAATAAAATTGCCCAGATAAGTTAGAACCAGAAATTAAAGTAAAACTTTAATGAAATACCATAATAAAAACTTTCAATAATACTATAGCCAAAATCCAGAGATCTTAGGTCAAGAAGTTAATACTGCACTTAGCCTGGAAAAAAAATAATAATTCAAATATTTTGTAGCCACAGTCAGAATCACACAAGATTTTGTATTTCCCAATACTAAGTTGTTAAGAATTTTGAAATATACTATTCTGAAAAGTAAAGGAGCCAGAATTACACCTATGAATAATCTTCCCAGTAAAACTGAATATAATCCAATAATGGGAAATGGATATTTAATTTAATAAAAGACATTTGAGAATTTATAATCATAAGTAGAACAGAAAAAAATGCAATCAAGCATAAGACTCTAGAGAAACATAAGAAACATAAGAAGCTATACATAAGCCTGAATTTATAAAGGGCTTAAAAAGTTTAAAGTGTTTCTAAAACTATATGGGAAGTTGTCATTAGTGTAGTTAGAAAAAGTCTATATATAAAGGGAACATACGGTTGAGTCTATTATGTTGGGATTACCTCAAAAGAAAGAGAGAAGGGTGAATGGGGAAGAGAAAAGAAGAATGAGGGGGTAGCAATTATCTTACATAAAAGAGTAGCATAAAGAAGTGGGTTTTTTTGTTTTGTTTTGTTTGTCTTGCTGTTGTTAGGGAATATAAGGAGAGAGCTGACTGAACTCCACTATTAACTAAACTAGTTCATAATGAAGAATATATACACACATAGATGAGTATAAAATTTTTAACTAATCTGAGAATGAGGAGTAAAAGTGGCTAAGGGAAGGGGCAGCTAGGTGGCACAGAGGATAGAGCACCGGCCCTGGAATCAGGAGGACTTGAGTTCAAACCTGGCCTCAGACACATGACACTTACTAGTTGTGTGACCCTGGGCAAGTCATTTAACCCCAACTGCCTCACCAAAAAAAAAAAAAAAGTGGCTAAGGGAAAAGGGGGTTGTGATAAGAAAGAAGATGGCTTAAAAAGGGCAGTATTAAGAACAAAATAGAGTTTTGAAAAAGGGACATGCTTAAAAAGAGGGTAACTAAAAAAGAATAGCTTTGAAGGAAATATATATTTAGCCATCATAATAATCATAAATTTTAATTGAATGAACATACCCATAAAACAGAATAATAGGATGTTAGAATGGATTAGAAACCAGAATACAACAATATGTTGTTTATGATAAACACCTGAAACAGTAACAAACAAAAAATAAGTAAAAAAAAGTACCTTTTTACAAAAATTTAGCAGTTAATTAATTTTCATAAATTATTCTTAGAATAGGTTCATAGAATCCACCAGACTTCCAAGAGGCCAATATATATCTATAATATACATATATATGTATATATAAACATATATAATATATACATAAATATATTTATAGAAGTGTTAGTTAATTTTGAGGGGATTGGCTGGGTTTTCTAAAATATTGCTACTTATAAATTAATGGTTATTGTACCAATATTGGCAGTAAACATTTATTTACTAATTAATATCACACATTATTAAAGTATTGACTGCATGTCTCCCTAACTTCCCCACTAGTTACAGGCTTACAGGTCTAAACAATTACATACCCAGCATATTGAGCCAAGAGGAGAGCACATGTGTAGAGTAAAAGAAAATCCCAGGAAGAAGGAAGCAAGTCCCCTGCAGTCCAGTCCAGTCCTTTTTTCTTCTTTAAGATAGAGGTGACTCCTTACACTATGATCAAAGCTAATTGGCTAACATCACTCAATTCCATTGGTTGACATGACTTGAAGGTGGTCCATATTAAAATGTGCTCTACCATGATGACATCAGGGTCTAATGGGAGACAGATCCCTGTGAGGGGCAAAGTCAAAGTCCAGATATTTACAGCTTAATCCCCCCAATTCACTGATCCTTTCATAGAGTCCCACATAGGATTAGGAATTTGAGATTAGAAATTTCTCAAAAGCTGGGCATTCTGAAGTGGGGGGTAGAAAGGCTAAAAATTAGGCTCCCAAGAAATTAGTGATGAATAATTATTTCTCACATATACATATATAAATATGCATATATACATGCATAAATACATCATAAAAAGATACATACATACATTTAAGAGTACCCGCCTCTATGAACACATATGAATGTAAAGCCTGTCTATGTACAATTGTACAATTAAAAAATGAAGCATTTCGGGTTAGAGGGTGGTTATTATCTATGTAGGAGCAACAGAAATTTCCCAGGAAGGAAAAAAAGATTGTTTTTTAGTAAACATTTTACATGCTGAAAACATATGTCCTACTTTCCTGGTTTCCAAACAAGTTAGAGAGCTCAGGGGAGTAGCCCAGACTCTCACTATGACTAGAAAGCAGATGGCTAGATTGGTAAGATTCTACCTTAATGAAACAGAAGAGACATAAGAACTGCTTCATTAAACTGAAGCTAAATTTAAATAGAAACCTATTGCTACAATACATAATAAACCTGATTTTGTTTGAATAAAAATAATTTTCAGGTCCTCATCCATCTCATAATTCCTGGGTTCATTATTTGTCCCACTTACTATTCATTTTATTTTCTCCCCTCTCTAATGGAAACAAAACCAAATACAAAAACTTTAACACCTAAAATGTTCAATGAATCATGATTACCTCTTCAACTCTTTCTATTCTTCTGAGGTTCCACAAATATTATCAACTCCTTCATATATTTTCTCCCCATGCTGAGAAACTCAGATACAAATTGTTAAGGCAAGAGCAAAAAAATGAAACAAAGCAAAATTGGGAATAATATATGGATTGATGATCATAGAGAATTCCACATATAGGATTGTTTGTTAAATAAGAGTTACTTAAATTAGATTAGCAGTTACTATTTATTTTTCAAGGGATACATAAACTGGTTTACTACATAGAGGCAACTCAATCTAAATTCATCAAACCCATCAAATTACTGCATATACCTCTGAACCCTATGCTAAGAATTCTTGCTGTGACTTAATTTAGGATTTTTTTTAAACCATAAAAATATTTTATTATTTTCTAGTTACATATAGAGATAGTTTTTGACATTTGTTTTTATAAGATTTCTAGTTCTAAAATTTCACCCTCTACCCTCTCCCTTACCACTCCCCAAGACAGTAAACAATCTAATATAGGTTATATGTGTACAATCACATTAAACATATGTCTGCATTAGTCATGCCATGAAAGAAGAATCATAAGAAAAAGGAAAAATCTCAAAAATTAAAAACAAAAAAAAGTAGAAATAGTATGGTTCCATCTGCCTCTAGATTCCATAGTTCTTTAATTCTGGATTTGGAGAGCATTTTCAATCATGAGTTCTTTGGAACCATCTTGGACCACTGTATTGCTGAGAAGAGTCTAGTCTATCACAGTTAATCAACACACAATGTTGTTGATACTGTGTACAATGGTCTTGTTCTGCCTGTCTCACTCAGGATCAATTCATGTAAGTCCTTCCAGGTTTCTCTGAAATTTCCCTGTTCATTATTATTTTTTTTTTTTACAGCACAATAGTATTCCATTACATTCATATACCACAACTTGTTCAGCCATTCCCCAGTTGATGGGTATCCTCTAAATTTCCAATTCCTTGCCACCACATTTAAAAGAGCAGCTACAAATATTTTTGTACATGTGGATGCTTTTCCCTTTTTTATGATCTCTTTTGGAAAAAGACCTAATAGTGGTATTTCCAGGTGAAAGGGTATACACGGCTTTATAGCCCTTTGGGAATAGTTCCAAATTGTTATCCAGAATGGTTGGATCAGTTCACAGCTCCACCAACAATGCATTAGTGTTCCAATTTTTTATTGTTTTCCTTTTTTGTCATATTATCCAATCTGATAGGTGTCAGGTGGTACTTCAGATTGGTTTTAATGTGCATTTCTCTCATCAGTAGTGATTTAGGGCATTTTTCATCTGGCAATAGATAGCTTTGATTTCTTCATCTGAAAATTTCCTGTTCATATCTTTTGACCATTTCTCAATTGGGGAACGACTTGTGTTCTTATAAATTTGAATTAGTTCACTATATATTTGAGAAATGAAGCCTTTATCAGAAATACTGGCTACAAAATTGTTTCCCAGCTTTCTGCCTCCCTTCTAATTTTGGATGCATTGCTTCTGTTTGTACAAAACTTTTTTAATTTAAGGTAATCAAAATCATCCATTTTGCATTTCATAATATTTTCTATCTCTTCTTTGGTCATAAACTATTCTCCTTTCCATCAGTCTGAAAGGTAAACTAATCCTTCCTCAATTTAGGATTTTTTTAAAAAGAGAAGTAATATAATATAATGGAAATATGAATGATCTTGACATACATGTATCTGAGTTTGAGTACCTGATCAAACATTTACCAACTTTATGTTTCTGGGTAGGTCACTTCTCTTTTCTGTGCCTCCATTTCATGATTTCTATGAAGAGGTTGATATTTATACCATCTAAATGATGGTGCTGATGTGAAGAATGTTACAGACCTTAAAATGTTATATCACAAGTTGGAGGATTAGAAGGAGCAATTCAACAAAATTCTCTCAACATTTCCCTTCAAACAACTGTAAAATAATGTCTCAAATAAATTTGGGGGGCAGCAGAGACAAAAATGGTCAAGGTGAAATGTTATTAAAGGCTAAGGAAATTTAGGAGATCAGCAGGAAACATCTTTGCCATTGGAATGTAGGCCTGTCCTGAGTGTAACCTGAGGCAGCAATAGTGGTCTCAATAGAAGTTTCAGAAGATCTCAGCCTAGATATTGTAAGGGGTCAGAAAATTAGAAACAAAAAAAAGATTATAGGGACCCTTTGTTGATAATAGCTACAGGTGGACTAATTGGCAACTCTATTGAACATACATACTTTTAGGTCAGAGTTCCAGGGAGCAGGGGAGTGCTGGTAGTCAGTCCTGTGTGATCGGGGTCCCTCATATCAGTTCTGAACCAAACAGGGACTTTTTTTTCATTTGTGGCTGCAGAAGACCAGATACACTTCCTGTGTAAAGACCAGAACATAGACAAGAGGAAAAGTGTCCATATATCTCACAAGATTACACCACATTGAAATCATGAAAAACTTGAAGACTCACAGTAGCATGAAAAAGTCTGAGGATTAGGACAGTGCCTCCTCATCCCTAGGTAAGCAGAGTCCAAATTAGACATGAAGTTCAAAATGAAGAAACAGGCTTCAAACATGATAAAACCACAAAAAGAAATTGATAATACAAAGCTATTAGTTTTGCAGAGAAGATCAACACATAAACTCAGAAGATAACAATATGAAATCAGCTATAGGCAAAGCCTCAAAGAAAAATGTTAATTAGACCAACCCAAAAAAAAGCATTCCTGGATGAGAAAATTGGAGAAAGAAATTATGGTGATGTAAGAAAATTATGAAAAGGGGATTAATAGCGGCATAAGCAGCACAATAATACTGAAGAAAATCCCTCCAAAAATCCCCCAGAATTTGTAAAGGAAGTATGAGAATTTAATTTTTAAATAATTATAATAAGTCAAATGGAAAAAAGAAGTATGAAATCTTACTGAAGAAAAGTATTATTTAAATATTGGACTTGGGTAGGTGAATGCCAATAATTTAATGAACTATCAAGAAATGATAAAACAAACTCAAAAGAATGGCAAAATAGAAAAAAAAAAATCCTGGAAAATAACTCATTGGAAAAACAAATGACCTGGAAAAATATCTAGTACAGATAATGTAACAAGTATTGACTACCCAAAAGTTATGATCAAAGAAAAAGCTTAGTCATCATTATAGATAGATAAATGGATAGATGGATAGATAAATAGATAGATAGAATGAAAAACTTACCCGCTATCATAGATGCTGGGAGTAAAATAGAAGTTGAAAGAGTCAACTGCTACCTTTTGAAAAACATTTCCAAATGAAAACTTCCAGGAATATTATAGTAAAATTTCAGAGTTCCCAGGCCAAGGAGAAAATACCCCCAAACAGCCAGAAAAAATAATTTAAATATTGTGTCAGAATCATGCAATATTTAGCATCTTTTATGTTAAAGAATGGTGGGCTTGGAATATAATATTCCAGAAGGCAAAGGACCTAAGATTATAACCAAATTTAACCTATTAAGCAAAACTGAATATAATGAATAATTAAGGGGGGGGGCATAGATATTTAATGAAATAGAGGAGTTTTAAGAATTACTGATAAAAACTGACGAAAATAAAATCTGCCATTCAATCAAAAGACTCAAGAGAAGCATAAAAAAGATAAGAGAAATCATAAGGTAAATTAAGCTGATTTTATTAAAATATGGGAAAACGACATATGTAAGTCCTAAGAATTTATCATTATTAGGATAGTCAAAGTGAATTGACATTGATAGAAGGCATAGATGTGAGTAGTCTAGGTTGAAATGATCTTTAAAAATGGAGGGATAGGGGCAGCTAGATGGCGCAATGGATAGAGCACCGGCCCTGGATTCAGGAGTACCTGAGTTCAAATCCGGCCTCAGACACTTAACACTTACTAGCTGTGTGACCCTGGGCAAGTCATTTAAACCCAATTGCCCTGCAAAAAAAAAAAAAAAAAAAACAAAAAATAAATGGAGGGTTAGGGGACAGCTAGGTAGTACAGTGAATAAAGCATCAGCCCTAGATTCAGGAGGACCTGAGTTCAAATCTAGCCTCAGACACTTGACACTTACTATCTGTGTGACCCTAGGCAAGTCACTTAGCCCTCATTGCCCCATAAAAACAACAAAAAAAATGGAGGGGTAGGGGCAGCTAGGTGGCACAATGGATAGAGCACTGGCCCTGGAGTCAGGAGTACCTGAGTTCAAATTTGACCTCAGACACTTGACACTTACTAGCTGTGTGACCCTGGGCAAGTCACTTAACCCCAATTTCCATTAAAAAAAATGGAGGGGTAAGATAGATGCATTAGTGAAGGGAAAGGTAGAATGGGGAAAATTTTCTCACATAAAGGCAGCACACAAGGAAGATCTTTTATAGTAGATGGGAAAATGGGGAGCTGGTGGGCAATACTTGAAAGTCACTCTCATTTGGACAGGTTCAAAGAAGTGATGTATAAACACATACAAATCAGAAATCTACCTTATGCAATAAAAAATTGGAAAAGAAATAGGAAAAGAAGGGGATAAGGGAAATGGAGGGGGTGATAAATGGGAGGATAGATTAAAGGAGGTAGTGGTTAGAAGAGAGTGGGGAAAGAGGGACAGAGAGATACAGAGACAGAAAGACAGAGCGAGACAGAAAGAAAGACACAGAGAAACAGAGACAGAGGAAGAGAGACAGAGACAGAGAAAGGAAG
Organism: Dromiciops gliroides; assembly: GCF_019393635.1. NCBI lineage: Eukaryota > Metazoa > Chordata > Mammalia > Microbiotheria > Microbiotheriidae > Dromiciops > Dromiciops gliroides. The sequence continues at coordinate 557,701,373 of NC_057861.1, forward strand.
AAATAAAAGAATAGGGAAATATGCAGTTAATAATACAACTGTAAATATGATTTGGATGAGGTTTTTGTCAAATGTCATCATGGAAAATGGAATGATATAAACATTTTATAGCAAGTTTCTCTTATAAAGGCCTCATTTTTCAAAAATATACTAAATATAGAAATTAGTCAAATTTATAAAAATAAGAGCCCTGCCCCAACTAATAAATGGTCACAGGATATAAACAGGTACTTTACTGTAAAAAACAAAGCTCTCTACAGTCAAATAAAAATGCTCTAAGTCACTATTGAGTAGAGAAATGCAAATTAAAACAACGGTGACATACCATCATATACCTATGAGAAATAACAAATATATGTGTGTGTATGTATGTTTATATTTGAAAGAAATCAAAGTCAAAAGAAAAGGATCTATATGTACCAAAAATATTTGTAGCAGATCTTTTATGGTAGGAAAGAGCCCCGATAATATTTTCACTCTGTGATGCTTCCCAGTTTGTTGTGTTTTGTCTGAAATTAATTATTAGAATCATATATGTCTTTTTCTCCTCAAGCAGGATTTTTTCAATCTTAATAGTATTTTATCTTTTTCAAGTTACATGGAAAGAGTTTTCAACATTTATTTTTATAAGATTTTGAGTTCCAAACTTTTCTCCCTCACTCCCTTGCCTCTCCCCTCTCCAAGAGAGAAAGCAGTCAATAGGCTATACATGTACAATCATATTAAACATATTTCTGCATTAGTCATGTTGTGAAAGAAGAATCAGAACAAAAGGGAAAAACATTAAAAAAGAAAAAAAAGTAGAAATAGTATGGTTCAATCTGCATTCAGATTGCACAGTTCTTTTTTTATGGATGTGGATAAAGTTTTCCATCATGAGTCCTTTGGAATTCTCTTAGGTCATTGTATTGCTGAGAAGAGCTAAGTCTATCACAGTTGATCATCACACAATGTTGTTGTTAGTCTGTACAGTGTTCTCCTGATTCTGCTCACTTCACTCAGCATCAGTCCATTTAAGTGTCTCCATGGTTTTTTTTTTTTTTCTGAAATCTTCCTGGTCATAATTTCCTTTTTTTTTTTTTGTCAGTCAATAAACATTTTTTAATCCATTTCCTCTGAATCCAGGACCAATGCTTTTTATTTTTAAATAAAAGTATTTTATTATTTTCCATTTACATACAGAGACAGTTCTCAAAATTTGTTCTAATAAGATTTCCAATTTCAAATTTTTCTCCCTCCTTCCCCCCCAAGACAGCAGGCAATCTGATATAGGTCATATATGTACAACAACACCAAGCATATTTCTGCATTAGTCATGTTATAAGAGAAGAATCAGCTGCTCAGAATTTCTTATAGCACAATAGTATATATATATATATATACTATTATATAATATATGTATGTATGTATATGTATATATGTATATATATACTAAATATATATAAATATAATATGTATATAATATAATTGTAAATATGTGTCCTTTTCTCCTTCCTTATGATCTTTTTGGGATACCTCAAGTAGGATTTTTCATAGTGAGAGTAAATGTAAGTTAATAGTAGTGCAATGGATTGGAATCAGAATATATGAGTTCAATTCCCTGTCAGATACACTAACTAGTCAGGTGAGGTGAACAATTCACTTAACCTGGCTATCCCTTAATTTCATTATCTATAAAAATGAGAATATTTAATTCGTTAATTTTTAGTATTCCTGTAGGTATAAAAGTATGATCCTAGTAACATAGTGTGGCTTGTATGTAGCAGTACAGATATGTAAAAATTGAAGAGATTTTCCATTCTATATTTGGGTTAGCATTTGAGTCCATATTTTTTTCTCATTTACTTTGTTGAAGTCATTGAATTTATAAATGGCAGCTATAGTAATGAGCCATTATTAAATGAAAGAATGACTGGCTTAATGAGGAATCCTAACAATCTTGATCCAGATAATAGATTGTTTCTGGTTTTCTGAACATCTGTGGAGTCCAAGGCAGAGCAGAAATAACATTACTCTATTAAAAGCATTGAAAGCAGTATTGACAATTAAGAAAAATAACCTTTTCCCTTATAAAAGAAATCACCCCATTATATATTTCTAAAATGTTTGTATTTATTCATAATCATTCCTAAGGAATACTAGAGATGTATAATAATAATAAATAGGTTATAAAATCTTTTCACTGTGTAGCAGCATTTACAACTTAGTTACTTTGTTACAGAGAGAGAGAGAAGAAGAAAGAGAGGGAGGGAAGGAGAGGGAATCATTTAAAGTGTATATGTATACATATATATGTATGTGTGTGTGTGTGTGTGTATAATGGTGAGAGTTGCAAAAGGCAATTTTATTATTTCTTACACCTGAAATAAATGATACATGTCTTCAGGGTATAGAAGAAATTTATAGATTAAAAAAGATTTCTTTTTTTCCTTAATACATTTGCACAAAGCAAACAAACTCAAAACTTGAGCTATTTCTGCATAGTAAAATAAATAATCAATTTATATTTTCTTGAAATTCAGGGGAATAGAGGTGTAGATAATTTAAAATAGTGGTTAAAATATATCATTTCTATTTTGCTTTAGAAAGTATATATTTTATTCATACATTTTTGATTATATATTTTATTGGTTATACATAGTTTTTTTTTCATAAAACTATGATTTAGCATTGTTCTGCAAGGATATTTCTTAGAGGCTCAAAGGATATGGCTCCTTTAAAAGCTCAGATTCATAAAGCTGAAATGAGAATTGGAGCAAACCCACCCCCCAAAAATACATATACACACATATACATATCCATATACACACATACATACATACATACATAAACAGAGCGCATTTATGGCTTATTTAAATTAATTTTTCAGGATTGGGTTATTTAAGCATTCAATTTCCTCTTCTAACAATCTGGACAATTTGCTATTTTTTGTAGGAAAAAAAACACCTTTTTTATTTAGATTTTCAGTTTTTTGTGATGTATTTCGGTAAAATCTATTTCTTTTAATAAACAAGATCCTGGAGTGCAGCTAGGTGGCACAGTGGAGAAAGCACCAGCCCTGGATTCAAGAGGACCTGAGTTCAAATCTGGCTTTAGACACTTGTCACTTACTAGCTGTGTCACCTTCAGCAAGTCACTTAACCCTCATTTCCCTGCAAATAAATAAATAGAAAGATAGGTAGATGAGATCTTGCTTTTTTTAGTCCACTTTTTTCTTTCAATTGTGTAAATCCATTGATTTTTCAAGATTTCCATATTCATATTTAATTAGGTGGATCTAATTTTTTTGGTTTTGCCTTTTTTTTCTAATCACATGTCTAATTTATTGATCTCTTTTTCTCTTCACTGATCTAAGCTTTTAAAGATATAAAATTTCCCATAAGTACTGCTTTGGTTATATCCTATAAATTTTAGTACAGTCTATCATTGTTGTCCTTATTTTTGGTGAAATGATTGAATATTGACTTATTGTTTTAACTTTTCTTTTTTTTTCTCTTTTTTTTGCAGGGCAGTGGGGGGTTAAATGACTTGCCCAGGGTCACACAGCTAGTAAGTGTCAAGTGTCTGAGGCCAGATTTGAACTCAGGTACTTCTGAATTCAGGGCCGGTGCTTTGTCTACTGTGCCACCTAGGTTGCCCCTATTGTTTTAACTTTTTAAATGATTGATTTATTTTTTTCCACTTAATTTTAATCTATGTTAAAAGCCTTTCTTTAATATTTTGTGTAATATTATGGTCAGAAAATATGCATTTAATATTTCTGATTTCTGGCATTTATTTGTAATATTTTATGCCCTTATACATGGTCAAGTTTGGTGAAGATGCCATGCAAGTTGAGAGCAGGTATAGTTGTTTGAATTCTCATTCAATATTCTCTAGACTTCTATCATATCAATTATTTTATAAAATTGTATTTTTCTATGCTTCCTTCTTGTTTCTATGTTTAGATTTATCTAGGTTTGAGAGGGGTAACTAGTAATTTTAATTTCAAATTTCCTCCTGAAATTCATTTAACTTTTCCATTTGGTGAATATAGATTCAATATTTGTTCACTTTTAGCAAAATGCAGTTCTCCTATTTACCTCTTTTAATTAGGTCAGTTTGTTGTTTTTTTGTTTTGTTTTGTTTTTGGTTTTTTGCTTTATCTGAGATCACATTTCCCAACCCTGCTTCAGCTACAATTAAATGAATACTGCTCCAGCCCCTTATTTTAATATTGTGCATGTCTTTCTGTTTCAAATGTGGTTCTTGAAAACAACATATTTTTAGATTGTTTTCCAATCCATTTTGCTGTCGTGCTCCATTTTATATGAGTCCATCTCATTCATATTTACAGTTATGATTACTATGTATTTCCCTTCATCCTAATATCCTATAATTACTATTCTCTTTTTTATGCTTTCCCCTCCTCAAGAGTCTATGTTGCTTCTTCTCACTGTTTCTCTTAATATATCCTCTTATCTTCTCCCTCTTTCTCTTAACCTCTTTCATTCCTACCTCCCTATAGGGTACAATGAATTTCTGTATCAAACATTCTGTGTATGTTTATTCTTCCAAAACCAGTTCAGATAAGAGTAAGGAGTCTGCTCCCCTTAACTTCCCCCTCCACTTTATTAACTCTTCCTCCTTTCCTTCCTTTTTAACCCATTTTTGTGAAATAAATTATTTTATTCTTTTCTTCCCTTTCCCTACTGTCTTAATGCATTTTTCTTCTAATCCATCTATTATTTTGAGATCATCACAACCTAATGATTCATACACAGGTCTTGTGTCTAATTAAACTCCCTTTAAGATTCCTAGTGATTGGGGCAACTAGGTGATACAGTGGATAAAGCACCTACCCTGGATTCAGGAGGACCTGAGTTCAAATCCATTCTCAGACATTTGACACTTACTAGCTGTGTGACACTGGGCAAGTCACTTACCCCCCAATGCCCCACAAAAACAAAACAAAATAAAATAAAAAAGATTCCTAGTGATGATAGTGATGAAAGGGCTTATAGATAGATACAGATATAGATGCAGATATAGATGCAGATATAGATACAGACATAGATACAGCTATAGATACAGATACAGATACAGATACAGATACAGATACAGATACAGATACGGATACGGATACGGATACGGATACGGATACGGATACGGATACGGATACGGATACGGATACGGATACGGATACGGATACGGATACGGATACAGATACGGATACGGATACAGATACAGATACAGATACAGATACAGATATAGATATAGATATAGATATAGATATAGATATAGATATAGATATAGATATAGATATAGATATAGATATAGATATAGATATAGATATAGATATAGATATAGATATAGATATAGATATAGATATAGATATAGATATAGATATAGATATAGATATAGATATAGATATATGTATCTCCTTCCCACATAAGAATGTAAACAGTTTAACTTTGTTTAGTTCCTTATGATTCCACCCTCCTGTTTTGTTTGAATCGAAATATCTATTTAGCTCTATTCTTTTCATCAAGAATACTTGAAAGGCTTCTATTTAATTAAATGTTATTAGTTTCTTTGTAGAATTATGTACGGTTTTGCTTGGTAGCTTATTCTTGGTTCTAGTCCTAGTTCCTTTACTTTGCAGAATATAATATTCTAATCCATAAAGGCAACTTGGAGGCAGATTTTAGGTTTTGAATTTCAAGATAAGGAACTTTTATTTTATCTTGGTAGAAAATAAGACTTGTATATCATAGCTGAGGGCTTCAATTTCCTCTACTTATTTTTCTATAAGTTAAAACTAGAATTATATCTGAAAAATATTGGTAAATAGTAAATTCTTCCTTTAGATAGGGAAAAATAATTACGTTTTCAATCAAACATTAAATATTATGTCTCTCATGTAGTCTTCTGCTATGTCATATTGTAACATGACATGCCATGTTGTATTGTGTCATGTCATATCATGTATGTTATACTGTGTTATGTCATGTCATATGTGTCATATCCCCTCAGTTCCCTCCCCATCTGCATGTTTCTTCTCTCTCAGTGCTGCTTGGAGGCGATGATTTGTTCCCTGCTCCCCCTCCACCCCACCCCAGCCACCTCTTGCCTGGACAGATTTTGGTCCCCAGTGTTGGGGGGCTCCCAATCTCCAAACCTTTGGAAAGCCAATTTATAAATTCTGGCCCTAGCCAGGGTTGGATTCCAAAGGGGCCTGGACCTGCATTCTAATTTTTTTTGGAGGGTGTTTTGGGGGTTGGTTTCCTTGCCCCCCCCCATCCCTCCAGGTCCTCTTCTTTCCTGGAAGGCTAGAGGGAGTTCCTTCATCTTTGTGTCGTGTCCTGCTGTGGGGAGGGGGAAGCTGGGAGAGACAGAATGAAAACACATATATACAAAATTAACTATATATAGAAAGAATAGAAAATAATTATTGGGTGCACTGGAATTAAGATTTAAGGAAAGTTTCCCATAGAAGGTATAAATTCAGTTGGGAATTAAAGGAAGCCAAAGAAGCCAAGAGGCAGACATGAGGTGGGGGAGTATATTAGGCATGAAGAACAGCTAGAGAAAATGCCTGGAGGCTAGAGACAGTCTTTTTTTTTGTGGGGGGGGGGGGGACAACCAGGAAACCATTGTCGCTGGATTAAAGAGTATGTATTGGAGAGTAAGGTTTAAGAAGACTGAAAATGGAAGAAGGGGTTATGTTATGAGGTGTTTTGAATGCCAAAATAAGTCATCTTTATTTTTTTTCTGGAGACAATAGGAAGCTACTAAAAATTATTCATTGAGGGTTATGTGTCATGATCAGACCTGTGCTTTAGGAAAATCAATTTAATGGCTAAATGGGGGATGGATTAGAGTGGGGAGAGACTTGAGGCAAACAGACCCACTAGCAGGAAATTGAAACAATTAAGGCATGAGGTGATGAGGGCATGCACTAAAGTGGTGGCAGTGTCAGAGGAGAAAAGATATATTCAAGAGATTTACAAAGGCAAATATGGTAGGCCTTGGCAAAGTTTGTATATGGGGAGTTTGGTGAGAGAGAATAAAGCATCCAGGATCACTCTGAGGTTATGAGACTGGGGTACTGGAAGGATGGTGTATTCCACAATTAATGACAGTCAAAATTAGCTCTTGAAAATATTTTAATATTTTTAAGGAATATTTGTAGAGGTTTCTAGATTATAATGGGTTGTATATGTGGCATTTTTGTAAAAAATAAAGTTTTAATTTTATTTATACAAGTTAGGTTAAGCATGTAGTATTTGGAAGAAAAGTGCCCACAACCTAACAACCAACTTAATACACATCAATAAGAAATGTGTGAACGAATTAAATGCAACAAGCATAATTTTGAGTCATTATTATTCTCACATATTCTAAGCTTCTTTGAGAGCAGTAGTTGAAGTAAGATATGCAACAGGCTTGGAAAGGTTAACAATTAGCTGAATTTCAGTTAAAAATATGCTCTCTTCTCTATGGACTCGCTCACCAATTTAATCCTTTCTTAATACTGCTATTAGATTAATGTTTCATATACACACATCATGTTATATTTTCATTCATATTTGAGCTCCATAATTTAGTACATTGTCATCCATACAATAGGTGATTAATGTATTGAAACATAGTTCAGTTGGACTATAGACAGGGTTTATAGATTGACTATATACAGTTATTTCAAATTTGAGAGTGTGATAGGAGCAATATTTAAACTTCTATCCTCATTCAAATTATTCTAGTTTTTCCTTTAAAAGAGGTTAAGACTATCCTATACTTTTGCTTGGTTAAGGGGAATAAAGGCTAATGCTGATTATAACACTTCCTGTTTGCCTGTGTCCAAAGCTTGGCTGGTGTGTGCTTTTTGTCAACATGAAAAGGCCCCAACCAGAGGAGAGTAATATAGACTGAATTAAGTGAGACTGACTGAGAGCTATTGACTTTGATGATTTAGCGTACTTAAAAGTTACTAAATTAAAACTACACCTTCCTGACTCCCAAGACAGAGTGTTCTCAGAGACTGTGGACTATAACATTAACATGAGACCACCCTCAAACAATCACTTTGAAGGACCTCCCCTTCAGGGGTGGGGAGACAGGAAGTAGGAAGAGAGGCTGGATTCCTGGCTCTAGCCTCTTTCATTCCAGAACCTCAGGATAGTGGCTGAGGGAAGGAGAAGGAGTCCATTCTGAACCCTAGGGTAGAAAGGGATTTTTTTCCTCAATTTTCTGAAATCCACACATTCTCCACTAAACCCTAATATACTTTAATAAATGCTTAATGCCTAAACAATTGCTGAAGCTTCTTATTAATAAGTAAATCCTATTTAGTTTCCCCTCCACAGTGGGGGAAGAAAAAGGTGACTATACACATTAGATTTTAAACATCCCAGTTAGAAAACCATAGGTAACTAAAGCAAGGGAATTTTGCTTCTCTGAGTCAAGTTGAATTGTCTTCAATGTCTATTTTTTTTTTAATATACTTCTCCTGCCATGAGTGAGTAAGCTTTAATTTTATTTTCATATCAAAACTAAATGGGGGGGCAGAGCCAAGATGGCAGAGGAGAGGCTGTGACTCCCACAAGCTCCAGATAAACCCATCCATTCACACCCAAATAATGCAGTAAAAATCAAAACCCAGAACAGCCTAATGCACATAAGAACAGAGTGAGACTATTTCTCCACAAAAGAAGGCAATTCTAATCACCTACTGATCAGGCTGAACAGCTCAGTGCGCCATTTGGACCCAGTCAGGGACACTGCTTCCAGCTCATGTCAGAGTCTTCAGTACCAGCAGTTTCTGAGGCTCCGATTATAGACTGGTGAGGGGGTTTGGTGGCAGGCCGGGGTGAAGTGGAGGCAGTATCTACTGGAGTTGGGGCAAAGCGCTCTCGATCTGAACCAGTGGGCTGAATCAAGTGGTGGTGGCCCAGTGGGGGAGGGGTAAAAGCACGCCAAGCTTCTGACCATAGTGATTCAGAGTTCAATCAGACTTCTGTTTCCAGGTCAAAGAGAAAGCGGCTGTGATTAATCACAAGCCAGGCAGGCTGAGAAGAAGCCCAATCACCCCCTGGGCCACGCTGTAGCAAGAACAGCGTGTCCTGGAAGCAGCACTACACTTTAAGGAGTAAAAAGTCAAGAAATAGTAAGCCAGGATGAGTAGGCAGAGAAAGCAGAAGACCATCGAAAACTTCTTTGGGGGAAAGGTAGACCACAATACATCCTCAGAAGAAGAAGAAGATAATAATAGGGTCAAAGCTCCAACATTCAAAACTTCCAAGAAAAATATGAACTGATCTCAGGCCATGGAAGTTCTCAAAAGGGACTTTGAAGAGCAAGTAGGAGAGATGGAAGATGTAGAGAAAGAGAGGAAGGAATGGAAAGAGAAATGACAGCAATGCAGGAGAGTCATGAGAAAAAAGTCAACAGTTTGAAAAGCCAAATGGAAAAGGAGATTAAAAATCTGTCTGCTGAAAATAACTGCCTAAGAATTAGGATTGAACAAATGGAAGCTTGTGACCTTATGAGGAACCAAGACACAGTAAAGCAAATCCAATTGAATCAAAAAATAGAGGGCAATGTGAAATATCTACTTGGAAAAACAGCTTATCTAGAAAATAAATCTAGGAGAGCTAATTTGAAAATCACTGGACTACTTGAAAATCATGATCAAAACAAGAGCTTAGACACCATCCTCCAAGAGATTGTGAGGGAAAATTGCCCTGATATTCTAGAAGCAGAAGCTAAAATAGAAATTGAAAGAATCCACTGATCACCTCCTGAAAGAAATCCCAAAAGGAAAACCTCCGGGAATATTATAGCCAAATTCCAGAACTCCCAGGTCGAGGAGCAAATATTGCAAGCAGCTAGAAAAAAGGAATTTAAATACTATGGAGCTCCAATAAGGATAAAGCAAGATCTAGCAGCTTCTACATTAAAGGACTGGAGGGCATGGTATATGATATTCCAGAGGGCAAAGGAACTGGGACTACAGCCAAATATCACGTACCCAGCAAAACTAAGCATCATCTTTCAGAGGCAAACATGGAATTTCAATGAGAAAGAAGACTTTCAGGCATTTGTTATGAAAAGACCTGAACTGAATAGAAGATTTGACGTTCAAATACAAGACCCTGGAGAAGCATAAAAAGATAAACAGGAAAAAGACTTCATGAGGGATATTAAAAGATCAAACTATTTATATTCCTACATGGGAAGATAATACTTCAAACTCATAAGAAATATCTCAGTAAGGATTTAACAGAGGACACAGGTCTGAATTGAATATGAAGGGATGTTATGTTTTGTTCTTTGTGGGGTGTCTTATGTCTGCGGCCGGATTTGGGCTTGGGGCCTCCTGGGTCCAGGGCTGGTGCATTGTCCACTGTGCCACCTAACTAACGCATAATAACATCCTTAAAATAGGGTTGAGGTATAGGAGAAATAGACTGGGGAAGGGGGAGGGGAGAGATGATCTGGGGAGAGGTTGTTCACATGAAGGAAACAAGAAAAAAGCTTATGGAGGGGAGGGGAAGAGGGGGAAGGAATTGGGGAGTGAGTGAACCTTAATATCATCAGAATTGACTCAAAGAAGGACTAACATACATACTCAAGTGGGTATAGTAATATATTTTTGCCCTGAGGGAGGGGAGGGAGATGGGGGGGAGGGGAAGGAGAGAAGGGCAGATTGGGGGAGAGAGGAGTAAAAAGCAAAATACTTTTGAGGAAGGTAAAGATGTTCTGCATAACAGCACAAGTATGACATATTGAATTGCTTGATCTCATAGGGAGGGTTGAGGAGAGAGGGAGGAAAAAAATTTGGAATATAGAATTAGCTCAAAGACCTTAAACTCATCAGAGTTGGCTCATGGAGGGAATAACATTCACACCCAGTTGGGAGGAGTAATCTATTTAACTATACAGGAAAGTATGAGGGGAAGAGGATGAGGAAGGAAGGGTGAAAAAAAAAGGGAGTGCAGAGTAGAGGAGGGGACAGTCAGAAGTAAAACACTTTTGAGGAGGAAGAGTTTAAAAGAAGATAGAAAATAGAGTAAATATCATGGGAAGGGAATAGGATGGAGGGAAATAGTTATGATGATTAAATATAATGGCAAAACATGTGGTACCTACTTTGCTGGGCTAATATGAAGAAAATTCTTTGTCAAGTTTAAGGTACTTTATTTAGGTTATGATGAACAGGATACTATAAGAAAAACCTGGAAAGACCTACATGAACTGAAGCATAGTGAAATGTACTGTATACAAAATAACAGCAATAGCGTAAGATGATCTGCTGGGAAGCATGTGGCTATTTTCAGCAAGGCTATGGTCTAATATAACCCTGAAGGACTTATGAAAATGGCAACCCATCTACAGAGAAAGAAGTGATAGTATCTGAAAATAGATGGAAACACATTATTTATTTATTTAATTTTTGGGGGGGTGGGCGATTGGGGTTGGGTGGCTTGCGCGGGGTCACACAGCTGGTGGGTTTTGGGAGTCTGAGGCCGAATTTGGGCTCGGGTGCTCCTGGTTCCAGAGCCAGTGCTCTGTCCACTGTGCCACCTAGCTGCCCCTGGAAACACATTTAAAAAAATTTTTTTTTCTCTTTGACAATTCCTCAATCTTAAGTGTTGGGAGGTTTTTGATTGTTTTCTCTCACAACCTAGCTAATGTGGGAATCTTTCCCATGATTACTCATGTATAACTTATTTTGAAATGCTTGAGTTCTAGTGGGTGGGGGGTGGAAATGGAGGAGGAAGAGAAGTTGGAACACAATTTTTAAAAAATTGATGTTAAAATTTGTTTTTACATATATTTTGGAAAATAAAATTCTATTCAATAAACCATAAAAAAAAAACTAAATGGGGGCGGGGCAGCTAGGTGGTGTAGTGTATAGAGCACTGGCCCTGGATTCAGGAGGACATGAGTTCAAATCTGGCCTCAGACCCTTGACACTTACTAGTTGTGTGACCCTGAGCAAGTCACTTAACCCCAATTGCCTCAGCAAAAATTGCACTGGTGAGAAGAATATAGTCCATCACAGTAGATCACCACTAAATGTTGATGATACTGTGTACAATGTTCTTCTGGTTCTGCTCATCTCACTCAACATCAGCCCACGCAAGATCCTCCAGGTTTCTCTGAACTCCTCCTGCTCCTCGTTTCTTACAGCACAATAATATTCCATTATATTCATATACCACAACTTGTCTAGCCATTCCCCAATTGATGGGCATCCCCTCAACTTCCAATTTCTTGCCACCACATAAAGAGCAACTATAAGTATTTTTATACATGTCTTTCCCTTTCCCCATTTCCATAATTTCTTTGGGCAAAAGACCCAAAAGTGGTATTGCTGGGTCAAAGGGTATGCCCAGCTTTATAGCCCTTTGGGCATAATTCCAAATTGCTCTCAAGAATGGTTGGATCAGGGGCAGCTATGTGGTGCAGTGGATAGAGCACCAGCCCTGGAGTCAGGAGGACCTGAGTTCAAATCCGGCCTCAGACACTTAACACTTACTAGCTGTGTAACACTGGGCAAGTCACTTAACCCCAATTGCCTCACTAAAAAAAAAAAAAAAAAAAAAAAAAAAAAAGAATGGTTGGATCAGTGCACAGCTCCACCAACAATGCATTAGATAACACAAATATTTTAAGGATAAGGAAAGTAGAAAAGTTTATGTGATCTGTTCATGATCAAAAATTATTAAATGAGAGGTCAGATTCAAACCAAAGAATTTTTAACTTCTTGTATTTCGACTAAACCACTATAGATTAAAATCTGTTTGTGATTGGATCATAGTAAGCAATTATCACCCTAACAATATTACAACTATAACTTCTGAAGGAAGAGAGACACAAAAAAGGCACAAACAATTCCTTAACTTCCTTCATCTGTGTTGTCTACATTTTCTTTTCATAATCCTCCTAACTCGCTGGTACCAATAATAAAGATGTTGTTAGACTAATACTACCATCTAAAATGTTTGCTTTTCAGTTTGAGACATTCTGTTATATGAAACTCTTCTAATCATTATCTTGTATCCATCAACCTGCAGAATATCCTATCTACTTCTTCAGTGATTTAGCATTTGCTTTACACTCCTTTTCTTCATTGTCCACTTCAAAAATCTGTAAAAGGGATTTCCTGCTAAAGTCCCTGAACTTCATTTTTTCTTAATTTTGTGATAACATTTTAATATAAGTTGTCTCTTTTTCAATTCTCTGCATTTCATTGTATATGTTTAAGGGCATCTTTTTCTGAGAATGTGTCCTTAAGTTTCACAAGATTTCTAAAAAGATCCTTCTCTCTGTCTCTTTCTCTCTCTCTTTCTGTCTGCCTCTGTCTCTCTCACTCACACACACACAAAGTGAGAATTCATTCCATATAAACACTTGAATATTTACAGTGGTAACATTTCTAATATTCTGGTATCCAAATATCTTTGCCTTCTCATCTCTAATTAATTTCACCTCCTCCCATTTTTCTCATCTTGATAATACGTTCAACTTTCCCTTTCTTACCACAATCTTTGTTTTTCTACTGTTCCTACAACCTTTCACTTCTCTTATTCTACTATTCCACTTCATCATGATCCCTGTTGTCTCATTCAATTATCCCTTTTCTTCATTCTATTTTTTATTTTCAGTCTTAATAGTAAATTATTTGGGGGCAGCTAGGTGGTGCAGTGGATAGAGCACTGGCCCTGGAGTCAGGAGGACCTGAGTTCAAATCCAGTCTCAGACACTTAACACTTACTAGCTGTGTGACCCTGGGCAAGTCACTTAACCCCAATTGCCTCACCAAAACAAAACAAAACAAACAAAAAATAGTAAATTATTTGTGCATACTTTTCTTATACCTGAATCCCCACCCTTCAAAGTATCAATGCAAGATAATTCTTGCTATCTGCCTTCTTCAATCCTATGGCTGAAAAACAGATTTATTCTGCAGGAAGTCACAGATAATCATGACCAGATGGACTAAATTTGTGCTGAGTTGCATTTGATGTATGGCAGTCTTTTTTATTCATCTATTACTGGTACTCTATGACATTCTACACTCTCTATCAGTCTTTCTCTCTTCCCAAGATTAACCTCCTCTCTTACATACAAACTGAGCTATTTTGACATGAGTACCCTGATATTTCCTCTAGCACAGTTCAAAATAATGTGTTTCTTGTCTTCTCAAAGGTAAACCTTCTGTCTGTGTCCTTGGTACCCTTCTCTTTTTAACTCCTCTTGGATATTACTGTATCATTTCTCCCTTTTACTATTTTTCTAATCTCTCCCTCTTGCTTTTATCATTCTACCTAAAACATGTTTGTGTTTACTTTTATGTGGGAAAAAAATCCTCCTTATAATGCTGTTATTTATTCAGATAGAATCTCTTCTTTCTTACTAAACTTCTAAAAAGGATAATCTGTCATTGCTTTCACTTTCTCACTATGCATTCTTCATTTCTTCTTATATGTCATCTATCCTTATCAAAATTATTCACTAAGAATCAGTAACCTATGAAGTGACATATTAAGTACCTCCCCCTATTTTTTTCCTCCACAACTTCTTCATCATTGAATGGTATTAAACATTTGCTCCATCCTAATATACTCAGTAGAGATAGGAGTCTTCATTTCCAAGGAAATACCCTCTCCAGGTTGTCCATTTTATCTTCAGATTATTGCTTCTCAATCACTTTTTTTTTTCTTTCTGGTTCTGCTTTATCCTCCTGTCTTTTACATGTGGAATGTTTCCAGTGCTAACATTTGAGTCACCTTTTCATTTCTTTCCATGCTCTTTCATTTGAGAATCTCATTTAATATAAAATATAATATATTTAAAGATAATTCCAAAATGTATATTTCAAAACCTTCTCTTTGCTAAACTCCAATGAACACCTTTCCAACTCCTTACTGGACACCTCTAGCTGATTTTGATTAAAAAAAGAAAGAAATGTAATCTAGCATACCAAAACTGGATTCATCACCAAACTTTTTAAACTGATACTACATTCTAAACTTCTCTATTTCTGATGATAGCACCATCGTTCTATGTTATCTAGGCTTCACATTTCAGGAGCATCTTTGAGTATTCTTCCTCAGCCTTCACATACAGAGAATTGCTAAGTCAACTAAGAAATTCTTTCCCTGAATTCTCTTTATTATCTTCACTATTATCCCATTGTTAGTTCTCCTGGGAAGTCTTATCCCAGAGATAGTCTAATATCTCAATAATTAATCACTGTCTCAATCTCTCTAATCTTTTACCTACTTCAAGCCATTATTCAAAATTTTGCCAAAGTAATCTTTCTAATGCACAAGTATGTTGACTTCTGTCACCTGCAATAGCAAATTCAGAGGCAGACCATTGCCAATGAAAATAATGCAATCCTCTCAGTATTTACTCTTACCATCTTGGCTATGACATAGTTTTCCAGAGAGTTTCATGGCATTTCCTTTTCACAGCATATCTTTTTTCAGCCAAACAGGTGTACACATTGTTTGCTACGTTTGTAGTTGTAACTATCCCACCTCTTTTGTAATTTATTCAAGGGTAAAAGCCAGCACTTTGATCAAGTTTTTAATTACAGATTTAAAACTGTAATGTCAGAAAAATGAGACCAGTATAGCACTGATGGACTAAAGAAAACTAACTGACGCCAGAATATTGTGTTTTTAAAAAATTCTTATAATGGTATTTTTATAGGTTTTTTTCCTGTTTCTTGATTGTCAAATTACAGGTTGGTATTTTCTGCTGGATCTCAGCATGTCTAATGTTAGCAGCTTCTGCTTCTTATTATGTGAAATTTTAGAGCTATTGTGAGCCTTCTGTTAGTGATTCAAAACAATAACCAAACATCCTAGACTGAGGGAAGACTTTGGGAAGAGGACCTGCTAGATATTTATAAAAAATAAAGACCATTAATAAATATATATTTTTACAGTTCACTACTTTATTATTTTCCAGTTACATATGGGGATAGTTTTAACATTTGTTTTCATAGGATTTTTACTTCCAAATTTTTCTCCTACGCTCCCTTCCCTCCCTCCTCCCCAAGACAGAAAGCAATCTAATATAGGTTATATATGTGCAATCACATTAAACATATTTCTGCATTAGTCATCTTGTGAAAGAAGAGTCAGAGCACAAGGGAAAAACCTCAACAAAGAAGGAAAATGGTGAAAAGTAGAAACAGTATGATTCAATTTACATTCATAAAACACAGTTCTTTTTTCTGGATGTTGAGAACATTTTCTATCATGAAGTTATTTGAAATTGTTTAGGACCATTGCATTGCTAAAAAGAGCCAACTCTATCACCATTGTTCATCACACAATGTTGCTGTTACTATATACAATGTTCTCCTTGTTCTGCTCTTCTCAGTCAGCATCAGCTCATGTAAGTCATTCCAGGTTTCTCTGAACTCCTCCTGCTCATAATTACTTTTCACATTGATTTTTAAATTTTCTTCTTCCCTCTCTCCTCATATCTTCCTATGAAATCAAGCAATTCAATATAAGTCATACATGTGCAGGCATACAAAACATCTTCTCATCAGTCACGTTGTGGAAAAAATAGATAAAATAATTTTAGAAAAAGGAGCTAACAAATAAAGTTATACTATAATCTGTATTCAGATACGATCAGTTCTTTCTCTGTTGATAGTTTGAATTTTTCATACATCCTTCTTATATCATCCTGCTCATCATTTCTTTCATAGTAACTATTGCTAAATGTGTTACATTTCATCTTATTCCTTCCCCTTCATATTTACTCTATTTTCTATCTTCCTTCACCCTATTCCTCCTTGAATGTGTTTTGCTTTTCACTACCCCTCCCCCAATCTGCCCTCCCTTCCTTTGCCTTTCCCCCCTTTTCCCCTTCCCCTCCCACCTTCCCTCAGGACAAAATATATTACTATGCCCACTTGAGTGTGTATGTTATTCCCTCTTTGAGCCAAGTGTGATCAGATTATGGTTCATTCACACCCCCATTCCTTCCCTGTAACGATTGGAATGACACCACCTGCTGGAGACTTACTGTAGAAGAGTTCTGTCCATGAAGCGAAGGTCTTTAAGGGCAAGACCAGGAGTCTTTTCTTTGGCGTCAGGAAGTGACGTGGGCTAGTGGGAGGAAGAAGGAAGAGACTCTCTTTCCTGAGGACGCTGGTGGAGAGGGGAGCTAGAAATGCGCTCTCCCTTTAATAGATAGGAATCTAGGTCTTTCTCTCTCACTTTACCAAATTCTTATTCTCCTTAATAAATGCTTAAAAGTCTAACTCTTCCTAAAGCTTATAATTTATTGGCGACCACTCATTAAATAGTTTAGACAGTTTAGCTAGAATTTTAGTCCTTAACATCCCCATTTTCCCCTCCACTCCATAAGCTTTTTCTTGTTTCTTTTATGTGAGCTACTTTTCCCCAGTCCACCTCTCCCTTTCCCTTTCTTTCAATGCATTCCTCTTACCCCTTAACTTTATTTTAAAGATGTCATCATGGCTCAGCTAGGTGACACAGTAGAAAAATCACCAGCCCTGGACTCAGAAGGTCCTGAGCCCATATCAACCCCAGACAGAAGCCACCCACACCCTGCCTGCCCCACAGAAAAACAAGGACAAACAAAAAACAAATTCTTTATAGATATCATTCCTTCATATTCAATTCATACCTGTGCCCTTTGTCTAAGGATAATCCTTTCAGCTGCCCTTATAATGAGAAAGATCTTATGAGTTAGAAGTATTATTTTCCCATGTAGGAATGTAAACAGTTAAATCTTTTAATATCCCTCATGATTTCTTTTTCCTGTTTACCTTTTTATGCTTCTCTAGGGTTTTGTATTTGAAGGTCAAATTTGCTATTCAATTGAGGTCTTTTCATCACAAATGCCTCAAAGTCCCCTTTCATTTAAGTCCCATTTTTTCCCATGAAAAATTATACTCAGTTTTCCTGGGTACATGATTCTTGTCTGTAGTCCCAGTTCCTTTGCCTTCCAGGATACCATATCCCATGCCCTTTGGTCCTTTAATGTAGATGCTGCTAGAACTTGTGTTCTCCTTACCATAGCTACACAGTATTTAAATTCCTTTTTTCTTGCTGTTTGCAATATTTTCTCCTTGACCTGGGATCTATGGAATTTGGCTTATAATATTCATGGTAGTTTTCCTTTGAGGATCTCTTTTAGGAGGTGACTGGTACATTCTTTCAATTTGTTTTACCTTCTGCTTCTAGAATATCAGTGCAATTTTCCCTGATAATTTTTTGGAAGATGATGTCTAAACTCTTGTTCCTGGTTTTCAGGTTTTCAGATTTTCAAATCATCTCTCCTGGAAGTATTTTCTAGGTCAGCTATTTTTCCAAGGTGATATTTCATATTGCCTTCATTTTTTTAATTCATTTGCATTTGCTTTACTGTGTCTTGGTTTTTCATACAGTCACTAGCTTCCATTTGTTCAATCCTAGTTCTTAGGCAATAATGTACTTCAGAGAGCTTTTGTATCTCCTTTTCCATTTGGCTTTTCAAGCTGTTGACTTTTTTCTCATGACTCTCCTGCATCACTCTCATTTCTCTTTCCATTCTTTCTTCCACCTTGCTAAATCTTCCTTCTATCTATCTTACTTTCTCTTCAAAGTCCCTTTTGAGTGCTTCCATGGCCTGTGGCCAATTCATATTTTTCTTGGAAGCTTTGGATGTTGGAGTTTTGACTTTGTTATTATTGTCCTCTGAGGGTGTATTATGGTTTACTTTTCCCTAAAAATGCTTTCTATAATCCACTGCTTTCTCAGCTTGCTCATCTCAACCTGGAAGCAGATGTCTGAAATCTGATTCTCCATGGTGAGAAGCTTGGTGTGCCTATGCCCCTCCCCCACTTGGCCGCCACCATTTGATTCTGCCCACTGGATTAGACCCAGGGTGCTTTGTCCCAGCTCCAGCAGAGACCATAGCCACTTCACCCTGGCCAACCTCTGAACCCCCTCACCTGTCCTTGAGCCAAGCTTCAGAAGAAGGCACTGGCACTGAAGACACTGAGGTGCTTGGGGCAAGGTTTGTTCCTGGCTGGGTCTGGACTGTGAGCTGATCTCCTTTCTCAGCCTTATTAGCAGGTGATCCCATTGCCATCTTTGGCTGGAAAATAGTCTATCTCTGTTCTTATGTGTTAGGCTGCTTTGGGTTTTTATTATGGCATTATTTGGGAGTGAGTGGATGGGTTTATTTGGAGTTTGCAGGAGTCACTGCCTCTCCTACATCATCTTGGCCCCACCCCTATTCTGCTTTAGTAAATATTTTTATGGAAGGAATGGTAGAAGGAATCTAGTATTTATCAACTGCTTTTATGTGCTATGCACAATACTAAGGGCTTTATAAATAATATCTCATTAGAAGATAACTTAGGAAGGTAGGTTTATCATCAATATTTTACAATTGAGAAAACTAAGGCAGATAGAAATTCACTGATTTATCCAGGATCATACATATATGTATCTAAGACCAGACATAAAGTACATTCTTCTTAACTTCAGGCTCAGTTCTCTATCCACTATGCCATCTAGCCTCATCCATATTTTTAGAGTATGTTCCTGTTTTGCTTATTTCTGGATTTTCTACTATTTTTTTTGGATAGTTTAGGTTGATAGTAAATCATCTTGAATAAATGAAAAATGCATCTATATATGAAAGGCAAAAGTGTATTTGAGTGGGCCTCAGCTAGAAAGACTTACATCCAAGTCATACCTAAGCCAAATCCTGGCTGTATTGACCTTATCAAGTGGTTTTACCTCTAAACCTATAATATGGCTCTAGGCAATTATTTAAGATTATTAGTTACAGAAATTGTGTTGATCTTCATTGAGAGAGGAAGATTCCTTGTCCCTATAATGAAGTGATAGTACAAAAATCTTTAACTTAATCATTGCCAGTAAAATCAAAGCTTCATCTTTTTATGTTAATGGATGAATAGATTAACCTATATGAACATATACATATATCCATATAATTTTATGTATAATCCTCAGTCAGAAATATTTGCAAAAAATATAAGTAATAAATATTGTAATGGTATAATGAAGTTTTTTGTTGTTAGTTCTTCATGCTCAAAGAAGTCCAAAATAACATCAGGGTTAATGTACGATATATCTAACTGTGGTTGATCATTCCAACATGAGTTCAGAAAGCTCTATTACAGGTAAGGCACAAATAGTCCATATGGACATTTGGAGTAGAAATGTTTCTAAATTTGTGCATTACAGGTTTCTTTTGAGCTTCTGCAATTTTCTTTTGATCATTGAGTACAATGTCTTCTTTGATGCCATGCCATGGTGGACAATCCTGTGACAGTATCTCTCATTTCTCACAATCAATACCAAAGTTCTTTAGAGAGACCATGAAAATGGACTTATATTGCTTCTCTTGACCAGCTTGTGAGTGCTTTGATAAAACTTATGTTTGGCATTTGAACAATATGGCTAGCTCATCAGTTGTGCTATCTATAGTGGAGGTTGAATGCTTAAAAGTTTAGCTATGGGGGCAGCTAGGTGGCACAGTGGATAGAGTACCGGCCCTGGAGTCAGGAGTACCTGAGTTCAAATCTGGCCTCAAACACTTAACACTTACTAGCTGTGTGACCCTGGGCAAGTCACTTAACCCCAATTGCCTCACCAAAAAAAAAAAAGTTTATCTATGGTATTTTATATTAACAGGTGATCTTCAGAATCTTCCTAAAATATTCAAATGGAAGTGGTTCAATTTTTTGTCATTGAGTCAGTAAACTGTTCAGGTTTCATAGGCATATAACAATGAGGTCATCACGATGACACAATGGTCCTTCAATTTGGTAGTCAATTTATGTCTTTTTTTTTTAAATTAAAAAAAATTTGCAGGCCAATAAGGGTTAAGTGACTTGCCCAGGGTCACACAGCTAGTAAATGTCAAGAGTCTAAGACTAGATTTGAACTCAGGAGCGCCTGAATCCAGGGCTGGTGCTTTATCCACTGTGCCACCTAGCTGCCCCCTGTTAGGCAATTTAATACTTCTCCCACACATTCTTTCTAAGCCTCCCAAAGGCTTATCTAACTCTGGGAATGTGTGTGTGTCAATGTCATCACCTTTGTGTATATCCGTGAAAAGCATAATGCCAAGGTAAGTAAACTTACACAAAACATTCAAAATTTCTCCACTTTCTATGACCAGAAGGTCCACATATGGATAGTACAATGCTGGCTGGTGGAGAACTTCTGTTTTCTTAGTGTTAATTATTAGGCCAAATTTGCCTACCACTTGATGGGTCAAAAGGAATGTATAGTTCCATAGTCCTTTGGGCATAGTTCCAAATTGCTCTCCAGAATGGTTGGACTGGTTCACATCTCCACCAACAATGTATTAGTATTCCAGTTTCCCCACATTTCCAACATTGATCATTTTCCTTTATTGTGCTAATAAGCCAATTGAGGTAGTGCCCCCCAGAATAGTTTTTTGTTTTTGTATTTTTTGCTTAGGCAATTGGGGTTAAGTGACTTGCCCAGGGTCACTCAGCTAGTAAGTGTTAAGTGTCTGAGGCCAGATTTGAATTCAGGTACTACTGACTCCACCTAGCTGCCCCTACCACTCTATTTCTTAGCCAATATCAAAGAGTTTTGATAACTGCCACTTTATAATATAGTTTTAGATCAGGTACACATAGGCTACCTTCTTTGCATTTTTTCCAATGAATTCCCTTGATATTCTTGACCATTTTTTTCTTCCAGATTAATTTTGTAATTTTTTTTAGCTTTATGAAATATATGTTTTGTAGTTTAATGGGTATGGCACTAAATAAGTAATGAATTTAAGTGTAATGGTCATTTTTAATATATTAGCTTGGCCTATACATGAACAATTGATATTTTTCCAATTATTTAGATCTAATTTTATTTATGTGAAATGGGTTTTGTAAAGGTGTTCATATAGTTTCTGGGTTTGTCTTGGCAAGTAGATACCGAAGTATTTTATATTGTCTACAGTTATTTTAAATGGAATTTCTCTTTCTACCTCCTGCTGCTAGGCTTTGTTAGCCATATATTGGCATGCTGATGATTAAGTTGGGTTTGTTTTTTATCCTGCCACTTTGCCAAAGTTTATTGTCTTAAGTATTTCCCTCATTGATTCTCTAGAGTTCTCTAAGAATGCCATCATATCATCTGGAAAGAGTGATAGTTTTATTTCCTCCTCACCAATTCTAATTCCTTCAATTTCTTTTGCTAATGCTAACATTTCTAGTACAAAGTTGAATAACAGTGGGATAATGGGCATCTTTATTTCACCTCTGATCTTATAGGGAACACTTCTAATTTATCCTCATTACATGTAATGTTTGGTGATGGTTTTAGATAAATACTGCTTATTATTTTAAGGAAAAGCATATTTATCCTTTTGCTCTCTAGTGTTTTAATAGGAAGGAGCACTATATTTTGTCAAAAACTTTCTTTTCCTCTATTGAGATAATCAAATAATTTCAGTTAGTTTAGTTATTGATTTGGTTAATCATCTTGATCGTTTTACTAATATTGAAATAGCACTGTGGCAATGCTTGTAATGACCCTGTTGTTCCCTCCTTTAAGAAAGCATAAATATTTGTTGACTAGATAAGATTTTATTGTGAAATATATGGCAGCTTTATAGTGTTCCCCATCACTGTGGCCACTGCAGAAAAACATATATTCACCTTTGACCTCCCTAAGCTAGATTTCATTTGACAGCCTTGTTTTGCTCAGTGCTGCTATTTGGAGGTGATACTTTCTGTGTTCTCTTACAAGAAAATCTGTTTATCTTTCAGGTCTACTGAATTCTTTGTTGTTTATAAGCATGTGTACATTCCATGGTGAGTGGAATCATCTTTGCCAAAATTTTTTATACATTTTGTTTGTTTGTTTGTTATTTTCTACATCTTAGTGGTATCCTTGCCTACTATGGTAAGCAGGCCATTGTTAAGTAAAAAAGATAATTTTTAGGTCTCCTTCCTCATGTCAGGAGTTGAGCAGTGAAGTCACTGGGACTGCCAAGTCTTGTTGCTACTTAAGCACATTGAGAAGGCAACTGTTTGGCCTGGAATGTCTGTGTACATTATTGTGACTACAATTCCCAATGTAGCCTCATTTACTGTTTGGCAAAGGATTTTGAAGGAAGTAAAATAATAGGATAGTAATATAGCAAACTGGTAAAATAATAAATGATGCAATAGTAAAATAATTTAAGAAAATGATAAGTTTGTAAAATTATTGAATAGTAAAATAATAATAAACTAAAATGATATGGGTGATACATTTTGACTCACGTAAATTGTATTTAACTGAGCCAGAGTTGTGCCAAGTCATCAGCCTCATCCCTTTTTCAGATTCATTAGATCCCATTGACAAGACAAAAGTCAAAACAACTGCAAATGGCTCTGGTAGCAGTGGATGGCATTAGCATCTTTGTTATCTGACTAAGTTTTAAATGCTCCACAGTGCCTCGATCCTTCTGCTGTCTTCATTGCCCCTTTGAAATAAAATGTTCGCATCTGTCTATTCCACTGGGCAAGTCTTCACATGCTTAGGGTAGACACCTGGCTAACTCACCAATGGGTTTGAAGCCCATTGGTTATTCTCAACCTGGTTTAGCCCATCTACCAAGACACTTTACTGGCATGTAACCTCTGTACATGGCACAGCCTCTTGGAGCCACAGGTGAGAACTAGGTGATAGGCAGATACCAAAGGTGGATGAGCAGCCCTGAAAAGGGCTCAACAGCCCTTAAACCAGAGGGACTCCCTTAAACATTATATGCATACACAGAGATACATATATACACACATATATGTTATATATGCATATACATATATGTAGATTTGGAGTGTATGGGGTTTCAGGGAGGACTGCTACCTTTGGTGTCACAGCCTCCTGAGGTCTTTTCAGGCCTGCTCATCCATCTTTAGCATCTACCTATCAAGCAACTCTCACCTGTGGCTCCAGGAAGGTGCAGCATGTACAATGACCATATCCCAGTAAATTGCCTTGACAGATGGACCAAAACAGGTTGATGGTAATTGACAGACCTCAAACCCATCAGTAAGTTAGGGGAGCTTCTTTGGCAAGCATATGAAGACTTACCCTTATAGAATGGGAAGATGAGAACAATTTGTTCCAATGACTAGGAATAAGGCTAAAGCAGGTCTTATGGAGCTCTTAGAACTTGTTCAAAGAAGACAAGAAGATCATTCACTGCATCCTGGGCCATCATCAGTCATCTTTATTTTTGTCTTGACACTGAACTTCAATGATGCTGGAAAAGAGAGCATGACTGATAACTTTGTACAACTCTGACTTAAATCTAATTCATGAACATTTTATTATTTTATTATTTATTATCATTTTATTATTTACTATTTTATTATTTTAGTGTCTAACCATCTTACCTCCTGAAGTTCTGTGGCAAAGGAGTGCAGTAGCAGTTACAGATGCACTGGAAGCTTTAGCCTCAACCCTGTACATAGGCAACCAAGCACATTGGTCATTTTCTCACTGGACTGAAACAGCAGTGGGATTCATTAGCTCCATGGGTGTCTGAGCAACATTTCTTTTAAAGAACTACACTGTGAAGCTCCTCACATGAGGAAGGAGCTAGGAAAGGTGTCCTAAAAATTGTTTGCTTCACCCCACTCTGGCCTACTTAACATGGCATGCAGGAATTCCACCTTGCAGTCAAAACACAAATATAGTAGAGAAATATTTGTAAAGATAATTCTGATCACCACTTGTACATGGAAAATACATATGCTTATGGACAACATAAAACCTGAAATATGAACATCTCTTCTTTCAAAATAAAATACCTCATCATTTACAGTGTCCAAAAAGAAACACTGAATTAAGGCTTTTAAATGAACCCCAGCTTACTAAAGTCATAGCTGAACACACATTTTTCAGGAGTGGTCACTGTGCTTAGGAGTTCCATGAAGCTGGACTAGATTTTACAATCAGATCTAATCTCATCAGCAAGTTGTATATCTTCCAAAAGGAGTGAATGACAGGTTCATTATAAAGCAATTGCCACTTGCAGGAAAAGGCCACAACATAGCCATTGCATATGCTCCCACCATGATGAACCCTGATGAAGTCAAAGAAAAATTATGTGAAGAGCTGAAAACTCTTATCATCAATATGCCAAAAGAAGACAAGCTTATAATTCTGGCTGACTTTAATGTCAGAAGCAAAGACTATAAGACATGATAGAGAGTCTTTGGGAGAAATAGAGTAGGAAACAACAACACTAAAGATTTGTGTGTCTCATGATCTTCTCACCCACACTGTTTTTTGCTTATTTCACTGCAATAAAATGTAATGGATGCACTCTTGTAGCAAGCACTGACATTTAATTAACTATGTCATTGTAAAATGAGAGATGCAGAAACACTTTTGAATAGGGATAGTATAAAGACAGAAAATAGAGTAAATATCATGGGGAAGGAATAAGATGGAGGGAAATACATTTAGAAATAACAACTGAAAAAATTATAGCAAGTTTATATGATAGACCTCAGTTCTCAAACACATAAAAAACTGAGTCAAATTTGTTAAAATAAGAGCCATTCCCCAATTGATAATTCATCAAAAGACATGAAGTTTTCAGATGAAATCATCAAGGCTACCCATAGCCATATGAAAAAACTGCTCCAACTCACTATTGATTGGAGAGATTCTGGTCCCACCAATTATGGGTATTAGCTCATACCTATTGGATTGAATAATAGGACAGCAAAGTAAAATGACAAATGTTGTGGGGGATATGGGGAAAATGAGACATTATTACACTCTTGGTAAAGTTGTAAACTGATTCAAACTTTATGGAGAGCAATTAGGAACTATGGACAAAAGGATATAAAACCACACATACTTTTTGACCTAGTAATACCACTACTAAATTGGTATACAAAAAGAGATTTTTTTAATTGACTTAAAAATTGGGGAGATTCCCATCAATTGGGGAATGGCTGAACCAATTGTGGGATGAGATTACGATGGAACAGTATTGTGCTATAAGAAATTATGAGCAGGATGCTATCAGAAAAACCTGGAAAGACTTAGATGAGCTGATGCAAAGTGAAATGTACTGTATATAAAATAACAGCAATATTGTAGGATGATCTGCTATGAATGACTTAGTTATTTTCAACAATACAGTGATCCAGTTCTCAGGGGTGGAGCCAAGATGGCAGAGAGAAGCTAGGAAGTTGCCTGAGCTTTCCCTTATTTCTCTCAAAAACAACATAAGATCAAACCTATAAACAGATTCTGGAACTACACAATCTACAAAGAGAGAGACACAAACTTCCTACTTGAGATAATTTATAAGACTTCAGGAAAGGTGTCTCAACTGGATGAAGGGAGAATGTCTCATCCCCACTCAGCTCAAAACAGGTTGGCTCAGTGGGCAGCTTGACACTGCTGCAACTAGACACAGCTAAGAGTTTGGCATCTGAGAGTGGGGCAGCTGAGAGAGGGGCAGCTGAGAGTGGGGCAGCTGAGAGTGGGGCAGCTGAGAGGGGGCAGCTGAGAGTGGGGCAGCTGAGAGTGGGGCAGCTGAGAGTGGGGCAGCTGAGAGCAATAAGAAGCTTGCAACAGTGAATCCTGTGCCCCAGGAGCAGACTTCAACTTTATAAGTTTAAAAATAGGCTACAACATGAGCAAGAAACAAAAAAAGGACCATTCCCCACTGACAGCTTCTATGGTGAAAGGGAAGTCCAAAACTCAAATGAGTTTGTCAAAATGCCTACAAGTGAAGACTCAAGTGGGAAGATGATCTTGTCTCAAGACCAAAAAGCCTTCTTCTACCTCTCTCATTTTTTTGCAATGAACATTTATTTTATTTTTTCCAGTTACATGTAAGATTAGATTTCAACATTCATTTTCATAAGATTTAGAGTTCCAAATTTTTTTCCTCCCCCCTCCACAAGACATTAACCAATCTGATATAGGTGATATATATGTACAATCCACAAGTGCTCTTTTTATCAGTTCTTTCTAGGGGGTGGATAGTATTCTTTCTCATTAATACCTTGGGATTATTTTAGATCATTGTATTGCTGAGAGTAGTTAAGTCATTCAAAATTGCTTATTGAACAATACTGCTGTCACTATGCAAAATGTCCTCCCAGTTCTCACTTCACTATGCATCAGTTCATATGAGTCTTTCCAGGTTTTTCTGGGATCATTCTTTCATTTCCTAGCACAATACCATTCCACTACAATCATATACCACAGCTTCTTCAGTCATTCCTCAATTTATGGACATTCTCTTGATTCCCAATTCATAGCCACCACAAAGAGTTGCTATAAATATTTTGGTACAATTTTCCCCCTTTTCTCTTTTTCATGATTACTATTGTTAACTGTTCCCTCCATCCTATTCCCTTCCCCACAATTTTTACTCTATTATCTATCTTCTTTCATCCTATCCCTCTTCAAAAGGGATTTGCTTCTGTCTGTCCCCTCTCCCAATCTGCCCTCCCTTCTTTTGCCCCTCTCTCTTTATTCCCTTCCCCTTCTATTTTACTGCAGGATTAGATAGATTACTCCACCCAATGGTGTGTGTATATTATTCCCTCCTTGAGCCAATGCTGATGAGATTGAGTTCTTTCAGCCAGTTCTGGTGAGTGTTAGGCTCATTTACTGCCCACATTAAGTAGATTACTCCACCCAATTGGTTGTGTGTGTTAATCTCCCCTTGAGGCAACTCTGAGGAGTTTAATGTCTTTGATCTTTTTCTGATGAGTGTAAAGTTCATTTACTGCTATGCTCCTCCCCCATCTCTTCTCCCACTCCAAAAAACCCTTTCCCTCTTTTTTTCATGTGGGATTTCACCCCATGCTACCTCTGCCCTTCCCCCTCTCCAGTACATTCCCCTCACCCCTCATTTTTATCCTAAAGATGTCATCATGGGGCAACTAGGTGACACAGTGGACAAAGCATACACCCTGGATACAGGGGGACCTCAGCCAAAATATGGCCTCAGACACAAGACAGTCACCCACTGCATGACCCCAGGTATGTCCCCCAACTCCAATTTTTTATGGTTCTCTAGGGTCTTGTATTTGAAAGTCAAATTTTTCATTCAGTTCCTTCAAAGAAGGAGAAAATACTCTAAATGTTGAAAACTATCCTTTTATGTAACTGGAAAATAATGCAGTCCATCTACAGAGAAAGAACTGATGGTATCTGAATACAGAATGAAGCATATTTTTTGTTCCTTTTTCTAAAGTTTTTTTTTTGTCGGTTTTCTTTCATAACCTGACATAAGTGGAAATGTTTTGCATGAGTATACATGCATAACTTATATTGAATTTCTTAAATTCTTAAGTGGGGGTGCTGAGGAAGGGAGAAAGTGAATTTGTAACTCAAGGTTTTAATAATGAACAATAAAATTGTTTTTACATGCAATTTGGTAAAAAAGAAAAATTCCAAATATTAAAAAAAAACAAAAAGAAAAAAAAAAGAAGAGACATGTAGTGAGGGTAATGAAGACAATGCATTGTACAGTGTATTAGATGGATCACACACCCATCCACTGAAAGTTAAGCACTATTTTTTTTTTAATCTGGGCAATACATAATTTAATTTGAGGTCATGTTGATAAATAGAAAAGCAAAAATTCAAAATGGATCCACAGCCAAAATTGTAAGGGCTAAAACTCTAGCTATACTGTATAAAATATCTAATGAGTGGTTGCCAATAAATTATAACCTTTAGCAAGAGTTAGACTTTTAAGCATTTGTTAAGCAGAATAAGAATTTGGTAAAGAGAGAGAGAAAGGCCTACATTCATCTAAGTATTAAAGGGAGAGAGCATTCCTAGTTCTGTTCTCTGGCAGAGTCCACACGAAAGAGAGTCAGAGTGCCAGCCTCCCCCTTCTTCCTCCCACAAGCAAATGTCACTTCCTGATGCCAAAGAAAAGATGCATGGTCCTGCCCTCAGAGGCCCTCTCCTCATGTTGGAGCTTTCCTACAGTAAGTCTCCAGCAGGTGGCATCATTCCAATCATTACAAACTGATTTAGAGAACATTGGGAACCATATAGTTACCAATCACCTACAAATATTAATTTTAATATTGGATATAATACTAAGGAAGTAGAACTGTATGTCTCCTGAGGTTATCATTATAAATTAGACCAAATGACATAAAGAAGTTATTGCTAAATGAAAGAATGAGACATAATATCTCCTTGTAGATTTGGCATTTATATAGCACTTTGAGATTTGCAAAGCTGTTGGCAAATATTATTTCATTTGATTCCCACAACAGCCTGTGAGATAGGTAAAGCTAAATAACCCCATTCAGCCAAAGTGGCAGGCCCAAGGCAAGATGACTGTCAGGAGACTCAAGGTCCATACATTAGAGTGCTTTTCCATGTGCAAACAATTATTGCTGACCTAGAGGGACAGCTGAGTCAGAATATGGCAACAGTGGAACAGAAAAAGTGTGGGCAGTTTTCAGAGACATGATGTACAATAAGGCATTTGGTCATCTGAACCAGAACACACACATCAGTATTGGTTTGATGAAAAGATGAGGAAATTTAAAAGCTGATAAATCAGAAACAATAACTCCACGGGGTTTACTGCCTCATCTGTCTCCAAGAACTTTTTCATTCCATCAAAAGGAAAGTTCAAATCAAGCTTGGCTCAGTAAAATGTGAATGAGATTCAGTTTTATACCTACGGCAACAATGGAAAACACTTCTAGAATGCCGTGAAGACTATTTATGGGTCAAAGACCAGTGGTGTATCTCAACTACTCAGTGCTGATGGAACTATATTGATTAATAATGAGGATAGAATCCTGGAAATATGGAGTGAACACTTACATAGTGTTCACAACAGACCATCATCAACCAATGCTGATGCTATTGTCTGAATGCCTCAGATTGTAGTCAATCCCTCACTAATCCACCTTACAACTGAGGAAGAGGTATGCCATCAGCATCTTTCAAATGGCAAAGCACCTAGTATCAATTATTTCCCAGAAGAGATCTACAAGTCATGGGGCCATTTGCTCATACATAAGCTGATTAAAATCTTATACATTGGGGCAGCTAGGTGGCATAATGGATAGAGCACTGGCCCTGGAGTCAGGAGGAACTGAGTTCAAATCCAGCCTCAAACACTTAACACTTACTAGCTGTGTGACCCTGGGAAAGTCACTTACCCCCAATTACCTCACAAAAACGAAAAAAAAATATTATACATTATATGGCAAGAAGTTATCCTCCAAGAGATCAAGGATGCTCCATTTTCTTTCTCTATAAGGAAAAAAGAAACAATCTGTCCTCTAAGAATCAAAAAAATTCTCTCTCTTAGTCATTGCTGGTGATATTGTTGCCAGAGTCCTCCTAAACCAGCTGATCCTTCGTTTGGAAAATGGTCATTTGTCTGAGAACCAATATGGCTTCAGCAAGGAGCAAGAAATGGTTGAAGTGACGTTTGCTGCTTGACAACTCCAGGAGAAATGTCAGAAGCACCACAGCATCTGTTAACCTGACCAAGGCCTTTGATATTGTCAGTTGGGATGTCAGGTGGAAAAATCATGATGAAATTTGGTTACCTAGAGAAGAATATCAATAATTTATGGGGGCAGCTAGATGGCGTAGTGGTTAAAGCACCGGCCCTGAATTCAGGAGTACCCGAGTTCAAATCCGGCCTCAGACACTTGATACTTACTAGCTGTGTGACCCTGGGCAAGTCACTTAACCCCCATTGCCTGCAAAAACAAACAAAAAAAACAAAAAACAAAAAATAAATAAAATAATTTATGCCAGTTTCATGATGGTATGTATGCATGGGTTCTGGATAAAAGACAATATTGTTACATTTACCTAGTCACCAACCAAAGGAAGGAGGGTTATGGATTTGCTCCCATGAATTTTAGCTTGAGGTTTTCTGTGGTGTTGTCAGATGCCTTAAAAAGGATAAAAATGTCATCAAGGTCAGCTACCACACTTTTGGTAATCTATTTAACTCAAAAAGGTTACAATTGAGGAGCAAAGTGGAGGGAGAGTTGGTGTGGTACCTGTTGTTATTTTTTTTTTCACAGATGAGTACACAATCAATTCATCCTATGTAGTTGAGATTCAACAGAGTATGTATCAATTCCCTGTTGCTCGTACTAATATTGGCCTGACAAACAACACCAAGAAAACAGAGGTGCTCTACGAGCCAACATTGCGCATGGAACCACCACACACAAATGTGTACACACATATATTTTTTATTCTTGTGCTTATGCATGTGCACATACATGCATACATGTAAGCAATATATTAAAACATGTATAATACACTCACAACACATATCTGCATGTATATATGTGTGTATGCATGTGTCTACATATACATGTATGCATTCATATGAACATGCATGCATATGTGCATACAAATAGTGTACATCTTTATATGCATATACACACAGACACACATGTATATATAGCTATATAGATATTTCTGTCTGTCTGTCTGTCTGTCCATCATCTATGAAATAAGGTTGATGAACATATTGCCAGGGGTAGCCAAGCACTGGGAAGGTTCCAAAAGAAGGTGTGGGAGAGAAGATTAGCCTCCATTCCAAACTAAAGGTCTACAGAGCCAGAATTCTTTTATCTCTGTTGTATTCCAGTGAAACATGAAGATTCTATCAGTCATTCATGAAAGCTAAACTGCTTCTGCTTGTTTTGTTTTATTTTTTTTTAGTGAGGCAATTGGGGTTAAGTGACTTGCCCAGGGTCACACAGCTAGTAAGTGTGTTATGTGTCTGAGGCCGGATTTGAACTCAGGTACTCCTAACTCCAGGGCTGGTGCTCTATCCACTGCGCCACCTAGCTGCCCCTAAACTGCTTCTGCTTAAATTATCTTATGAAGATTCTGTGGACTAAATGGCAAGATAAGGTATCAGACATTGAGGTCCTCTCTCAAGTAGTCAAACTCTCCTGTGGAAAGTGCAACTTTGATGGGCTGGCCACATAACCTGAATGCCAAATACATGATTATCTAAAAGATTATTTTGCTGAGTACATGCACAAGGCAAGTGCTTACACAGTGGTCAAAAAAAGCAGCACAAGGACAATCTCAAGGTCTCTCTGAAGAACTTTAGTATGCATTGTGAGAAATGGGAGACTGGCACAGGACTATTCAGCATTGCATCGTATACCTGTATCAAAAAACGTACTGTTCTCCATGAGCAAAGCCGAATTGCAGCAGCACAAAGAAACGTAAGCTGTGCAAACCCGTAGATATCCCCATCCTGTAGTCCAAAACACTACTTGTTCCCAGACTATGGCAGAGCCTTCTGAACTGTGATCAGCCATACACATTGTACCATGACTCCAACTTCATGATGTTATTGGTCTGTGGTGTCATTGGTCTGGAATGTCATTGGTCCTCTTTGAAAACAAAGGAGGAATAAAAACACTATGCAGATATATTGGCCCAAATTCATAGATATATGTACATATAGCAATAGCTACCAGCACACACAGGTGAAAGCATAAACACTTTAAAAGACTAATGCGGGTTAATTGGTTAATAAGCCTTTAATTCTGTTTCTAGCAATTACCTCTCATTTGACATAACCAGAAATTAAATATCCTTAAAGTCTACAAGGCATTGTTATCAGCATTACAATATTACATATTTCATCATCTTAGTTTGTAATGCAGAATTTTTTTAAGTGGAATCAAAGACATAATTAGTATGAGATGAACCCATCTGTCCCTTGGTTCTGACATTTAATC
Source organism: Dromiciops gliroides (assembly GCF_019393635.1). Taxonomy (NCBI): domain Eukaryota; kingdom Metazoa; phylum Chordata; class Mammalia; order Microbiotheria; family Microbiotheriidae; genus Dromiciops; species Dromiciops gliroides. The sequence continues at coordinate 557,734,164 of NC_057861.1, forward strand.
AGCTGTGCTTCCAATCTCATTGTACACAGTAATCACCCATCCAAAAACCTTCCATCATGGTCTTTAAAAATTTAGCAGAAAAAATGCCCTTTTGGGCCAAGCCACATGTCTTGTCCTGACTGCAACTCTAATGAGACTATCCTCTAAACTACTATTACCCTACTTCTCTCACCCCCACCCCAATTTAATTCAATTCATTCCATGAAGGACAAAATAATCAGTTAAATAAGTCTCTAGATATTTCTCACACTACTAAAAAATTCTATTTACTTTTTTGGTTTTGTTTTTCATTTATTTAGAATTTTTTCACAAATTATATGTAAAAAATTAATGTCAATTTTTAAAACTTTGTGTTCCAGATTCTCTTCCTCCCTCCTTCCCCAACCCTACTTAAGAATGCAAGCAATCTGGGGCAGCTAGGTGGTACAGAGGATAAAGCATCGGCCCTGGATTCAGGAGGGCATGAGTTCGAATCCAGCCTCAGACACTTGACACTTACTAGCTGTGTGACCCTGGGCAAGTCACTTAACTCTCATTGCCCCACCAAAAATAAAAAAAAAAGAATGCAAGCAATTCACAATAAGTTATACATGTGTAGTCATGCAAAACATTTTCAAATTAGGTTATGAAAGAAAACAGAAAAAACACAAGAAAAATGAATTTTAAAATTATGCATCAATCTGTATTCAGACACAATCAAAAGAACCAAACCAAATCAAAACAAAAACAAAAAAGGGGGGGTGGGGCAGCTAAGTGGCACAGAGGATAGAGCACTGGCCCTGGATTCAGGAGGACCTGAGTTCAAATCCTGCCTCAGACACTTGACACTTACTAGCTGTGTGACCCTGGGCAAGTCACTTAACCCCAATTGCCTCACCAAAAAAACAAACAAACAAACAAAAAAAACCACCAGACACAATCAGTTCTTTCTCTAGAGATGGATTGCATTTTTTATAAGTCCTTCAGAATTGTTTTAGGTCATTGTATTGCTGAAAATAGATCATCTTACAGAACTATGAACAGAGTCCTGCTCCACTGTGGCTGCAAGTTCTTCTCTCCTTGTGCTCCTGTCTTGCCTGGGACTGCTACCCAAGACTGTGACCTGGATATGAGTATGGGAAAAACAAGTTTCCTGCCTCAGTGCTAGCAAAGAGACCCCTTTATTCTCCTTATGGTCAATTGTTCGACCCCCTTACTGTCTATGGTCTGATTTCCAGAAGCAGGTGCTGCTGCTGCTGCTGATTCAGATACTCACTAGACCTGCTCCTGGTTTTCTAGGGTTGGATCTCCATTGAAATAGCCTGTGCTGGACTGCACTCCACTTTCACACTGGTACAACCAACCTTTCCTTCTGACTTTCTAAGCTGTCTTTGGCTGGAAAATGATTTCACCCTTTTGTGGGTTTTGCTTCTCCAGGAATTGTATTATGGCACTATTTGAAGGTATTTGGAGGGGTCTTGAGGAGAGCTCCAGTAAGTCACTTGCATTTCTTCTACCATTTTGGCCACTATTTTCTCTTAAAGTGGGATCCAAAAATGACTTTATATACAATAACATGATGCACTATAGAACTTTTATGGATTACTGTAAATTGAAGCAATTTATCTATGCTAAGATTATGTTAGTGCTTTAAATTAATATGAACTTCAAAATCAAAATTTATAGACTTTTATAGTTATTGCAAAACTTGCCAGGATAATGTTTAGCTTAACTGAAAGCATATCATAAATACTCTAATTAATTTATCATCCTGTACAATTATAAGAATTGGTATATCCTAATTATATAGGAAGCAAAATACATATAGAAGATTTCATTTTACATGCACAAAATATTGATGCACAATTTCATTATTTCCTTTTGTTTAAGGAATTTATTTTTTACTCCAACCAATTTCCTAAAAGAAAGGAATATGAAATATTATAACAATAGGAAATTTAAAAATTAAGGTGTTCATTAAATATTTCACAACATATAACAAAAGTGTACTGTTTTTGTCAGTGCTCAAATACAAGTTCTTAGGGGAAAAAAAGAAGAAAAGAGATTATAGTCAATATTAGATCATGAGTGACTTTTACATGAAAGCATGGCTGTCTATATTAATGCTTGAGATGAGAAGTCTGGTAAGGAGAAACTGAAACATTATGGAGGACAAGAACGGACTAAGTAAGGCCTTGACTATAATCCTGTTCTTAATATTTACTAGTGTAAGGGTTTTAAATTCTAGCTCTGATGTCTAAAATCTAATGAGTTGTCACCTTAAATTAGAAAACATATAGCATCAATCTTTGGGCATTAAGTATTTATTTGTTTATTTGTTTGTTTATTTATTTATTTGTCTATTTATCTATTTATTTTTTGGTGGGGCAATGAGCTTTGTGACTTGCCCAGGGTCACACAGCTAGTAAGTGTCAAGTGTCTGAGATCAGATTTGAACTCAGGTCCTCCTGAATCCAGGGCCAGTGCTCTATCCACTGTGCCACCTACCTGCCCCTGCATTAAGTATTTATTAAAGTGCATCAGAAGATAGTGAAGAGAGAGAGAGAGGTAAAAAGCAAACTTCATCTAACTATCTAAGAGAGCCCAGAATCTGTCCTCCCGCCAAGCTGCAGTCCTCAAATGAAAGGCCTCATTCCTCCCAGAAGCCTCGAGTAAAACAGGAAACAGGGCAGTCCACACAGACACACACACACACACACACACACACACACACACACAGCTCCAAGCTAATTGGTTGGTAGCTCTGATTGACAGAACCCACAGGTGCAAACATCACTTCCTGACACTTATCTGACCTTCAAAACTCCAGAAAAGGTCACTTTCAGATGCAAAAGTGGCATAGTTTCTTTTCAGACCAGAGCTCATGATGTCCCTCCCAGCAAAGGGTGTCATTCCAATTCTTATACTAGCTTTGTTATCAAGGGAAATTAATTTAATTTCTCTGGGCCCTTCTCATCTGAAAAATGAACACATTGGAGTTTATTATTTTTCTGAGGTCCCTTCTACATTTTCATGTTAGATCTATGATCCATTGTTTTTATTTTGAGATTTCTATAAAATATTCTTCCAATTTTATGATAAAGTAACAGCTAAATGTCAGCCATGGTGCTGAAATTTCTTAATTATGGCAGTAATGCTATAAATGACATAAATTGACAAAATACAGTTCTTGGAACTGGTGAAACATTTCATAATAAATTTCTAATTTGACTTTAATGTGGTTTTCAGATGACTGTGACTTTTTTGTTTTGTTTGTTTTCTGGTTCGCCTGTGTGTGTGTGTGTGTGTGTGTGTGTGTGTGTGTGTGTGTGTGTGTGTGTGGCAATTGGGTTTAAGTGATATGCCCAGGGGCAAACAGCTAGTAAGTGTCAAGTGACTGAGGCTGGACTTGAACTTAAATCCTCCTGAGTCCAGGGCCAGTGCCCAATCCACTGCGCCACCAAGCTGCCCCAACTGTGACTTTTTAGATCTTTTTAATTTTTTTTTTATTTTTTATTTTATTTCATTTTTTTTCTGATTATGACTTTTTGAGAGAAAAAAATCAAGGTCTAATAAAATGCTTTATGTCTTGAATGAATTACCAAAAATTTCTAGTTTATATTAAAGGAAAATAATGATATAATACATATATCCATATATATGTGTATATATGGATATATATGTATACATATATGGATATATGTATATGTGTGTTTATATGTGTGTGCATATACATATGTATAGATGTGCATGCATATATGTATATTTTTAAATATTAGTTTGACCTACCCATGAACAATTAATATTTTTCTGATCATTTAGATATGTCTTTATTTGTGTGAAAAGTGTTTTCTAGTACTGGTCATATTGTTCCTCTGTTTCTCTTAGCAGATAGACTGCCAAGTATTTTATATTGGCCACAGTTATTTTAAATGGAGTTTCTCTTTCTGTTGTTGATGGATTTTATTGGTAATATAAAAAAATGCTGATGAATTATGTGGGAATATTTTTTTAGCCTGCAAATTTGCTAAAGTTACTAATAATTTCAAGTAGCTTTTTGGTTGACTCTCTAGGGTTTTCTAAATATATCATACCATCTGTAAAGATTGATACTTTTGTTTAGTCATTCATTACCTTTTCAAATTCTTGTATTTTTCTTCTCTTATCGCTATAGCTAATATTTCTAGTACAATATTAAATAATTGGGGTGATAATGGGCATCCTTGCTTCACCCCTGCTTGTATTGGTAAGGTTTCTAGCTCAACCCCAATACAGATAATGTTTGCTGATGGTTTTAGATAAATAGTACTTATCATTTTAAGGTAAGTTCCTTTAATTCCTATTCTCTCTATTGTTTTTTGTGTTTGTTTGTTTTGTTTTGTTTTGTTTTTTGCAGGGCATTGAGGGTTAAGTGACTTGCCCAGGGTCACACAGCTAGTGTCAAGTGTCTGAGGCTGGATTTGAACTCAAGTACTCCTGAATCCAGGGCTGGTGCTTTATCCACTATGCCACCCAGCTGCCCCTCTCTATTGTTTTTATTGGAATGAATGCTGTACTTTGTCAAAGGACTTTTCTGCATCTATTGAGAAAATTGTATGATTTCTGTGTTTTTTTATTGATATGGTCAATTACGCTGATAGTTTTCCTAATATTGAACCAGCCCTCCTTTCCTGGTATAAATCCCACCTAGTCATACTCTATTATCTTTGTGATATATTGCTGTAATAATTTTGCTAATTTTTTATTTATATTTTTAAATCAATATTCATTAATGAAATTGGTCTATAATTTTCTTTCTCTGTTTTGGCTCTTCCTGCTTTGGGTATCAGCACCATGTTTGTCTCAAAAATAAGTTGGGTAGGAATCCTTTTTCACTCACTTTTTTCAAATAATTTATGTAGTATTTGGATTGATTATTGTTTAAATGATTGGTAGAATTCACTTGTGAATTCATCTGGTACTGGGGATTATTTCTTAGGAAATTCATTGATGGCTTGTTCAATTTCTTTTTCTAAAATTCAGTTTTTAAATATTTTATTTGTTATTCTGCTAATCTGGGTAGTTTATATTTTTGTAGATATTCATCTTTTTCATTGAGATTGTCAAATTTATTGTCATATAATTGGGCAAAATAGTTCCTAATAATTGTCTGAATTTCCTCTTCATTATTGGTGAGTTCACCCCTTTAATTTTTGATATTTGTAATTTTTTAAATTTCCTTTTTTTTGGGGGGGAGGGGGTGAGGCAATAGGGGTCAAGTGACTTGCCCAGGGTCACGCAGCTAGTATGTGTCAAGTGTCTGAGGCCAGATTTGAACACAAGTCCTCCTGAATCCAAGGCCAGTGCTTTATCCACTGCACCACCTAGCTGCCCCTATTTCCTTTTTTTTTTAAATCAAATTATCCAATAGTTTATCTATTTTATTGGTTTTTCCCATAAAATCAGCTTTTAGTTTAATTATTAATTCAATGGTTTTCTGACTTTCTACTTTATTAATTTCTCCTTTGATTTTCAGGATTTCCAATTTGGTGTTTATCTGGGGATTTTTACATTGTTCATTTTCTAGTTTTTTTAGTTGCATGCCCAAATCATTGATTTGCTTTTTCTCTATTTTATTGATGTAAGCAGATAGGGATATAAATTCTCCCCCTAAGAACTGTTTTGTCTGCATTGCATAATTTTTGATATGTTGTCTCATCATTGTCATTTTCTTTATTGAAATCACCAATTATTTCTATGATTTGTTCTTTGAGACACTTATTATTTACTATCAAATTATTTAATTTCCAATTGACTTTTGATCTCATTTTATTGTCCATTATTGAATATAATTTTATTGCATTTTGATCTGAAAATGATGTTTACTATTTCTGCTTTTTTGCATCTTCTTGTTAGTTTTTTATGACCTAATACATGGTCAATTTTCATTTACATCCCATATACTGCTGAGAAGATGCTATATTCTTTTCTATTACCATTTAATTTTCTCCAGAGAGCTATCATATCTAATTTTTCAATAATTTTGTTCAATTTGGTTAGGTTTACCTATTTCTGAGAGGGGAAGGTTAAGGTTCCCTACTGGAATAGTTTTATTATATTATCTGTTTCCTTCTGTAACTCATTCAACTTCTTCAAAGATTTCTATGCTATGACATTTGGTGCATGTGTTAAGTATTGATATGTTTTGATTGTCTATGGTATCTTTGAGGAAGATATAGTTGCCTTCTTTATCTCTTTTAACTAGATCTATTTTTGATTTTGCTTTGTCTGAAATCATGATTGCTATCCCTGCTTTCTTTGCTTCAGCTGAAACATAATAGATTCTGTTCCAGCCCCTTACGTGCACCCTGTGTGTATCTCTCTGTTTCAGATGTGTTTTTTTGTAAACAAAATATTGTAGGATTTTTTTTAAATCAATTCTTCTATCCACTCCTGTTTAAGGGGTGAGTTCATACCATTAACTTTTATAGTTATGATGACTAACTGTTTATTTCTCTCCATGCTATTTGTCACCTATTTATTGCCCCCACACTCCTCCCCCCCTCAACCTTTCCCTCCTCAAAAATGTTTTACTCATTATCCCCATCTTCCTCAATACCCCCTTCCTTTTATCAATTCTATCTTCCCCTTCTATTATGCTCTTTGCTTTTTAAACTTCCTTATAGGGTAAGATAGATTTCTATATCCAACTGAGTATATTTGTTACTCCCTCTTTGAGGAAACTTTTTTGAGAGTTAGGTTTATCTTTGCCCATCCTCCCATTTTCCCCTCAATTATTATGGTTGTTTCATGACTTTGTGTTTGTGTGTGTGTATAGTACAATTCATCCCATTCAATTTCCCCCTTCCTTCTTCCATGCAATTTCTTTCTAATCCCTTTATTTTGTTTTTAGGGTGTTGTTCAATCAATGCCACCTTATTTTTTTTTCATTTTTCCCACTACCTGTGTTTATTTATTTATTTATTTATTTTTAAATAATAAACCCTTTTACTTATATTTTTCATTTCTAATTTTATCCCTCTTTCTCTCCCTCCCCATAGCCCTCCCTGAGCTGGCACAGAATTATATATGGGTTATGCATGTATGATTATGTAAAACATTACCATATATGTCATTTTGTACAAGAAAACTTGATTAAAAGAACAAAAATGAAAGAGAAAAATAGCATGCTTCAGTCTGTTCAATCAATATCAGTTCTTTCTTTGGAGGTTAATAGTATGTTTCATCAATAGTCATTTGGGATTGTCTTGGATGATTGTATGGTTGAGAATAGTTAAGTTATTAACACTTCTTCATCAAACTATATTGCTGTCTCTGTGTACAATATTCACTTGGTTCTGCTCGTTTGAAAATACATCATTTCATACATGTCTTTCCAGGGCTTTCTGAAATCATCCTGCTTGTCATTTCATATAGCACAATAATATTCCATCACCATCCTACACCACAGTTTATTCAGCCTGTTTTGGTTTGCATTTCTCTGATCAATAATGATCTAGAGCATTTTTTCATATGATTATAGATAGCTTTGATTTCTTTGCCTGAAAACTGTCTAGTCATATCCCTTGACCATTTATCAATTGGGGAATGACTTGTGCTTTTATAAATTTGACTCAGTTCTCTACATATTTGAAAAATGAGACCTTTATCAGAGAATATTGTTTCAAAAATTCTTTCAAAGTTCTTTACTTCCCCCACCACTATAGTCAATCCATTACCAAGCCCTTTTGATTCTTTTCCTTTCATATTTGTCTCCTTTTCTATGCCCACATGCTCAGTCACTAAATTCAGGACCTTAGCACCTCTCACTAGGATTTTTACAAAGCCTCCTAACTGTTCTCATGTCTTCTATTATCTTTCATGTCCCATTTAGCCCCCCACAAAGCTGTGAAATCCATATTCCTAAAACAGAGATCTGACTATGTTAGTCCCAGTCAAATATCTTCAATGAATCCCTGTTACTTCTAGAATAAAATACAAATTCCTCAGGCTGGAATTTAAAACTGTAATGGGGGGAAGTGGGGTATGGGTTGGTGGGAGTTGGAGTTCTTAGGAATTCCTCTTTAAAGAATTACACCCTCTTGCACACTAAAGTAGTTAGAATAAGGTGATAGTTTATTTAGGAGCAAGGGAAGGGAAGGGTGGAGGGGAGGGAAACCATGAAAGAAATCCTTGGACTTTTCATGGGGAGACAGGCACAAAGCACATGGCTCAGAGGTACCAAATCTCCTCGAACAGGAGACTGGAAGGTACTTTTATAGAGGACTGATGGGGGTGGACCATCTGCCCTTAAAAAGTTCCTTTAGTGAGAAAAGACCATCCCCCACTGGTAGTGACTAGAGGAATTGGGTGAGGGGTCAGAACACAAAGGCTGCAGCCACACCCAAATTTATCTCCCCAGGGTAAGGGAGGCCAGAATGAAGTGTAGGAATCTGAAGCTAGCTCAGTCTGATTTGGTTCAGCTTATCTCTCTTGGTGTTATCTGTCCTCTGGCTTAGTTTCTCAAGGAGAAGCTTCCTTGATGTGTCCCAGAGAACTTCTGGGGTGCTCTGCACCCCATAACAAAACATTCCACTGTCATGTTGCCACTTACCTTTCCAGATTTACTTTATATTATTAATGATTGAACATTGTATTTCTCATTCAAATTGACATGCTAAATCATCCCTGTACTCCAAATGTCATCTCCCATTGCAAAGAATGTTGCCCCATCCCCCACATCCGACTCTGGCAACATATTCCTTTCTCATCTTGGCATCTTAGTCTTTCAAACTTCAAATATAATTTTACTTGTTATCTCTTAAGTAAAATGCAAGGACAAAGATTGTACTTATAATTTCATTGATGTAGGGAATTGTCAGATGAAGAAAGTTCATCTAACAGTGTAAGGATATGCTATGGTCTTAAGCCATTTTGACCTTATTTTAGTATACAGTGTGAAATCTTGGACAATACCTAGTTTCTGTCATACTGTTTTCCATTTATCTCAGCAGTTTTTGTCAAATAATGAGGTTTCTTCTGCCTAAAAAGCTTAGATCTTAGGGTTTATCATATACTAGATTACTATAGTCATTTACTATAGTGTAATTTATATCTATTATATTCCACTGATCTACCTCTCCATTTCTTGGCTAGTACCAGATTGTTTTGAGAATTATCACTTTATAAAATGGTTTGAGTTCTTGTACTGCTAGACAACCTTATTTCTTAATTTTTTTCATTGATTCCCATGCTATTCTTGAACTGTTGTTAATTTTATTATTTTTTCTACCTCCCTAAAATATTTTCTCAATACTTTCATTAGTATTGCTCTAAATAAATAAGTTAACCTAGGTATAATTGAAATTTTCATTACATTGGCTCTGCCTACTCATGAACAATTAATATTTTCCCAATAGCTTAGATCTGACTTTATTTCTATTAAAAGTATTTTGTACTTCTGGTCATATAATTGTTGTGTTTGTCTTGTGAAGTAGACTCCCAACTATTTCATAATGGCCACAGTTATTTTAAATAGAATTTCTCTTTCTAGCCATTGTTGCTAGACTTTGTTTGTAATATGTAGAGATGCTTATGATTTATGTGGGCTTTATCTTGCAACTTTGCTAAAGCTGTTAATAATTTTAAGTTTTTAATTGACTCTCTAGGATTTTCTAAGTATAACATCATATCATCTACAAAGAGTGATAGTTTTGTTTTTTTATTACTATTCTAATTCCTTTAATTACTTTTTCTTCTCTTATTTCTATAGCTAACATGTCTAGTACAATATTAAAGATAGAGGTGATAATGGGCATCCTTACTTCAACCCTGATTGTTTTGGGAAGGCTACTAGCTTAACCCCATTACAGATAACACTTGCTTCTGGTTTGAGATAAATAGCACTTATCATTTTAAAGTAAGCTTCTTTTATTCCTATGCCATCTAGTGTTTTTAAGAAGAATGGGTGCAGTATTTTGTCAAAGGATTTCTCTGCATCTATTGAGATAATCATATGATTTCTATTGGTTTTGCTATTGATACTATGCTGATAGTTTTCATAATATTGAACCAGTCCTGCATTCCTGGTATAAATCCCACCTAGTCATAGTTTATTATCCTTGTGATATTTTTCTGTAATCTTTTTGCTAGTATTGTATTTTCAATTTTTGAATGAATAGTCATTAGTGAAATTGGTCTATAATTTTCTTTCTCTGTTTTGACTCTTCATAGTTTGGGTATCAGCACCATATTAATCTCATAAAAGGAGTTTGGTAGAACTTGATTTATTTTTCAAATAATTTATATAATATTGGGATTAATTGTTTAAATGATTGGTAGAATTCACTTGTGAATTCATCTGGTATTGGGATTTTTTTCTTAGGAAGTTCACTGGTGTCTAGTTCAGTTTATTTTTCTAAAATTGGGTTATTTAAATATTTTATTTCCTCTTCTACTAATCTGGGCAATTTATATTTTGTAAATATTCATTAATTTTATTTTAATTGTCAAAATTATTGGTATGTAATTGAGCAAAATAGTTCCTAATAATTGTCTTAATTTCCTCTTCATTGGTGATGATTTTACACCTTTCATTTTTGATACTAGTAATTTGGTTTTCTTTCCTTTTTTGATCAATTATCCAATAGTTTATCTATTTGATTGGTTTTACCATAAAACCAGCTTCTAGTTTTAATTATTAATATAAAGGTTTTCTTACTTTTTATATTTTTAATCTCTTCTTTAATTTTCAGGATTTCCAATTTGGAGTTTAGTTGGGGTTTTTTAATATGTTCTTTTTCTATTTTTTTTTTTGTTCCATGCCCAAATCATTGATCTACTTTTTCTCTATTTTATTGATGTTACCAGTTAGGGATATAAATTTTCCCCAAAGAAGAAATGTTTTGGTTGAATTCCATAAGTTCTGATACGTTGTCTCATCAAATTGTAATTTTCTTTAATGAAATCATTGATTGTTTCTATCATTTGTTCTTTGACACACTTGTTTTTTAGGTTCAGATTATTTAATTTCCAATTTTTTTGGGGGGGGGAGGCTGGGCAATGAGGGTCAAGTGACTTGACCAGGGTCACACAGCTAGTAAGTGTCAAGTTTCTGAGACCGGATTTGAATTCAGGTCCTCCTGAGTCCAGGGCTGGTGCTTTATCCACTGTGCCACCTAGCTCCCCCCCCCACACCAATTGGTTTTTAATCTCCCTTTCAATTATCCATTATTGAATAGAATTTTTATTGCATTATGATCTGAAAATGATGTCTTTACCATTTCTGCTTTTCTGTATCTGCTTGTAAGGATTTTATGCCCTAATACATGGTCAATTTTTGTGTAGGTCCCATATACTGCTGAGAAGAAGGTTCATTTCTATTCCCTTTCAGTTTTCTCCAACAATCTATCTTATTTAACTTTTCAAGAATTTCATTCATTTCCTTAACTTCTTTCTTGTTTATTTTTTGTTAGATTTATCCAGTTCTGAGAGGGGAAGGTTAGGGTCCCCCACTAGGATAATTTTATTATCTATTTCCTCCTGTAACTCATTTAACTTCTCCTTCAAAGATTTAGATGCAGTGCCATTTGGTACATATATGTCAAGTGTTGATATGTTTTCATTGTCTATGGTACCTCTCAACAAGATAAAGTTTCCTTCTTTATCTCTTTTAACTAAATCTATTTTTGCTTTTGCCTTATCTGAAAACATGATTGCTACCCCTGTTTACTTTGCTTTAGCTGAAGCATAATAGATTCTCTTCCAGCCCCTCACATGAACCCTGTGTCTCTCTCTCTGCTTTAAATTTGTTTCTTGTAAACAACATATTGTAGGATTTTGTTTTTTAATCTGCTATCCACTGTCTGCTCTGTTTAATGAATGAAATTATTCCATTCACATTTATAGTTATGATGACTTTATTTCTCTCTTTGCTATTTTTCACCTGTTTATCCCCCTACTCTGATCCCCCACCCTTTCCCTCCTCAAAAGTCTTTTACTTATGATCACCACCTTCCCCGATATCCCCTCCCTTATATAAATCCCCCATCCCTCTTTTATTATCACTGTCCCTTTTTAACCTTCCTTCTAGGGTAACATAGATTGCTATATCCAACTGACTGTGTTTCTTATTCAATCTTTGAGCCACCTTTGATGAGAGTAAGGTTTAATCTTTGTCAATTCTCTCTCCAATATGATAGATGTTTTATGCCCCTTTGTGTATGTGTATGTGACAATACACCTCATTCAATTTCTCCCCACCTTCTTCTATGCAATTTCTTTTTACCCCTTTATTTTGTTTTCTGGGGTGTCTTTCCATCAATGTTACCTTATGACCACACTCTCTGTCTACATATGCTCCTTCTAATTATTGTTATAGTAAAGGTTTTAAGATTTACAAATATTATCATCCCTTCAATATTACTGTATGACCACATCATCTTTACATATACTACTAAATTGCTTTAATAATTGCTCTTATAATAAAGTTATTAAGACTTAAAAATATTATTTTACCATATAGAACTAGAAACAGTTTAATCTTATTAAATTTCTTCCAGTTTTTCTTTCTTATTTCTTTTTTACCTTTTCTGTTTCACTTCAGTCTTGTATTTATATGTCAAATTTTTTTATTCGACTCTGGCCTTTTAATCAGACATGTGAGAAAGTTCTCAATTTTGTTAAATGTCCATTTTTTCTAATGAAAGAATTTATTCAATTTTCCTGGGTAGGTGATTCTTGGTTGTAAAAATAACTACTTTTCCTTCTGGTATATCATGTTCCAAGCTCTGTGATTATTTCATGGGGAACCTGCCAAATCCTGTGTAATTCTGACTGTAGCTCCATGGTATTTGAATTATTTCTTTTTGATTGCTTGCAATATTTATTTTCTTTGATCTGTGAGCTTTGAAATTTGACTTGGATGTTCCAGGGAGTTTTCATTTTGGGATCTCTTCCAGGCAGTGTTCAGTGGATTATTTCAATTTCTCCTTTGCCCAATGGATCTAATATTTCAGGGCTGTTTTCTTTAATAATTTCTTGAAAGACATTTTCCAGGTTTTTTGTTTTGTTTTATTTTTGTTTTTGTTTTTTATTGTCATGGCATTTAGGTACTCCAATAATTCCTATATTATCTGTACTGGATCTATTTTCTAGGTCAGTTGTACTTCCAATGAGAAATTTCTTATTTTCTTCTTTTTTTAAAAAAAAAATTGATTTACTTTTATTGTATTTTGATGTCTCATGGACTCATTAGTTTCCATTTGTTCAATTTTAATTTTTAAAGAATTATTTTCTTCAGTGACCTTTTGTATTTCCTTTTCCATTTGGCTAAATCTATTTTTTGTTGTTGGTGGTTTTTGTTTTTGTTTTTGTTGGTTTTTGTTTTTGTTTTTGTTTTTGCAGGGCAATGAGGGTTAAGTGACTTGCCCAGGGTCACACAGCTAGCTAAGTGTCAAGTGTCTGAGGATGGATTTGAACTCAGGTCCTCCTGAATCCAAGGCCAGTGCTTTATGCACTGCACCACCTAGCTGCCCTAAATCTATTTTTATAGAGTTATTTTCCTCAGTAAATTTTTGAATTTCTTTTTCATCTTTCTAATGCATTACTTTTATTTCTTTCCTCATTTTTTCTTCTACTTCTCTAAATTGATTTTCAAAGTCCTTGTTAAGCTCTTCCAGAAATTCTTTTTGGACCTGAGACTAATTTGTCTTTTTCTTTGAAGCTTCACCTGGAGCTGTTATGTTACTGTTATCCTCCTCAATTTTTATGACTTGATTTTTCCTATCACTATAGTAATGTTCAATAGTCAAACTTCTTTTTTTGGCTCTTTTTTGTGACTTAATAGTTTTATTTGAGTTGGGTTCTCTTCTTAAACTGTTCCAGGGTTTCTGCTGAGGCTCTGGGTCTTACTGGTAGTTTTCATGGTGCTTCAGGGATTACCTGCTTACTTCTGCTGGCTTCCTAAATTTAGCAAAGTCTTTTTGGTGGCTGACCCTGAAGGAATGATCTTGTTAATGTGTCCCATTTGTTGTGCCTTTCTGCTGAGTTACTCTGTTTGCAGGGCTTCTGTTAGCAGGCCATGAAAGAGTAATTTTGTTTCCACTCTGCCCTTGTGTATGTGTGTGTGTGTGTGGGGGGTGGCGGGGGGCAGGAGTTGCAGGGTATCCTGCTGCTGGGTTGCTACGGTAATCAGTCACTCAGCTAGCAGACCCTGGAAGGGTAAATTCTATTGCAATCTAATGAGTCCCTGCTGCTGGTTTTCCCTGGAAACAGTCTCTCTGATGAGAGGTCACAGGCTGGGAACTTACTCTTAACTAGTCTTGGGTGGGCCTTCACTATTGGTCAACAGTGGGGTCAAAGCCCCCCAGTGGTCTGTGCTAGCTTTGGGGTACCTGGTGAGTGTCCCTACTATGCTGCCCAGAGTGTTCATCTGCCCAGATAACTGCTGGTTTGCAGGTGGGTAGAGCCTCACTATTGGATTATCCCAGGCTTAGAGCACTGCTTCAGGCCCCCTGCTATGAGCCAGGAAGCTGCAGCTGTTGCTGTTGCTGCTGCTCCTGAACCTCACTTCCCTCCCTCCAATGTAAGAGAGACCTTCCTTGCAGGGCTAGTAGACTATTTCCTAGCTCCTGGGATGTTTAATAGTGAGTTTTATATTAGTTTGGAGGGGACATTCGGGAGAGCTTCAGTGGGTTGCTTCCTCATTTAGCCATCTTGGCAAGGAAGTTCCAATATCACTGTATAACCATAAACTTTGTCTACATATACTCCTAATTATTATTATCTTAAGACTTACAATTATCATCCCTTCAATATCAACTTATGAACACATCTACTCTCTACATATACTTCTACTTGATCTTATAATAAACTTGATAAGACTCAGAAATATTATCTTATATGGAAATAAAAACAGTTTAAACTTATTAAATTCCTTATAGTTTCTTCTTTCTTGTTCGTTTTTATCTTTTTATGTTTCTCTTGATTCTTGTATTTGGACATCAAATTTTGCATTCAACTCTGGCCTTTTAATCAGAAATGCTAGAAAATTCTCTATTTCATTAAATGTCCATTTTCCCCTGAAAGAATCTATTCAATTTTGCTGGGTAGGTAATTCTTGGTTGTAAACCTAACTCCTTTTCCTTCTGGTATAATATACTCTAAGACCTGTGTTTCTTGAATGAGGAAGCTGCCAAATCCTATTTAATTCTGACTGTAACTTCACAGTATTTGAATTGTTTCTTTTGGGCTGATTGTAATACTCTTCCCTTGATCTTTGAAATTCCTTGAGCTTTGAAATTTGGCTATGGTGTTTCATGGAGTTTTCATTTTGGATCTTTTTCAGGTGATGATTGGTGGATTCTTTCAATTTCTATTTTGTTGTCTGCTTCTAATATTTCAGGGCAGTTTTCTTTGATAATTTCTTTTTTTTTTCTTTTTAGATCTTTAATGAATTTTATTTCCCCCCTAAATACATGTAAAAACAATTTTAATATCTATTTTTAAAACTGTGTACCAAATTCTATTCCTCCCTCCCTGCCCACCCCCAACCTTAAGAACACAAGCAATTCAATATGTTATTCATGTGTAGTCATGCAAAATCTTTTTATGTTAATCAGGTTGTGAAAGAAAACAGACAAAAATGTAAGAAAAAGAAACTAAAAAAAATGTTTCATTGTATAATCAGACACCATCAGTTATTTCTTTGGAGATGGACTGTAGTTTTCACAAGTCCTTCAGAGTTGTCTTGGATCATTGCATTGCCAAGAATAGCCAAGTCATTCACAGCTGATCATCTTGCAATATTTCTTTACTTTGTATACAGTACATCTCATTTTTCATCAGTAAAGTATATCTTACCAGGTTTTTCTAAGAGCACCCTGTTCATCATTTCTTACAGCACAATAATGTTCCATCATAATTTCTTCTGACAATTTGTTCAGTTATTCCCCAATTGATGGACATCTCCTCAATTTTGAATTCTTTGCACCAGAAAAGGGTTGCCATAAATATTTTTATACATATAGTTCCTTTAATTTTTTATCTCTTTTTGGATATGGACTTCATACTGGTATTACAAGACCCAACAGTAGGCAGGGTTTTATACCTTTTGGCCATAGTTCCAAACTGCTCTAAAGAATGTTTGAATCAGTTTATGACTCCAGCAACAGTGCATTAAATGTCTTATTTCCCCCATATCCCCTACAACTTTTGTCATTTTCCAATTCTGTCGTCAATATGTTTGCTATTATCCAATCCAGTAGGTATGAGGTAGTTACCCAGAACTCTTTTGACTTACATCTTTGTAATCAATAGTGAGTTAAGGTATTTTTCATCATATATCTATAGATAGCTTTTATTATTTTACCTGAAATTTGTCTATATCTTTTGATTATTTATCAATTGGCTAATGGTTCTTTTTTTTAAACAAATTTGACTCATTTCTCTTTGTGACTGAGAAATGAGGCCTTAATCAGACAAACGTGCTTCAAAATTTTTCCAGTTACTATTGATAACTGAATTTCCCTCCATCCTATTCCAACCCCATGCCATTTACTCTATTCTCTATCTCTTTTCACCCTTTCCCTCCTCAAAGGTGTTTTGCTTCTGATTGCTCTCTCCCCCAGTCTGTCCACTCTTCTATCACACCACCATCCCCTTCCCCTCCTACTTTCCAGCAGTATAAGATATACTACTATACCCAATGGAGTGTGCACGTTATTTCCTCTTTGAGCCAATTCTTATGAGAGTAAGTTTTGCTCACTACCCTGCACCTCCCCCATCTTACCGTCTACTGGATAAGCTTTTTCTTCCTTTTTTTATGTGAGATAATTTATCCCATTCCACCTCTCCCTTTCCCTTTCTCCCAGTGCATTCCTCTCTCATCCCTTAATTTAATTAATTTATTTTTTGCAGGGCAATGAGGGTTAAGTGACTTGCCCAGAGTCACACAGTTAGTAAGTGTCAAGTGTCTGAGGCTGGATTCGAACTCAGGTCCTCCTGAATCCAAGGCCGGTGCTTTATCCACTGTGCCACCTAGCTGTCCCCCCTCTAAATATATTCCATCCACCTGTCCTAATAATAATAAAATTCTTATGTTACAAGCTTTATCTTCCCATGTAGGAATGTAAATAGTTTAACCTTTTAATATCCCTTGTTTTATTTTTCCTGTTTACCTTTTTATGCTTCTCTAGGATCTTGTATTTGAAAGTTAAATTTTTGATTCATCCCAGGTCTTTTCATCAAGAATACTGAAAGCCCTCTCTTTCATTGAATTCCCATTTCCCCCTTGTAAGATCACACTTAGTTTTGCTGGGTAGGTGATGCTTGATTGTAATCCCATCTCCTTTGCTTCTAGAATATCAGGGCAATTTTCCCTGAAAATTTCTAGGAAGATGATTTGCTGGAGCTGGGGCTGTCTGTACTGGGTCTGGGTTTGTTCTTGATTTTCCCCATCACCAAGTAACTGTCAATAGTCTAACTTTTTTTTTTTTTTTGCTCATTTTTGCATCTTGATGTTTTGTTTTTTTTATGAGAGAGTTCAGCTCTATTCCTACACTGTCCCAAGTTTTTATGCTGGGACTCTGGTTCTTCTTGGTGGCTTTCACTGGGCTTCAGGGCTTAGCTGCTTTCTTTCTTTGTAGAGTAAGCTTCCCTAAGTATTGTCAGGTTGGTTCTCCCTTTTGACCTCCCCTGGCTGTGGGCTGGCTTTCTCCAGGGGTGGTGTTCTGGTGCTGGGTTTCAAAAGCTAATAGTCTTTCTGATCGCTGGCCCTGTAGGAGTGATCTTATTGTTGGTCTGCCGTAGGAGTGGTACCCTGTGGCTGGTTTGCTCTGTTAGCAGGGACTCTCTATTAGCAGGCCCTGGAGGTATAATTAATTCCACGTCCTATCTTCCCAAGTGCAATGGTGCTGCTAGTGGGTTGTTCTGGTAATGGAGTCTCTCTGTTAACAGGTCCTGGAAGGGTAATTTTGTTGCAATCTGTTTAGGGTGAAACCCCTGCTGCTGGTTTGCCCTGTACACAGTCTTTCTGCTGGGAAGTCACAGTGGTGGGAACTTCACATTCTCCAGTCTTGGGCAGGGCTTCACTACTATCCAGTAGTGGGGTCAGGCCTCCATAGTGGTCTCTGCTACTTGAGGGTCCTTGCTATGCTGCCCAGACTGCTAACCTGCCAAGGAAGCCATTTGTTTTCAGGTGGGTAGAGTCTAGCTGGTGATTTGCCCCAGGCTCAGAGCCGTGCTTATGGCCACCTTCAGTGAGCCCAGAAGCTGCTACTGCTGCTGCTGCAACTAAACCTAACTTCCCTCCCACCCAGGTAAGACAGACCTTTCCTGCCAGTCTGGTAGGCTGTGTTCCTGCTCCTATTACAATTCTGTGGCAATCTTATATTGGTTTGGTGGGGAAATTTGAGAGACTTCCAGAGGGTTGCTTCCCCACTTGGCCATCTTGGCACTAGAAAACATTACTTAATACATGAGGAAGGTTTAGAAAAGTGAGCAATTTGATGAGGCATAGGGGTTAGTTATATATGAAGGAACTTGCATTATAACCAAGAATGTACTACCCAACAAAAATAATCGTAATCTTTCAGGGAAAATAGTGCATATTTAATGAAATAGGAGACTTTAAAACTTTCCTAATGAAAATCCCAGAACTGAATGGAAAATTAACTCTACAAATACAAGACTCAAGAGAAGCATAAAAAGGTAAAATGGGAAAAAACAATTTAAAATTTATTCAATAAATTTTAAATGTTTCCATCTCTACATGGGAAGAAGATACTTGTAACTCTTTAGAACTTTATCTTTATTAAGACAGCAGCAAATATCTAGACAGAGGGTGTGAGTATAAGTTGATTTTGACGTGATCATATTTAAAAAACAAACTTAAGGGGTGACAAAAAGGATTATACTGGGAGAAGAGGAAAAGGAAGAGAGATCACATCATGTGAAGAGACACAAAAGACCTATTATAATAGAGGAAAAGATGGGAAGTGTGAGCATTATTTCAACCTCATTCTCATCTAATTTGGCTCAGAGAGGGAATAACATACACACTCACTTGGTTATAGAATTTTATCTTATCCTATAGGGAAGTAAGGGGGGAAGGGTGGGGTATTGATAGAAGGGAGGGCAAAGCTATGAGGCAAAAGGGGAAAGGACAAAAGGGAGGTGGGGCTAATAGAACAGAAGGGAGATTGAGGGAAGTGGTGGTCAGAAGCAAAGCACTGGTGAGAAGGGAAGGGGGAAAGAAAAGAGAAAAAAATATAAACATGGGGAAAAATAATGTGCAGGGAAATACATATTTAATAATCATAACTGTGAATGTGACTGTGATGAACTCTCCCATAACAAAGAAGGAGATAGAAGAGTGGGTTAAAAGGCAGAATCCTACAATATGTTGTTTACAAGTAACATATCTGAAGGAAAGAGATACAGACTGAGTGAAGATAAAAGGCTAGAGCAGAATATATTATGCTTCAGATGAAGTAAAAAAGCCGGGTAAGAATACTTATCTCAGACAAAAGGAGAGCAAAAATAGAGCTAATTAAGAGATAAGGAAGGGAACTACATCTTGCTAAAAGAAAGCTTTTTTTTCTTTTTTATTTTTCCCCCCACTTAGGGTCCATTAAAGGTTAGTGTCCTAGAACATCAGGGAAGACAAGTTCAAATCTCACCTTTGATTTATATGGGGTCTGTATGACTCTGAACCAGTCTCTTAATCTCTCAGTGTCCAGGGCAACTCTCTAAGACTAAAAATTGCAGAGAAATTGCCAACCTGCATTGAGAGAGGGAGTTTCTTCATTCAGGATTTTCCTATACCAAATGAAATCATAGGTTTAGTCCTTTCCCTTATCTTTCCTCTGGCTTCAGCATATTTTTCAGGCAAACATTTTCAGTGAAGAGGATCAGTTTTTAAAGAAGGGACTTTCAATTCCACTGGCCAAGTGCTGCTATTTATTCTCCAATAAAAATATCTGTGGATATTTACTAGGAAGAAAAATTTTACTTCATAGAACTTAAAGGACTAAATTTGTAAGTTTTTGGTTAATTTTTTTTTTTTTTTGGTGAGGCAATTGGGGTTAAGTGACTTGCCCAGTGTTAATTGTCTGAGGCCGGATCTGAACTCAGGTCCTCCTGACTCCAGGGCCGGTGCTCTATCCACTGTGCCACCTAGCTGCCCCAAATTTGTAAGTTTTTAACACTATAAAAATTGTTGGAAAACCTTTTTTCTAGTTAATAGAAAGTAAGGTTGAAAGTTCAAATTGTTGCAAGTGTAGAGTGCATAGGTGAACAGTTTAACTTTAAATGGTTTGCTATCAAATCAGATTCATCACATGTCAGAATCCCACTAGGGTACATTGTCTCTGTAGGAGTATTATCAATAATAAATGATCCCCACCCCCTCCCTTACCATTTCTATACTGCACAAAAGCTTTATAATCTTACATCCTATGAATTATCCAAATATTCTCACTTCAAATTAGAAAGATAAATTTAGCCATCATTGTAATGAGAGTTGAACAGCAATATAATGAAGCAAAATTATGGTAAGTGAAGAATACATCTTTTGTTCTTCTGGTGAAAAGTCCCATGGCAACTGTCTGTTGCCATTAAGAATGGCACCAAATCTATGTTTAGAGTCATATACACTAAGAAAGACACATTTCCTGTAAGCTAAAACTAAATTTTCCATGCACACACTTTGACTTCTTTCCTTCCCACTCTACTACAACTTAAGCTGCATATTTAAAGGATTCATGCAACAGAAATGCTCCATTAATGTTACCTCTGATGTTATTTCCTTGAACTGTGAGTTTATGGGTATTTTTAAAGGGCAGATCTTAAAAAAAATAGAACAGTATTATCTTAAATTAACAATATAGAGCATATACTGTACTCTCTTTTCCTATGACAAGTAGATATATCTCCCTCCCTTAGGGTTCTAGGGATTCCCTAAGAATTTTGGGATATCTCTTCCCTACTACCATTTGCTTGAACCATAACTCCTCTCCCCAACTTGTTAAATGACAGTGATTGGACCTCCAGTTTCATTTAGCTGCATTACATAAACAATATTTTATAAATCAATTTTAAGTTAAAATATTCCTCCTCCCCCCAAATATCTCCAGGTTACTCTCAAGGGTCTCTCTCTTTTCCCACCTTACTCTCTGAGGAGAATGAACTCAAACTTAGCTAAATTTCTACACAGCACTGTTTGCACCAATTTCTTTCCTAAATATATCACTGCTGATACATGTATCTTTTTTCCAGCTACATCTTAGCTAGGTCCTGAAAGTCACTTTTAAAAGTTGCTTCTTGCTCCTCAGGGCCAGTAATGATGAATTGGCTTCAAAATTCCACTCTGGAATGCTAGGATTTGTGAAGAACAAAAGACTAGGAATTTTGGATATTGTGATGTTGGGACATAGGTAAACTGACTTGTTTACTTTCCTGAATTTTAAAAATGTGCAAGATTAGCTTCTCTAATCCCTTCAACTAATGCTGAAAAGACAAAACAGAAACAAACAACTAAACTTGTGCTCACTCAAGAGAGGAGTGGCTGTTACTTATATTTTCATAATATATTTTCCTTGCTCTCACTCCTTCCCTATCGCATGCTTTTTCCTCCACTAGACTTATTTGGTTTTGATTATTTTTTTGTTGTTATTTAAGGAATTCTTGTTGGACTTATGCCCAATTTACTTTTATCTTTGAAGTTTTGCTTGTAGCTTCTTTTGGACATCATTGTCTTCTGAGTTTTGTGTCTTCACCTTCTCTATCACCACAGTGGCTTATTATGGTTGGGTACTTTTTGTTGTTTGTTCCCTTTTTCCAGCCTATTTTTTTTGCTTGTTTTTGAAATTCAAAATGTTAAAATGGAACCTTATTCTGAAGGTTGGAGTGGTAGGGCTCTATCCTAAGCATCAGTTGGTTTTTTTGTTTGTTTGTTTATTTGTTTTAATACTGTTGTTTTCAAAACTAGTTCTGGGAGACTGAAAGATTTTGGTGCTTCTAAGGCATTATGATCAAGGGAGCCATTTCTCACTGATCTCCTAAACTGTGTCCTGGTATTTACCCATGAATGACACATGATTCCTTCTACCCACAATCACTACTGTTTCTCATAGTCCCTGATATCTTGTGATTGAAGGTAATACAATTAGTCCATGCCCCTTATCCCTGGTGACTACAAATGCTGCTCTCTACCCTGGAACTCTGACCTGGAATTGAGTATAGGCAATGTCCTTAGTCAAGTGATAGCATTGGTTTCCCCTTTATACTCTTTCTGACCTATTTCCAGATCCCAATAAATCTTTGCCTTTAAAACTCCCAAAGATGCTTCTGCTGTTTTTGCCACCTCCAGTGCCCACAACTGATGTTGCTTTTTGCAGCAGCTCCTGGTGTACCCCCACCCCTGTGTCACAGATGTCTTCTTCCAACATGCTAAATTGTTGGGAGCTAGTAAAATGTTGCACTCCGATCACTTGTTGCCTATGCCACTGCAGATTTTAACTTGAGATGTTTTAAAATTATTCAGAGGGGAATGCTGGGAGAGCTTTAATGCTTCCTCTGCTCTAGCATCTTGACTCTGACTCCTATTATGCAGGAGATCATGATTCACAGTAACAAAAATATAACAATAATAAACTCTGAAGGATTTAGCTATTCAAATCAAGATCGAGAAAGAATAAAGAAAGTTGAATTTAGTTATTGGAGAGTGAGTGAGTGAGAGAGAGAGAGATAGAGAGAAAAAGAGAGAGAGAGAGAGAGAACCAGGAAAAAGGGATGAAAAGAGCAGAAAATATATTTCTTATCATTGGGCCATGACATGAAAGATGGGAATTTAGGGTGCAAGTATCTGATGACCACAACTCAGACAATTTTGGATTTAAAAAGAGAGAGAATATTGTGTAGAAAAAAAATAAAGGGGTAAGTAAAAGAGACAGAAAAACAATGCAATAAAGAAGGAAGATGACATGGACCAGGGGTGAGCTATGGATTTGCCTAAGGAAGTACAGTCCTCAGTGGGCCATAGCTTCACCATGACAGCCTTGCTTTATCTCAGTTAAAATTTGTTCTATATTTTGTGATGACATTCAATTGTCAATTGGTTCACATTAGTATGGGCTGATGTTATACCCTACACTAAAAAAGAAATCCCAGGTCATCCACTGTTAGGCACCTATAATTAGAAAATGTCCAAACTATTGTGTTTAGGCTGCAACTACCTGCTTTCCCAGTGGAACTGATTTGGGTGTAGGAGGTCGCATTCATTCTACCCTTGTAAGTTGTGGGTAATAAATCTTCTCTTCCAACAAATGATGTTATATAGGTCCTTCTAATATGAACTTCTACTTAACAGTAGTTTGGGAGGAAAGTCATAAGCAACTCAAATTATAACTGTAGAGATCTAAGTAAGGGAATATTAAAAGAATTTGAAAGAATAAGTTATCTTGATCTGAATAGGAAAAAAGGGGAGGAGGAAATATTTGGGATGACACCATTTCAAATGTAGATTAATAATATTGTTTTATTTCCCTTTCTTCCTCTACTTTTTTGTTGTTATTGCTGTTGTATTATTGTTGTTGTTCTTTTATGAAATGGAGTAAAAGTCAACACAATAAACATGACAGAAAGAAAAACAGACCTTAAACCTTAATTGTGAATTTGAATGATTTTAACTGACCCACAAAATGCAGGCATGAGGTAGACTGTATTAAGAAAATAGAACCCAATAATATGCTGTTTATAAGAAATGAACACAAAACATAAAGATTCATGAATAATTAATATCAAGGTTAAGAATAGAATCTATTATGGCACAGTTGAATTTCAGAAAGCATGAGATATTTAGGACTTCAAACAAACCCCTAGTAAAAATAGATATATTTAAAAGAAATAATTAAATATAATATTTAAGGGCTTAAGGGTATTAAAGGAAGTAATAGCGATATCAAATACTCATGCTTCAAATAGCATAGCATATAGTTACTCAACTAAAATCTAATCAAAAGATTAGAAATAGATTAAAAAATAATATTTTTGTGGAGTTCAGTGTATTCCTTTCAAGCCTAGAGAAATCAACAGAGACATAAAAAGACTTTAATGACCTGAATCAATTTATTTTTTTCTTAATTGGAACTGATAGACTTCTGCCATTTACTGAAAAGGGATCAGAAGTAGATTAGATATTTTCCTACTTTGAATAATCTGTAACAAAAATCTGAATACATTCAAGGGCATAAAGAATTTCTATGCAAATATAAATAAATAGAATCTTTAAATACATAAATCAGCTGCAAGGATGACCATTGTTACTGTGTTACTTACTATAATTAGAAAAATCTTAGTTATGCCAATAAGATAGGGAAAAAATGAAATTGAGGGACTAAATGCTGGCAAAGACTAGGGAAAATTATATTTGGAAATCATATTATAGTTTACTAAATAATATTAAAGATTCAATGAAAATTGTTAAAATAATTGCTAGATTCACTAACAGTACCAAAATATAAAGTAATACACCCCTTGCAATCTTTTTAGCTATTTTGTATTATACTAATACTTAAGTGCAATAAAAGAAAATTTTATATTAAAAAAAAATATCCTATAGAGGCAGCTAGGTGGCACAGTGGATAAATCACCGGCCCTGGATTCAGGAGTACCTGAGTTCAAATCCTACCTCAGACACTTGACACTTACTAGCTGTGTGACTCTGGGCAAGTCACTTAACCCCCATTGCCCTGCAAAAAAACAAACAAAAAAAACCCTATAAAATGTATAAAATACCTAGAAAATTAATCTAACAAGTTACCAAAGACTGATACAAAGCTTGCTTTTCAAAAATGAAGGAGAATAATTTAGTGGAGAAATATAAAGCATTTATAGTTGAACTCTACCAATATAACAAAGTAATTCTATTGTTTAAAATTATTTGCATGTGTACTAATATTCAAGTAATTTCCTAATGGCTATATCAAAGGATTTAGATGACTATAATTAGATGTAAGAATATTATAATTCATCTGAAGACATAAAATTTTAAATATCCTCGAAGAAATAATGGGGAAAGAAAGCTATGCAGGTCTAGAATGAACTCAGCTTATACTATATTATAAAGCAATAATCATCAAAACACTTGTCACTGACTAAAGAATGTAAAAGTTGATTTATGGACCTGGCTAGATAAGGGAGACTTGAAGGCAATCAAACAGTCTCATGTTCAATAAAGTATACAAAATACTTAAACAAAGTATGCATATTCAATGATAACAAAAACAAGAAACAATGGTAAGACTTGGTTGCAGATTGATAGAAATTATGTTTAATATTTTATGATAATTGATAGATATAATAATTTAATTATCAATACAGATAGATGGAAAGAAGATAATTTATTAAATTAGCACTAGTAAAAATAATAGAAAAATCCTTTCCCTCAAGGAAATTATATTTTAATTATGGAATAGAACAATTAAAAGAGAATACCAAAAGGTTAGAGAGTAATACATGCAGGGCTGCATAGTGTGATAGATGAAAGGGAAGTTAGATTAAGACTAGGATCCAGATACAGTAAAACAGAAGCTCATGAGCCAGAATTAATTAGGATGATTCTAGTGGTAGAATCCAAGTTGTTGGTGGGGAAAAATTGGGGATGATAGTTGGAATAGAGTTAACAACTTTGGGCATATATTGAATATACTCAAAAAAGTTTGATAAAGTAAAAAGAGGACTGCAATTGATATCATGAGAATTGAGTTCAAATCTTTTTTTTTTTTTTTGCTTTTTGTTTGTTTTTTGGTGAGGCAATTGGAGTTAAGTGACTTGCCCAGGGTCACACAGCTGGTAAGTGTTAAGTGTCTGAAACTGGATTTGAACTCAGTTCTTCCTGAACCCAGGGCTGGTGCTTTATCCACTATGCCACCTAGCTGCCCCAAGTTCAAATCTTACTGTTGACATTTACTGGCTGTGTGACCATGAACAAGTCATTCAACTTCTTTGAGCCTTATTTTTTCCTGTTTGTGAAATTGAGCTAATGATACATTGTACCTACCCCACAAGACTTCATAGAAGTTCTTAGAAGTTCATAGAAGTCTTCACAATTGCTTCTGTCATTTATTTCATATTTTATGATGAAATAATATTTCATTACATTCATATACCCATGATTTGCTTATCCATTATCCAGTATAGGAACCACCCCCCTTGTTCTATTGTTATACTATCTACAAGAAATAGTATAGCAATGTTAAAGGATATGCAAAGTCTATCAAGTTTTAGGGCATAGTTTGGGGCTTTCCAGAATCCTGGACCAAATTACAGCTCTATGGTAGAAACTCTAGTAATTATCATTTTGCCAGTCTGATGAGTATGAAGTAGGACTTCAAAAGTTGCTTTAATTTACATTTTTGTAACTATTATTAGTGTTTTAGAGCATTAAAATAAATGTTAATTTTTACATGTAATTTAAAGAAATAAAATATATTAGAACTAAGTTGATCCTTTAGTTTTCCTAGTTATGAATTTAATGACTGTAATAGAGATTTTATGACATAAATAATATAATAAATAGAGCACTGGATTTAAAATCAGGAAGATTTATGTTTATGTGTTTAAATCCAGACTCAGACACATCTGTGTGGCCCTGGGCAAATCACTTAACCCTGGTTGCCTCAGTTCTTCCACTATAAAATGAGCAGGAAATGGCAAAACACTCCAGTATCTTTGCTAAGAAAACACAAAACATTGTCACAAAGAGTTGGACAGGACTAAAATGACTGAATAACAATAATAACCACAAGAGATTTTAGAGATAATAGTGTGGAATCACACACAGATGATCCAGTCAGCAGCCTAACTACTCATTTCATTCCATAAAATAGAATGTATGGTTTTTAAAAATGGTTCATTTCTAGACAGACATTTCTGAAAATGGTAATCACATTTACAAATGTTACCGACATGAGGTTCTTTATGCTTACATGAATCAGTGATTCCCTCTGACATGACCATTAGAATGATAATAGGATGTTTGGACTAATTCTCTTTCCTAATGCCATAGACAGATTACTCTGACCTGAACCCTATTTCAAATAAGTACCTAAACTGAGTTTTGGTGGAATGAAAATAATTTCATTTCTAAAAAAAGGTATTAAGGCTGAATAATGGATAAATTTACACATTACACAAAACATGTCTTTTTCTTTACCTTTACATGGTAATTTTGCAAAAAGAACAGAATGAAAGTAGGAATGAAACTTTGCTGCCTGTATGACTTATCATACCTGACGATAACATTGTTATTTATTCCAAAATATAGAGATGGAAATAATTGCCATGGGGTGCAGAGCACCCCTGAAGTTCTCTGGGGCACATCAAGGAACCATCTCCTTGAGAAACTAAACCAGAGGACAGATAACACCTAGAGAGATAAACTGAACCAAATTGGACTGAGCTAGCTTCAGATTCCTACCCTTCATTCTGGTCTCTCATACCCTGGGGAGATGAGTTTGGGTGTGGCTTCAGCCTTTGTGACCTGAAGAGAGATCTGTAGCCACCCCTCACCCAATTCCTCTAGTCACTACCAGTGGGGGATGGTCCTCCACTCCTCACCCAATTCCCCCAGCTACCACCAGTGGGGGATGGTCCACCCTCACTAAAGGAACTTTCCACAGGTTCCACCCCCATCAGTCCTCTATAAAAATACCTTCCAGTCTCCTGTTCGAGGAGATTTGAGCCATGTGCTTTGTGCCTATCTCCCCATGAGAAGTCCAAAGATTTCTGTCATGGTTTCCCTCCCCCCCCACCCTTCCCTTCCCTTGCTCCTAAATAAACTACGACCTTATTCTAACTACTTTTGTATGCAAGAGGGTGTAATTAGGAGGGCAGCTAGGTGGCGCAGTGGATAAAGCACCGGCCCTGGATTCAGGAATTCCTGAGTTCAAATCTGGCCTCAGACACTTGACACTTACTAGCTGTGTGACCCTGGGCAAGTCACTTAACCCCCATTGCCCCGCAAAAAAAAAAAAAAGAGGGTATAATTCTGTAAAGAGGACTTCCTAAGAGCCCCAACCCCTAACCCAACACGTACCCCATTTCCCCCCATTACATAATGTTCGCTGAGACATAGGCTTAGGTCTCATGGTTCACATTTGTTTGGATTGTTTAATTGCATTGTCTTTCTCCTAATAACACTACAACAATGTCCAAATGAACATAAACCATGATGATTCTTGATGCTTTCTTTATTTGGTTGGGTGAAGAAGTATATCAGCTTCTTTTTCAAACCATGCCTGCCAGTCTTCAGTATTCATGGCATCTGGACCAAGGAAAATTTATGGTAGTTGTAACCTGTTCTTAGTATCTTCTAGTCAACTAAGCCAGACACTCTGGTTCTTATTGGATGTGGAAAGAAGTACCTTTACTGTGTTCTATTTCCTCCAGACTATGCTAAGGAGCAGCTAGGGGACATAATTGATAGAGGATTCATCTTCCTTAGTTTAAATCTGACCTCAGACTCTCTGTGTGACCTGGAGCAAGTCACTTAACGCTGTTTGCCTCAGTTCAACTGTAAAATGATTTGGAGAAGGAAATGGCAAAAGATCCCACTACATTTACAAAGAAAGCTCCAAAAGGGATCATGAAGAGCCAAACATGACTAAAATGACTGAACAAGAACAAAACATGTTAGGTGACTGATGAACTAATCTCATACTCTGATTTGAAAGAAAATGATAATCATTGATGTCATTAATCATATACCTTAATAAAAGGAACATGTGTTTATAAACATATACTATATATATATGTATATATATATATTTATATATATACTAGGTAAAATATAAAAGGTATTATATAAATATAAGGTATTATATCATTTGCATAATGACTGGTTGCTGATTTCTAAACTCAGAATAGAAATTTTAGGCTCACTGAAGAAATCCGTAGCAGAGATATTTGAAGAATAGGACATCAGATCAAACCAGTTATTTGTTTGTCTAATCCACAGATACCCAATACTATTCCTGCATTGCATCATTTTCTCCTCCACATAGGAAAACACTGGACATGGAGTGCAAAGAAACAAATAGAAATCTCAGCAGAAACTTCCTAGTTATGGTAACATGGGCGGTCTTTTTTTTTTCTTTTTTCTTTTTGCAGGGCAATGAGGTTTAAGTGACTTGACCAGGGTTAAGTGTCTGAGGCCAGATTTGAACTCAGGTCCTCTTGAGTCCAGGGTGGGTGCTTTATGCACTGAGCCACCTAGTTTCCTCCTGGGCAGCCTTTTTAATATGCTATTTCTCTTTGTCTAAGGTGGGAAGTGTAGTAGTAGAAAAGGGAAAACAAATATTCATTGCCAAACATTTCACAGGTATTTCATTTTATCCTCATAGGAACCTTAGAAAGTATGTACTACTATCATCTTCATTTTACATTTGAGGAAACTGCGGCAAGCATGAAACAATTTGTCAAAGGCCATGTCTGAAGTTGGATTTGAACTCAGGAGACCCAGTACTCTATCCACTGTGCAATTTAACCACCTAAGTACTTATGGGGATTAACTTGAAGTGGTATAATCTGGTTATACACTTGGAGATTGACCCAGGTGATACCAGAGGTTCTACAACAACAATAGAAAACCATTTCTGTCTTGTTCCTTGCAGTGTGCAAGTTATAGTAAATCAGGCTGTCAGTTAATTAACTAGTGAGTTACTTTACCAGAAAGAAAGTGAAATACACCAAGTCAAAGGTAGATTTTCAACACAGTATATCTAATAATTACACAAGAATACATAACAATCACCAGTGTTTTGCTGAGAAATTTTAGTCAACTTTATAATCAGAATTCAATGTAGGTGAAAAGGAAATAATATATTGATAACATTTATGATAATTATGGAGCTCTTTCTATATAGCCCTGTCTTCATCCTACATGTGGCAAATTTTCTTCATTCAAATAGACTATAATAGATTACTTAGGTAATCCATACTTTGGTCACTCACATTTTAGTGTATAAATAAATGAAGAATTTGATAAAAAGCTTTTGTGGAATAATTAGTGCAAATTCCTCTAGGCAATGGTCCAAATCTGAGGAAGAGTTGCAAATCCTCCCCTATGCACCAACACCTATACATTTAAGAAGGATTAAATAGAGGGGTTGTGATTCCAGAGTCAGAAACAAGCACAGGTACTATACTCTAGGAAACTATATGGAAAAGAGAAGGCAGTCTAGTTTCCATTTAATTCTTTTTTAAATTAACTTTTTTATCATAAAAATATTTTATTTTTTCCAGTTACATGTAAAGATAGTTTTCAAAATTTGTTTTCATAAGATTTTTAGTTACAAATTTTTCTCCCTCCTCCCCTCCCCAAGACAGAAAGCAATATGATACAGCTTATACATGTACAATCATATTAAACATGTTTCTGCATTAGTCATATTGTGAAAGAAGAATCAGAACACAAGGGAAAAACCTCAAAAAAAAAAAGCAAAAAAGTAGAGAGTATGGTTCAATCTGCATTCAGAATCCACAATTCTTTTTTTTTTCTGCATGTGGAGAACATTTTCTATTGTCATGGGGTGCAGAGCACCCCAGAAGTTCTCTGGGGCACATCAAGGAACCTTCTCCTTGAGAAACTAAACCAGAGGACAGATAACACCAAGAGAGATAAGCTGAACCAAATCAGACTGAGCTAGCTTCAGATTCCTACCCTTCATTCTGGTCTCCCTTACCCTGGGGAGATAAATCTGGGTGTGGCTGCAGCCTTTGTGTTCTGAAAAGGGATCCATAGCCACCCCTCACCCAATTCCTCTAGTCACTACCAGTGGGAGA
Organism: Dromiciops gliroides; assembly: GCF_019393635.1. Taxonomy (NCBI): domain Eukaryota; kingdom Metazoa; phylum Chordata; class Mammalia; order Microbiotheria; family Microbiotheriidae; genus Dromiciops; species Dromiciops gliroides. Next base: position 557,764,965 of record NC_057861.1, read on the forward strand.
TGGTCCTCCACTCCTCACCCAATTCCCCCAGGTACCACCAGTGGGGGATGGTCTTTTCTCACTAAAGGAACTTTTCAAGGGCAGATGGTCCACCCCCATCAATCCTCTATAAAAGTACCTTCCAATCTCTTGTTCGAGGAGATTTGGTACCTCTGAGCCATGTGCTTTGTGCCTGTCTCCCCATGAAAAGTCCAAGGATTTCTGTCATGGTTTCCCTCCCCCCCACCCTTCCCTTCCCTTGCTCCTAAATAAACTATCACCTTATTCTAACTACTTTTGTGTGCAAGAGGGTGTAATTCTTTAAAGAGGAATTCCTAAGAACCCCAACCCCGTACCCCATTTCCCCCATATCATTTGGCGCCCAACGTGGGGCACGGGAATTTTCCTTTTTCCTCTTAGCACAGAAAACTGGGGGGTGGAACCTCCCTTCTGGGTTTCCTTTCTCCCTCTCCCGCCTGACTCAACATCCTGTTTGAGTCACAGAGAGGTAGAGAGAGGGTCAGCTTTCCCACGCGACAGTGGAGGGAAGCCTGAGTCTCCCTCCCTCGATGAAAGCTCAAACAGACTTCGGGACCACACTTGGCACACAACCTGGAGGTAAGGCCCTACCTTCTGGGTTTCTCTTCTCCCTCTCCCTCCTGACTCAACCTCCCGTTTGAGTCACAGAGAGGTAGAGACCGTCAGCGTCTGCATGACAGCAGAGAGCAGCCTGGGACTCCTAGATGTCTGAACCACGCTCGGACCCTCAGACTACACGTTTCTGGGTAAGAACATTTATACTTATGTGTCTATCCGTTACCAGCTCTCTGCTCTTGGTTCAGACTATTCTCCTTAGACAGTAGTTATGGGACAGAAAGGGAGTGTTCCGAAAAATTCACCTCTGGGGTGCATCCTAAGAGATTGGACTAAATTGGAACTTAAAAACCTGAGAAAGAGGTACATGATACATTTTTGTAACAATTTATGGCCACATTATCCTCTAGGAAGTGAAGGAAATTGGCCTGTACATGGCACCCTTAATTATAATACCATTTTGCAATTGGACAAGTTTTGCAAGCGTGAAGGGAGATGGACAGAGATTCCATACATATCGGCTTTTATGAGTTTAAGCCAGAAGTCAAAGGGAAAGGATGAGGTCCCCTTGCCAGCTGAGAATCACCGCGAGTCCAAGCAATTATCTAACCCTTCGGGCACCTACTCGGAGACCTCAGCCTCCCCTCCTCTTCAAACTCATTCCCTACCTGTTTCTCATTCCACTCCTTCTCTGCCTGCTTCCATATCTATGGGTCAACCACAGTCATATCACTCTATGACTGAGACCTCTCCTTGCCCACCAGCTGATCTCAGAACAAACTCCCTGTGCCACACAGGGAGTGGATATCAGTCTCCTTCTATCCTGCTCTACCCCATTTACAATCTGGGGGAACTCCAATATGTTCCCATTTCTTCTGTTTTTTCCATTCAGCTGACCCCATCTGCTTTACCTAATCTGCCATCACCTACGGCTATCTCCCTTTCCCCATCTCCACCCTTGCTGCAGCCAAAGACTGTTTCCTCTCCCCCACCTACTCCACAGCCAAAGGCTTTCACCCCTCCCCCACTGGGCCCTGCGCCCAATCCTCTGTCTCAGTCTCCACCTGAGCAATATCCCCAATCCAGGTCCTTACCAGTGTTTCCCACTGCTTCCCTGCTTCCATTAAGGGAATTTCCCATTGGGATGGGCACAACATTAAGGCATGCCCCTTTTTCTATAAGCAGGTCATCTCAGATTAAAGAGAAATTGGGGAGTTACTCAGAGAACCCCACAAAGTTCATAGATGGCTTTAAGTCTGTGACACTGGAGTTTGACCTTTCCTGGACCGATTTGCAAATTATTCTTGCCAGCTGTTGTACCCCTGACGAGAAAAAGCAGATTTGGGATCTAGAGGTACAAGTTGGGGATGAACACTCCCAGGTTGGAAATTGGGTTGGGGTCTCTGGATTTACAGCTGTCCCGGTCGTAGAACTGAGATGGAACTATGATAACAGGGAAGACAGAGCTCGTAGAATCACATGGTCACCTGCTTGGTTGAGGGAATGAGAAGGGGGGTTAAGAAACAAGTCAATTATGGGAAGGTGAGGGAGATAACACAGGGGTCTGATGAAAATCCTGCTGTCTTCATGAGCCGCTTAGCAGACTCTCTGAAGAAATATACCAACCTAGACCCCCAAAGAGATGTAGGAATAACTGTCCTCAATATTCATTTTATCAGCCAGTCTGCTCCTGACATTAGGAGAGAACTCCAGAAGTTAGACTGGGGTCCCCAGATCCCATCCTCACAACTCCTTGACATTGCTTTTAAGATTTTTAATAACAGGGACCTTGCAGTAGCCAAAGAGAGAGAAAAGATGGCTCATGCCCGCTCCTTAGACCAAGCTTCTATAATAGCAGCAGCCATCACCACATCTGCTACCAGCAGAACTCTGGCTGGCCGAGATTCTGGCGGCTGCTGTAAACCGGGACACAGAAGTGGGGGACGCCGCAGGAAGGTGAGGTCAACTCTCCTACCTCTTTGTCTTCAGGGCAGCACCCAAGAGATAGGCTCTGCAGCTTGCTTTCCTGGCCAGCACCTTGTCAGGCCCATGGCCAAGCTGGACATAGGAGGCAAGCCTAGGAATCGTTTTGGGGCGACCTCTGTCTTACTCTTTGGTTCAGGTCCTAGCATGCTATCAAGGCACAAAATGGGGATGGGATAAAAGGACCCTTAATGTAGACAGACACTGCCTATCACAGAATTGGGCTTGATTTGATTACTTAACTCAGGTAAAGCAGGCCACACCCTGTCCTGCAAAAAGGTCCCACTTGACTCCTGATCTGATAAAATCCCTTTTCCTTTTCGCTCTGGTCAGTTTTAATTTTTTTGTTTAAGTCTGTTCCATCTAGGCTCAAGGATTCATGGCAGATACCCATTGTGCCTATGTGTTGACTCTGGACTCTCTGGGCCCCTCACAACTCCATGCATTCCAGGCCTTCTCCACTTCTCTCCCCTCCCCCTCCCTTGCGCCGTGATTTCTTCGACCCCGTCAGCATGAAGCAGTTTCAGAAGAATCTTCATCCCCTTTCCTTATATATAGAGAAGTGGGAAATGTCATGGGGTTCAGAGCACCCCAGAAGTTCTCTGGGGCACATCAAGGAACCTTCTCCTTGAGAAACTAAACCAGAGGACAAATAATACCTAGAGTGATAAACTGAACCAAATTGGACTGAGCTAGTTTGGGATTCCTACCCTTCATTCTGGTCTCCCTTACCCTGGGGAGATAAATTTGGGTGTGGCTTCGGTCTTTGCGTTCTGAAGAGGGATCTGTAGCCACCCCTCACCGAGTTCCCCCAGCTACCACCAGTGGGAGATGGTCCTCTCTCACTAAAGGAACTTTTCACGGGCAGATGGTCCACCCCCATCAGTCCTCTATAAAAGTATCTTCCAGTCTCCTGTTTGAGGAGATTTGGTACCTCTGAGCCATGTGCTTTATGCCAATCTCCCCATGAAAAGTCCAAGGATTTCTTTCATGGTTTCTCTCCCCCCACCCTTCCCTTCCCTTGCTCCTAAATAAACTATCACCTTATTCTAACTACTTTTGTGTGCAAGAGGGTGTAATTCTTTAAAGAGGAATTCCTAAGAACCCCAACCCCGTACCCCATTTCCCCCATATCACTATCATGAAGTCTTTGGAATTTTCTTGTATCATTGCACTGCTGAGAAGAGCCAAGTATATCACAGTTGATCATCACACAATGTTGCTATTACTGTGTACAATGTTCCCCTGGTTCTGCTCACTTCCCTCAGCATCAGTCCACTTTCCAGGTTTTTCTGAAATCTGCCTGCTCATCATTTCTTACAGTAAAATAGTATTCCATTATATTCATATACCACAACTTGTTCAGACATTCCCCAATTGATGGGCATCCCCTTAATTGACAATTCTTTGCCACCAGAAAGAGAGGTGCTATAAATATTTTTGTACATGTAGGTCCTTTTCCCTTTTCTATGATCTCTTTGGTATACAGAACTAATATTGGTATTATTGGGCAAAAGAGTATGCACAGTCCCATAGCCCTTTGGGTATAGTTGCAAATTGCTCTCCAGAATGCCTTTAGGATTTTAAGGATGTGCTTGTTCAAAGACATCAGCTTTAATGTGATCACAATTCCAGTAGCATTTTCCAAGGGAATACCTCAATGAGTCTATTATGTTCCACAGTGAAAAGTAGCAGCCTCATACCTAAACTAATTACTTATCTTCAAAAGCATAAAATAAGTAGAGGCTGGGTATAAAGGATGACCTTCATTAGTGAGGAAAATCTGGACTGAAGTCCTGCCTTTGACTCATAAAGTTCCTCTAATTAGAAGAATTGGACTAAATGTCTTCAGTATAACTTTAATTATGTTAAACTGGAAATTAAGGAAACAATCACTATAGGAGAAATAAGGTCTTTAATCCGGGCAGAAGAACTATAGCTCATGGTATCCCAAAGTTCCAGAAGCTAGGAATATCCAAAGATGGGAACCAAGGACAGGGTTTGTATGAGGTAACAGAACAGGGGGAGCTATGAAACTGCCCTTGGGAAAAGTAAGTTTCTCACAGACAGAAACTATTTAATGTAAATGAATCTTTTTACATAGTATCCTAAAGTCCAGGAAGTTAATTTGGGAATCTTTGGGAGGGCATAGTTTGTTTGTGGGAGATCCATAAACAATCAAGAATCTGGAAATGACAAAGATTGGTCAGCCCCAGGCAATTCATTTGTCTGGGAAAAGGGGACTGGGTGGGGAATTATTTCTTAGTAAATTTTGTAGTTCTCAATTAAAACAAGACAAAAAAACTTTATTCTCTGCTTTGAAAGTTTAAATGCTTCATTTTACTGAAGAGCATGTAAAATAACTCCCAAGCAGTGACTCTCTACAACTTCTTTCTGGTCATAATTTCACTGCATTGTTGTAGGAAAAATATCTCCTTTCTCAGTTCATGTGATGGGTACATGCTGCCAAAAACATTTACCACAATGCAGAAATTATAGATGTGAAAACAGGTTTTATAATTATATTATACTTCAGTATAGGTTTAGGATTTAGTGAAAAACTGAAAAATTGGGAAGATTCTGAAAAGACTTCTTGTAGAAAAAATATGTTGAAGTGACAATTTTTTTTTAACATATTGCGTTCTTGCATAATCTTCTTACTCCACAAAAGTTAAAGAGACCATAGATCCATAACCTTACAATGTTATAACTTTTTTTTAAAAAGTCATAATCTCAGACATCCCTTAAGGAAATAAACCTTTCAAATGTAAATCAGATTACAGATTAAATAGCACTTCAATGATTCACTATTAGGCTGACTGAAAAGGAGGGTTTACATATCAATAAGAATTCAGAGACAGTTTAGATTCTTCCTCCAACTTCTTATCTAAGGAAATAAAAGTTTACATTCCATGGGACAGGCTTTAGTCAGAAGAGATTAGTATCAGCCAAAAAATTCAGGATAAATTAAAAAAAAACACCCAAAACGATATCAATAAAGAACCAAATATAGAAGTTTCTCCGTTAGCATCATGGAAAAGGCTTCACACCAAAAACTAAGGTCCCAAAGTAGGATAAAAACAGGACATATTCATAAAAACACAAAGATCTAAAAGTTCCATAGCTGCCTTTATGCATTGTATCCTTTCATTGGTTGGATTAGAATTCAGATGTAGCCATGGATTTTCAAAGCCTTTAGTAAAATAATTTCCTTGGTTCATTCTGATTTCTTTTCCAAAGAATCCTCATCTAGCATACTGTAATAGTATGTTTTTTCTCCTATTAGAGGCATTTTGTTATCACATATTAAGTAAAGCTACGTATTAGAGGTTTCATTTCAGTTTCTGTTTAAATTTGACAAAAGTGTTTGAAGGTGTGAGTTAACAGATTTTCTAAATCTTCCTTGGCAGTATGAGGTCAGGACTGGTGACTTCACTAGCAGAGGGAACCTCTAGTGATAAAATTAGGTCTGCCAAAGAGATTAGTAACTGTTCAGCAATTTATGGCCTCAGAGAGTATCCTGAGAGATTAAATTACATAAGCAGGGTCATTCAGTTAATGTATATCTAAGGTATATGAGTAATATGGAAATTTTTTGCATGACTACACATGTATAATTTATATTAAATTGTTTGCCTACTGTTATGGGCCCATAGCACCCCAGAAGTTCTCTGGGGCACATCAAAGAACTTTCTCCTTGAGAAACTAAACTAGAGGACAGACACACCTAGGGAGATAAGTAGAACCAATTCAGACCGAGCTAGCTCCATGCCCCCCACCCTTCATTCTAGTTTCCCTCAACCCTGGGACATAAAATTAGGTGTGGCTGCTTCCTTTGTGTCAGGAGGAGATGGCTTGAGAGACCTACAGCTACCCCTGACCCAATTCCTCCAGCCACCAACAGTGGGGGTTGGTCCTCCCTCACTAAAGGAACTTTCCAGTCAGATGGTCACCCCCATCAGTCCTCTATAAAAGTACCAGTCTGTCTCCTGCTGGAGGAGATTGGTATCTCAGAGCCACTCTCTCTGTGCCATGCCTTTCTCCCCATGAGAAGTCCAAGGACTTCCTTCATGGTTTCCCTTCCCTTCACTTCCCTTGCCCCTAAATAAACTACCATCTTATTCTAATTGCTTTTGTCTGCAAGAGGGTGTAATTCTTTGTTTTTTCTTCTTTTTTTGTGAGGCAAATGGTTTTAAGTGACTTCCCCAGAATCACACATCTAGTAAGTGTCAAGGGTCTGAGGCTGGATTTGAACTCAGGTCCTCCTGAATCAGCATCGGTGCTCTATCCACTGGGCCACCTAGCTGTCCCGAGGGTATAATTCTTTAAAGATGAATCCCTAAGGACCCCAAACCCCTTACCCCATTTTTCCCTATGACACTACTCAAACCAGGGGGAGGGAGGAGGAAGAGAATTTGGAACTCAAAGTTTTTTTGGGGGGTTTTGTTTTTGTTTTTTTTTTTTACAGGGCCAATGAGGGTTAAGTGACTTGCCAGGGTCACACAGCTAGTAAGTGTCAAGTGTCTGAGGCTGGATCTGAACTCAGGTACTCCTGAATCCAGGGCCGGTGCTTTACCACTGCACCATCTAGCTGCCCCCGGAACTCAAAGTTTTAAAAATAGATGTTAAGTTTGTTTTCATATGTAATTGGGGGAAATAAAACATTAAATACAGAAAAATAAAACAAAACAAGTCTTCCTGATTTTTTGACATGACTTTTGTCAACAATTAAATATAGTTTTTATTTGCCTGTATCCTACAAAAAATAATAACTATTGTGTGACCCTAGGGAAGTCACTTAACCCTCAATGCACTGCAATGACAATAATAATAACAACAACAACAATAATAATAATAACATCAGAGAAATTAATTTTATAATATCTTCTACAAGTTGTTTCTACACCTGTCCTCCTTACCAAAAAAACAGATCAAAGAACATAATGTCCTACAAGAAAACCCAGCTCAGAGACAGACAGGAAAAACATAGTACCAGTTTATTTTGTCCCAAGAAGAAAGAAACATGATTACATGAAGAATCCTTCCTAAGAAGGGAGTTTGAGGACTCCCTCTTTCTGAGGGTATATAAGGGGTGTTTTTTGTTCACTAGTTGCAGGGTGTTTTCAATTTCATTAGTATGATACAAATAAACCCAAAAGCAATACTCTAACAAGAATGGATGTAATGCAAAGCACTTTTAACAATTTCAGTTATAACAAGTATGGAGGAAATATAGAAGCTACATGATAAGATTACAAGATTCCAAAAAGGAGTTTGGCAAGGATGAGGATACCTAGATAAGATAGGGACTGATTATCCTGAGGAAAGAAGTCACCATTTAGGGACTTTTATCTGCAAACTATCTGGGTTCAGTTTGGAGTTCAGTTGAAGGAGATTTTGCTCCTATTAACCCAGGATTTCATAAAAAAATACTTGTGTATATTAAGGCAGCTCCAATAAATCCCAGTAAACCATACATTCATGTTAACACTTTCATTTTTTTGATAATTACAATTTTATTGATCTGTGCAGTTTTCAACATTACAAATAATTACTGCTCCATTAGAACTCTCTTGTAAAAAAGTAAATATATTCTGTAAAATTAATGATACTATGACCCAATATAAAAGTACAGGCAATGATTTTATATCTGTAGCACCCCCATTAAAAAATACAAATATATTTTCTCTCTCTTCTACATCTCATTGAAAAAAAAAAGAATAAAACCCCACAAATATTCATAGAAAAGCAAAGTAAATTTCCTCAAAATTGTCTATACATACATTATATATATATGTATATGTATATATATATATATATATATATACATATATAAATACATATACACACATACATATGTCAGAGAAGGGAAGAGAAGGGAAACCAAGAGAATTCCTTGGACTTTTCCTGGGGAGAGAGGCATGGCACAAAGCACATGGCTCTGAGATAGCAATCTCCTCAAGCAGGAGACTGGCAGGTACTTTTATAGAGGATTGATGGGGTGGGGGTGGGGTGGCCATCTGACTGTGGAAAGTTCCTTTAGTGAGGGTGGAGGACCATCCCCCACTGGTAGTGACTGGCGGAATTGGGTGAGGGCTGACTAGGGATCTCTCAAGCCATCTCTCTCTTCAGGACCCAAAGGCAGCAGTCACACCCAAACTTATCTCCCCAGGGGTAAGGGAGACCAGAATGAAAGGTGGAGGTCCAGAAGCTAGCTCTGTCCAATCGGGTTCCTGCTTATCTCTCTAGGTGGATCTGTCCTCTGGTTTAGTTCAAGGAGAAGATTCTTTGATGTGCCCCAGAGAACTTCTGAGGTACTCTGGGCCCCATGACATACCACTAATTCATCTGTATAGTGAGGGAGTGGTACGAGGTCAATATTTCTCAAAGGGAGTACCTTACTTAGCACACAAAAATGCTGTGTATTCCCCTCAGTATTCCATGAATTTCATGGAAATTATAACTGCAGTTATACATGCGTGTACAAATCCTTCCCTTACTGTCAACCTCGTCACATATCAAGAAAATTACACTATGCTTTGAGAGGGAAAAATGAAACAAAACATGAGAACTACTGGTCAAGTGGTGCACTACTGCTGGGATGGAGGGTGCACTGTCCCAAGCTTCAGGAGTTTTGTGCAGGTGTTTTCAGAGATACTTCTAGGATTTTGTAAGTTTTTAGTTCTTCCATTATGGTATGATTTAAGGAGAGGTATGTTTACTACTCTCCTTTCCTGTGTTCTGATCTGTAAGCAACCACAGGCCTGCTTTTCTGCCCTAAAACTATGAACAGAGTCCTGCTCCACTGTGGCTGCAAGCTCTGGTGTGCTTGTATTCTGCCTTGGCCTGGGATGGCTGCCACCTGAAACTGTGACCTGGATCTGTGTATGGGCAAAACAACAGAGTCTTTTTTCAGTGCTAGCAAAGAGAGCCCTGTAAATTACTTCTAGCCAATTGTTCAACCCCCTTATTGTCTGTATGCTTGGATTTCCAGGAGCAGTTGCTTCTACTGCTGATTCAGAGGCTCCTGAAGCCTGCTCCTGGTTTCCTGGGGCTGGGTCTGCACCAGTGTGGCCTACACTGAACTGCACTCCACTCTCATCCCAGTACAACAGACCTTTCTTGATGACCTTCCAAGTTTTCTTTGGCTGGAAAGGTATTTCGCTCAGTCCTTTTGTGGGTTCTACTTTTCTAAGAATTGTCTTATGGCAATTTGGAGGAGGCTTGGGGAGAGCTCAGGCAAGTGGCCTTTCCTCCACCATCTTGGCTGTACCCCTCTCCCCCAGTATTTTGGATTTCAAAGAGATCTTATATTTCAAAAGGGATAGGAGGGGATATGTATATAACTCTATATCTATATCTATATCTATATATCTCTCTATACACACACACACACACACACACATATACATATGTGAGGAAAACAACCGCTCAATAATTCTCTGCAACTCAGCAGTGGTGATGTGTCAAAGGCTCATTTACTGTCATTCTCACAAGAATGGGCAACTCAGTGTGCACCTGGTGGGTGCAAAGAATGGGGCTCACAGGCCCTGTTTTAAACCCTAGTCCCTAACTCAAATGGACCTTCCCCTTTTTCATCACTGGTCCAGTTACTCAAGGGTTACAATCTACACGCAAAAATTAGCTAACCAGAATGCAGTATTCCTAACCCTAATTTCCATAATTACTCTTTGGGTTCTTAGCCAATAGGGGAGGTGACACAGGGGCATTTCTTCTATCTTCCCTTATATTGACACAGGCTCCTTGAACCATGTGATGTTGTTTGCTGGAGGAGAAAGGCGGGACTAAGACCTTTTTCCTCAAACAGGGGCAGAGGAGTGTAATTTGAATGGTGACTATTATATTCTTATTGAGAGGAAACCATTCCCCATTTCCTTACAACATATATGTGTTTGTATGTGTATATATACCCCCTTTTTATAGTTGAGGGAACTGAGGCAAACAGAAGTTAAGTGACTTGCCCAGGGTCACAAACCTAATAAGTATTTGAGGCTGGATTTAAACTCAGATATTCCTGACTTCAAATCCAGCATTCTATCCATCTAACTGTTCCCATAAGAGATGAGAACACTAACTTTTAGGGAAAAAGCTACATGAGAGCAATAGATATGAGAGCTGGAAATAATTTTAGAGATAATCTAGTCCACCTCTCTTATTTCATAGATAAAAGAAAAGAGAACTGAAATGTATCACCAAAGCTACACAGCTAGTAAGTGGTATAGTACTTGAATCCATGTCTTTCCCCACTACAAAATAGCTCCTTAGACATCCTTTACATCCTTTGCAATTCAGTGCTTATATGCAATATATCTGCACTTTTCAAGGGAGCTTATTTATGCAGATCACTGTTTTGGTCAAGGAAATTTACGTTAGTTAATAATACTGTGAGAATATTACTCTCCAGGGCCCTCTGCTGAGAAAGCATGAGGTGACCTTTCTGAGGTTTTTAAGGTCAAATTGGCATCCCAGAAGGTGCCTCACAATTCATGGACCACCCTTAAGTCATATCAATCAATGGATCGGAATGCTACCAGTCAATTAGCTTGGAGCTGTGTGTGGGGACCACCCCTCTTCTGATCCCACAGGGAACTTCTAGAACATACTGAGGCTTTCTCTCTTGGGAAGCATGACCTGGGAGATGAAGGAGGTTTTTTCTCTCTGTCTCCCGCATAGATCTGTCCTGGTGTTTCTATTCTTTCAGAGACATGTGCTCTCTTTGCTAACCCCTAATACACTTTAATAAAAGCTTAAAGCCCAAACTGTTGCTGAAGCTCCTAATTTATAAGTAATTATTAGTTAGTTTCCCCCACCCCCCAACATTGGGGGGGCAGGTAAGGTGATTTAGTTTTACCACCTTCACAAGGTAAATTTATGTTAGTTAATAATACAATATGCAGAACACCAGTGGCAATCCTTCAACCCCCTCTGCCCCAATTAAAAAAAAAATCCATTGATTTCTAAGCAAATATTATGCTTTCTGACTTAGTTAATTTATTTGACCTTAAAGCATTGCCATTAATGCTTGCAACTTTCTACTAACATGCATCATTAAATAAATGTACATATGAAAACTGTGAATATTGTGATGTTATATGGAGGAAAGAACATTCATTTGACCTTATCAAGACCCCTTCCATTTTAATAACAGCATGTGAATAAGTACATTCCACAGCTCAGCACAATTAGCATTATTTTGATTGTTTGGGTTTTAATTATAGGTAAGTTTCCTTCTCACATCTGCAGGAGTTTCCTTTTTCAGGGCCAATTTGCATTTAGAATGCCTGTTGCAGAACTATGGAGAGAGATTGAAGTTTCCCAAGAGCAATTAAGTGCTGCAATAGGCTGAAAGAATGCAGGCCCATGGGGAGTAGGCAGAAGCTCTTCCTAATTTAAAGTTCTGCTTATGATCCCATTGTGAAAGGCATCTGGTGTTTAGGAGGGAAAGAGAAATGCCCTAACTTTTAGGCAAACTGTGCTTACATGGTCCACTATATCCTACATGGTAGTGTTCATCTAGTGAAATCTCTGGGTTTGTGAAGGACTAAATGAATGTGACCTTCACTGAGTTATCATAAGTTACATGTAACAACAGAGATAAACCACTGGTCACTGAATTCTTGAATACATATTAGCTATTAGAGAAAAAAAAAAAGATGAGTTAGTATAGAAATTCATGTCGCTAGGCCTCTTGGTGTACCTTGAAATAGAAACCCACTGATTAAAAAAATACTATGGTAATATGATGTGTTAGATTAAAAGTGCATTTGTATGAATTCACAAAGTTTCAGAGACAACAATTTGTAGGGAAATACAAGGAAATAACAGTGACAAATGACATTAAAGTTGGCAAAGTGGTCTCCATAAATTATCATATTTAAAATTCACAATGACCCTGGAACAAAGTTACTATAGATACAATTCTCATTTACATATCAGGAAATAGGTTCTTAAGAGGTTAAATGCCTTTTAGTTAATCAAACAACTCTAAGAGGAAGAGGTTGGATTGAATCTGAATCTTCCCTAATCCACATGTATTCTATCCACTATCAATACATCTCCTTGGTAAACCTGGATAAGAATATTCAAGGAAATAAAATATTGTTCAGTTAGCTAAGTAAACAGAGGAGTCATTTTGACTGGTTCCCACTTTACTTTATTGTGTTCAGTCATTTAAACATATCCAACTCCTTGTGACCTCTTACATGGTAGGTCCTTATATCCTCCACTATCTCAAAGCCTGTCTAATTTCATGTTCATTGTTTCCATGACACTCTTAATCTATGCCATCCTCTGCTGTCTGTTTATCTGCAAAGAGTGATAGTTTCCTTTTTGCATATTTTATTTTATTTCATTTTATTTTTCTTCTATTATTCCTAAAGATAGAAGTGTTGATTCTGCGGAGTTTAGCTTTCCTTTTATTCCAACTCTGACAGCCATAATTGCTACTAGAAAAGCCATAACTTTGACTATATAGACCTTCTAGAAAGGTAATGAAGAGTCAAAGCCTTTTCGTATGCTGTCCAGATTGGCAATGAAGGTTAGGTTGCAGTATAACTTATGGGAGGTGAAGTGGCTATGGTTGATAGCCATTATTCTTTTACAGTTAACTTTCTACAATTTAGGTATAATTTCTTACATTTGAATTCTCTTTTGATGGTATAACCATATCTAACCTCCTTCACTTCCTGTTATATGATTTAATTCCAATACATTTTTATATCAAGCTGAAAGGTGCTATATCTACTTTTTTTTTAGAATGCTGTCCAGATTTGACATGGCATTTCTTCTAAGAAGAAAGTGTGTTTTCAATGTTTTTTAATTTAATGGCTGCAGATGTTATCTGCAGTAATTGTTGAGTCCAAGAATATAAAATCTGACATTGTACTTCATTATATTTAAAGCTTTTGCTCCAAAAAATTAATTATATTTATTTCATTTCCATGTTTCCACATATCTCATGCCTCTAATTGACTTTATTTATACTTTTCCTTGTTTATAGTCTTCTTTTTCTCAGGTGAAACCTCCATCATAAAAGTTTCTAGCAGAAAGAGTTTAGTGGTAGAATTGTGTAGGTAAAATCAGAATAATAGGATCATTTGAGGGTACTGAGTTTCTGGATGAATATATTTAATGAAAGAATGAGGCAACTAACAACCATGGTTCAACATAATCCTTTCCTCATATCTCTTTCATATGAACCTTCTTTAATTCTATTATTATATGTTATACTTGTGGCTTATTATACAGAACATTGTTAGGTATCTCCCCAGAAAATTATATAGTGCCCTACACTTAATGTTACTCAATAAACATTTGTTGTCTAGATGTGCTATTTTAACCAGAAGCACAAATCATAATGCAAATAGATTTCCATCAATTTAGGACTAGTAGGGTATACAGAAAAAATATAAAGAGAATTCCACAAAAAATACATGTAAACATTATAGGGGATACTTCATCCCCTACATTCCTGGAACATACATAAACAATTTTGTAAAAAAGAAAAATAATAATCAAAACTAGAAAAATGTCTTAAAAATAAAATTAGAGAAAAATAAAATGAGAAATTCTGAAAAGATATGATGATGATGAGGAGGAGGAGCAGGAATATATTAATAACAGAGTGTGAGTGCTTAAGTCTTAAGAAAAGGCATTTATGGACAGTGATATCTGCCACAAAGCTACCTAGATCCACACCACAGATCTGGAAGCTATGAGCTTCACAATCCAGTCCCAGAAGTGCATATCTATTACTAAATGGAATCAGAAATTGAATAATGGGGGGAGGAACCAAGAGGGTAAAGCAAAAGCAGCAATTCACTTGGACCCTCCAAAATTCTCTTAAAATGATGTCAAAATAATGCCTTAAAAAGAATTATTAAATGGCAGAATTAAGAAGAGGACAAAATGAAATCATTTTTTTTTCTAGCTCAACACAATTTTAAAGATTAGCAAGAAAGATCTGCTTCACTGTGTTGAGAGTGAATTAGAATAGGCAAAGAGGAAATAAAACTATCAGTCTTTGAAGATAATATGATGGTCTACTAAGAGGATCCTAGGGAATCACCTAAAAAAATAGTTAAAATAATAAACCACTTTAGCAAAGTTGTAGCATATAAAATAAACCCATATAAATCATCATCATTCCTATATATTACCAACAAAGTTTAGCAGCAAAAAATGGAAAAATAATTTTCATTTAAAATAATTATAACAATATAAGATATTTGGAAGTCTACCTGCCAAAACAAACCTAGGAACTATATGAACACAATTACAAAACACTTTTCACATAATTAAAGTCAGATATAATTAATTAGAAAAATAAAAATTCTCCATTAGGACAAACCATTATAATAAAAATTACATTTTTGCTAAATTAATTTACTTGTTTAGCATCAAACCAATCAAGCTATGAGAAATTGTATTATACAGATAGAAAAAAATATCAACAAAATTAATATGGAAGAACACAAGGTCAAAAATATCAAAAGGATCATTGGAAAAAAAGAAAGGCAGGGGGGAAGTGACCTAGCCTTCCAAAGCTCAAATTGTATTATATAGGGTTTTTTTTTGTTTTTTGGGGGGGTTTTGGGTTTTTTTTGATGAGCAATAGGGGTTAGGTGAATTTCCCAGGGTCACATAGCTAGTAAGTGTCAAATGTTTGAGGCTGGATTTGAACTCAGGTACACCTGAATCCAGGGCCAGTGCTTTATCCACTGCGCCACCTATCTGCCCCCATAGAGTTTTTTTGTTTTTTTGTTATTTGGTTTTCTGCAGGGCAATGGGGGTTAAGTGACTTGCCCAGGGTCACACAGCTAGTAAGTGTCAAGTGTCTGAGGCTGAATTTGAACTCAGGAACTCCTGAATCCAGGGCCGGTGCTTTATCCACTGCTCCACCTATCTGTCCCCCCCCCCCCATAGAGTTTTAATTATCAAAAGAATCTGGTAGTGGCTAAGAAAAGGATTGGTGCATCAGTGGACTAGTTTAGGTACAAAATACACAGTAGTGATTGGCCATAGTAACCTAGTATTTGATATATCTGAAAGATCCAGGCTTTTGAGATAAGAACTCATTATTTGACAAAAATTGCTGGCAATACTAGAAAACAGTACTACAGAAACTATACACAAATCAATATCTTACAAACATATACTAAGATCAAACTGTATACATGTATACAAGATAAGATCAAACTGTATACATGATTTAGACATTAAGGATGATACCATAAATACATTAGGGAGGCATGGAATAGTTTACTTCCCAGATTGCTAGATAAGGGAACAATTCATGACCAACTAAAAGATAGTATTTTTAAATGTACAAGGGATAATTTGATTACATTAAATTAAAAGATATTTCCCATAAATAAAATTCATGCAACCAAGATCAGAAAGAATATAAAAAATGGGGAAGAAGTTAAAGCAAATGTCTCTGTTAAAACTTCATTCTTTGGGAGCATCTAGGTGGTGCAGTAGATAAAGCACTGGCCCTGGATTCAGGAGGAACTGAGTTCAAATCCAGCCTCAGATATTTGAGAGTTACCAGCTGGGTAACCCTGGGAAAGTCACTTAACCCTCATTGCTCTGAAAAAAAAACCAACCCACTTCATTCCTCAAATATAAGGATAACTGAGTCAAATTTATAAGAATATAAAGTATTCCCTGATTAACAAATGGACAAAGGACAGGAATAAGGAGTTTTCAGATGAAAAAATCAAAACTATAGTTATGTGAAAGAAATACTCTTAGTCACTAATGATTAGAGAAATTTAAATTAAAAAGGTCTGAGGTTCCACCTCAAACCTATCAGATTGGCTATTGTGACTGAAAAGGAAAATGATAAATGTTGGAAAGGATGTGGGAAAACTGTGACAGTAGTGTAATGTTGGTGGAACTATGAACTGATCCAACCATTCTAGAAAGCAATTTGGAAGTATGTCCAAAGGGCTATAAAAGTGTGCATATCCTTTGATACAGGAATGCCACCACTAGGTCCATATCAGAAAGAGAAAGAGAGACAGACAGACAGACAGACAGAAGGGGCAGTGGGGGGAGTAATGGAAAGGAAAGCTTGGGGAAGGGAAGGGAAGAACAGGATCTATTTGTATGAACATATTTATAGCAACTCTTTCTGTGCCAATGATTAAAAAGTAAAGGGAAAGCCATCAATTGTGGAATGGCTTAAAAAGTTATGTTACATGATTATAATAGAATATAATTTTGCTTTAAGAAATGAAAAGCAGGATGATTTCAGAAAAAATAAACACCTGAAGTCACATGAATTTATTCAAAGTGAAATGAATAAAATCAGGAGAACATTGTACACACTAACAGCAATGTTGTACAATGATCAACTATAAATGTATTAGCTAATATCATGTAACGATTGGAATGATGCCACCTTCTGGAGACTTACTGTAGCAAAGCTCCGCCATGAGGAGAACGCATCTCATGGCAAGACATGGGGCTCCTTAGTGTCAGGAAGTGATGCTTGCTTGGGTGAGGAAGAGGGGGCGAGGCTGGAGCTCTCCCTCTCTTTTGTCAGGACTCTGGTTGAGAGTGGAGCTAGGAATGCTCTCTCCCTTTAATAGATAGATGAATCTAGGCCTTTTTTTCTCTCTTTACCAAATTCTTATTCTCCTTGATAAATGCTTAAAAGTCTAACTCTTGCTAAAGTTTATAATTTATTGGCGACCACTCATTAGATATTTTAGACAGTATAGCTAGAATTTTAGCCCCTTACACTCAGCAATAGAATTCCAAAAGTCTTACAATGCAAAACACTATGAACATCTAGTGAAAGAACTGATGAAAGCAGATCAATTGTTTTTTGTTTGTTTCTTTGTTGTTGTTGTGTTTTTACAATAGTAATGAAACTTTCAAATTTTTATTTGTGCTGTTCAAGGGAGAAAAATGTTAAATCACTTACAAGATAAAAAAAGAATATACTTACTTGCCTAGTTACATACATTCTAAGACTATCTACATTGTCACTAAATAAGAAAGCTTTCTGGTATAAGTTTTGTTTGTATCATGAACCAACACAAATTCACGTTTAGACTTGCAACAGTTATTGAAATCAAATATGGCAAAAAAATCAGGAGCTTCCTAAACTTCCTCTGGGCCACTGACATATGATCCTTTAAGGCTGTTTTGGCAAAGGAAGAACTGATGGTGTCTAAATAGAGATTAAAGTATAATTTTTTTTTATTTATTTTATTTTTTTGTTGTTTTCTTTTCTTTCACAACATGATTAATATGGAAATGTTTTGCATGATTACACATATATAACTTATATTGAATTGCTTGAGTTCTTATGGGGAGGTAAGGAGGGAGGAAGGAAAAGAACTTTGAACACAAAGTTTTAAAATGTTTTTTAAAATTGTTTTTACTTGTAATTGAGGGAAAAATAAAATTCTAAATATATATTTTTTTAAATATCATAGTAGGGGCAGCTAGGTGGCATAGTGGATAGAGCACCGGCCCTGGAGTCAGGAGGACCTGAGTTTAAATCTGGCCTCAGACACTTAACATTTACTAGCTGTGTGACCATGGGCAAATCACTTAACCCCAGTTGCCTCACCAAAAAATTAAAATATATATATATATTTTGGGGGCAGCTAGATGGTGCAGTGGATAAAACACCAGCCCTGGATTCAGGAGTACCTGAGTTGAAATCCAGCGTCAGACACTTGGCACTTACTAGCTGTGTGACCCTGGGCAAGCCACTTTAGCCCCATTGCGCTGCAAAAAAAAAAAAAAGGTATCATAGTAAGCAAATTGAACAATATTTTTGTAATAACTTACAAATTTTATAAACATTCATGAGGAGAATGTTTAAAATAGGAAAATGTTTTATAATAACAAAATAGTATTCTGCACTCACTACAAACAACATAAGACAAAATTCAAAATTATATACTCTTCAAACCCAAGTCTAATCATAAATGAATAATGAATTCTTATAAAAAAGAAGAATGAAGACTCAATAATGTGCACAGATTATTTTATTTACAATCATTTTTTCAAGTTTTTTTATTATTTTCCAGTTACATATAAGGATAGTTTTCGACATTTGTTTTCACAGAATCTTTAGTTCCAAATTTTTTCACCACCTTCCCTTCCCTCCCTCCTTCCCAAGACAGAAAGCAGTCTGATATAGGTTGTATATGTACAATCACATTAAACATATTTTGATATTAGTCATCCTGTGAAAGAAGAATCAGAGCACAAGGGGAAAACCTCAAAAAACAAGGAAAACAAAACCATCCAAAAGTAGAAACAGTGTGGTTCAAAGTGCATTCATAATTCACAGTTCTTTTTCTGGATGTTGAGAACACATTCTATCATGAGTTCTTTGAAACTGTTTTGTATCATTGCACTGCTGAGAAGAGCCAAGTCTACCCCCATTGTTCATTACACAATGTTGCTATTACTTTGTACAATATTCTCCTGGTTCTGCTCCTCTCAGTCAGCATCAGGTCATATAAATCCTTCCAGGTTTCTCTGAACTGCTGTCATCATTTCTTACAGCACAATAGTATACCATTCCATTCATATACCACAATTTGTTTAGCCATTCCCCTATGGATGGGCATTCCCTTGAATTCCAATTCTTTGCCACCACAAAGAGAGCTGCTACAAATATTTTTGTGCATGTGGATCCTTTCCCCATTTCTATGATCTCTTTGGGATACAGACCTAAAAGTGGTATCACTGGGTCAAAGGGTATGAACAGTGCCATAGCCTTTTTGGCATAGTGCCAAATTGCTCTCCAGAATAGTTGGATCAGTGCACAGCTCCACCAACAATGCATTACTGTTTCAATTTTTCGACAGCTTCTCCAACATTTATTATTTTCATTTTTTTCATATTAGCCCAACTGATAGGTGTGAGTTGTTACCTCAGAGTTGTTTTAATTTGCATTTCTCTGATCAATAGTGATTTCATGCATTTTTTTAATATGCTAATAGATAGTTTTGAATCCTTCATCAGAAAACTGCCTGTTCATATCCTTTGACCATTTCTCAATTGGGGAATGACTTGGATTCTTATAAATTTGATTTAGTTTCCTTTTTGTTTTAGAAATGAAGCCTTTATGAGAAGTATTGACCATAAAAATTATTTCCCAGTTTTCTTCCTCTTTTCTAATTTTGGCTGTATTGCTTCTGTTTGTATAAAAAATTATAATTTAATATAATCAAAGTTTTCCATCTTCCATTTCTTAATATTATGTATATCTTGTTTGGACATAAATTGTTTTTTTCTCGATAGGTCTGAGAGGTAAACTATTCCTTCCTCTCCTTATTTATCTATGGTATCGCCTTTTATGTCTAAATCTTGAACACATTTTGACCTTATTTTTGTATAAGGTGTAAGATGTTGGTCTATGCCTAGTTTCTGCCATACTATCCTCCAGTTTTCCCAGATGTTTTTGTCAAATACTGAATTTGTATCCCCGAAATTGGAGTCTTTGGGTTTCTCAAACAGTAGATTACTATAGTCATTTACTACTGTGTTTCCTATGCCTAACCCATTCCATTGATCCACCACAGTATTTTCTTAGCCAGTACCAAATAGTTTTGATGACTGCCACTTTATAGTATAGCTTCAGATTTGGTATGGCTAACCCATGTTCCTGTGCATTTTTTCCCATTGGTTCCCTTGATCTTCTTGACTTGTTTTTCTAGATGAATTTTGTTATTATTTTTTCTAACTCTATAAAATAAATTTAGATAGTCTAATTGGTATAGCATTGAATAGATAAATTAATTTAGGTAGAATTGTAATTTTTAATATATTAGCTCGGGCCTATCCATGAGCAATTGGTCTTTTCCCAGTTATTTAGATCTTATTTTATTTGTGTGAAAAGTGTTTTATAATTGTTTTCATAGAGTTCCTGGGTTTTTCTTGGCAGGTCAACCCCCAGGTACTTTATATTGTCTTCCATTACGTTAAATGGAATTTCTATTTCTATTTCTTCCTGCTGAGCTTTGTTGGTCATGTATAGAAATGCTTATGATTTATGTGGGTTTATTTTCTATCCTCCAACTTTGCTAAAGATGTTAATTGTTTCAAGTAATGTTTTAGTTGATTATCTAGGATTCTCTAAGTATAGCATCATATGATCTGCCAAGAATGAAAGTTTTGTTTCCACCTTGCCTATTCTAATTTCATTAATTCATTTTTCTTCTCTTACTGTTTTAGTTAAAATTTCTAGTACAATATTAAATAATAGAGTTGATAATGGACATCCCTGTTTTACTCCTGATCTTATTGGGAAGCCCTTCAACTTATCTCCATTACATGTAATGTTTGCTGATGGTTTTAGGTCGATACAGCTTAATATTTTAAGGAAAGCTCAACCT
Organism: Dromiciops gliroides; assembly: GCF_019393635.1. Classification (NCBI taxonomy): domain Eukaryota; kingdom Metazoa; phylum Chordata; class Mammalia; order Microbiotheria; family Microbiotheriidae; genus Dromiciops; species Dromiciops gliroides. Next base: position 557,785,916 of record NC_057861.1, read on the forward strand.
ATTCCTATATTGTCTAGTGTTTTTAATAGGAAAGAGTGTTGTATTTTGTCAAACACTTTCTCTGTATTTATTAAGATAATCATATGATTTTGGTTTGTTTTCATATTGATGGGGTTGATTATGTTGCTGGTTTTTCTAATGTTGAACTACCCTTGCATTCCTGGTATAGATCCCACCTGGTCATAGTGTATTATCCTGGTGATCACTTGCTGTAATCTCCTTGCTAATATATATTTTTTTTTTTTAGTGAGGCAATTGGGGTTAAGTGACTTGCCCAGGGTCACACAGCTAGTAAGTGTTAAGTGTCTGAGGCCGGATCCGAAGTCAGGTACTCCTGACTCCAGGGCCGGTGCTCTATCCACTGCGCCACCTAGCTGCCCCGCTAATATTTTATTTAAGATTTCATTAGGGAAATTGGGCTGTAATTTTCTTTTTCTGTTTTGGCTCTGCCTTTTTTAGGAATCAACACCATATTTGTGTCATAAAAGGAATTTGGTAGAGTTTGCATAGTATTGCAATTAATTTTTCTTTAAATGTTTGGTAAAATTCACTTGTAACCCCATCTGGCCCTGGAGATTTTTTCTTAAGGAGTTCATTGATGACTTGTTTAATTTCTTTTAGTAAAATGGGCCTATTTAAGGATTTTATTTCCTCTTCAGTTAACCTGAGCAATTTATATTTTTGTAAGTATTAATCCATTTCATTTAGACTGTCAAAATTAATTGGCATACAGTTGGGCAAAAAGCTGCTAATTATTGCTTTAATTTGCACTTCATTGGTGGTGAAATCCCCTTTTATTTTTGATACTGGTAATTTGGTTTTCTTCTGTCTTTTTTTAAACAAATGAACCAACTTTTTCTCTATTTTATTTTTTTTTCATAAAACCGGCTCAGTTTTATTGATCAATTCAATGGTTTCCTTGTTTTCAATTGTATTAATTTCTCCTATGATTTTCAGAATTTCTAATTTAATATTTGTTGGAGATTTTTAATTTGTTCTTTTTCTGATGTTTTTAGTTGTTGCATGCCCAATTCATTGATCTCCTCTTTCTCTTTTTATTCATGTAAGAATTTAGAGATATAAAATTTCTCTTAAGCACTGCTTTGGCTGCATCCCAAAGTTTTGGTATGCTGCCTCATTATTGTCATTTTCTTGCATGAAGTTAATGATTGTTTCTATAACTTGTTTGACTGACTCATTCTTTAGGATTCTTTAGTTTCCAATTAATTTTCAGTCTACCTTTCCATGTTTCTTTATTACACATAATTTTTATTTCATCATGATCTGAGAAGGATGCATTTACTATTTCTGTCTTTCTACATTTGACCATGAGGTTTATCTACCCTAACACATGGTCAATTTTTGAGTATGTGTCATGTGCCACTGAGAAAAAGGTATATTCCTTTCTATCCCCATTCAGTTTTCCTTAGTTATCTATCATATCTAACTTTTCTAATACTCTATTCACCTCTTTAACTTCTTTCTTATTTATGTTGTGGCTAGATTTATCTAATTCTGAGAGGGAAAGGTTAAGATCCCACACTACTATAGTTTTGCTATTTCCTCTTGTAACTCATTTAAATTCTCCTGTAAGAATTTGATGCTATACCACTTGGTGCATATGTGTTCAGTATTGATATTACTTCATTATCTATCATACCTTTTAGTAAGATGTAGTTTCCTTTCTTGTCTCTTTTAATTAGATCTATTTTTGCTTTTGCTTTGTCTGAGATAAGAATTGCTACCCCTGCTTTTTTTGACATCAGCTGAAGCATAAAATAATTTGCTCCAATCTTTTACCTTTATTCTTTTTGTAACTCTTTGCTTCAAATATGATTCTTGTAAAGAGCATATAGTAGGATTCTGATTTTTAATCAACTCTGCTATTCAATTCTGTTTTATGGGAGGGTTCATCTCATTCACATTCACAGTTAAGATCATTAATGGTTTATTTCCCTCCATCCTCTTTTCACCTTTGTACTATTTTTCCCTTCTTTCAACCTATTCCTCTTGACCAGTGTTTTGCTTCTGACCAGTGCTTCTCTCAATCTTCCCTCCCTTTTATCAGATGCCCTTCTTTTTATTGCCCCCTTCCCCCTCCTTCTGCCCTTCTTTTTATCTATACCACCCTTTTCCCCTTCCACTTTTGTTTCTTTAAAGTGTAAGCTAAATTCCTTTATACAAATGGGAGTGTATTTTATTCCCTACCTGAACAAAATCTAATGAAAGTAAGGTTGAAACAATGCTCACCCCTCCCTTATTTCCCTCTATTTTAATGAGTTATTTTTGCGCCTCTTCATATGATGTAATTAACCCCCTTTCACCTCCCCCTTCCTCTTCTCCCCTAGTCTCCTTTTATTCTGCCCCTAGAGTTTCTTTATATCATCACATCAAAGTCAATTTAATAACAATACTTTAATAGAGATACAGATCCTGAGTTAAAAGTATTATCCTCCCTCATAGGGAAGCAAGCAGTTTAATATCATTGAACAACATCCATCACCCTCCCCCTTGTTTACTTCTTTATATTTTTCTTGAGTCTTGTATTTGGAGATCAAATCTTCTGTTCAGTTCTGGTCTTTTTCTCAGGAAGCCTTGAAAGTCCCATATTTCATTGACTGTCCATCTTTTCCTCTGAAAGAGAATGCTCAGTTTTGCTTAATAGTTGATTATTGATTGTAATCCAAGCTCCTTTGCCTTCCTGAATATCATATTCCAAGCCCTGTGATCCTTTAATATTGAAGCTGCCAGATCCTGTGCAATCCTGACTGTAACTCCATGATATTTAAATTGCTTCTTTCGGGCTGCTTAGAGTATTTTCTCCTTCACCTGATAATTCTGGAGTTTGTCTACAATATTCCTTGAAGTTTTCCTTTTGGGGTCTCTTTCAGGAGGTAGATTCTTTCAATGATGATTTTATCCTCCTTGATAATTTCCCAGAATGTAGTGTCTAGACTCCTTTCTTGATCATGGTTTTCAGGTAGTCCAATAATTCTGATTATCTTTCCTGGATCTATTTTCCAGGTCAGTTGTTTTTCCAATGAGGTATTTCACATTTTCTTCTATTGTTTCAGTCTTTTGATTCTGCTGGACAGATTCTTGGCTTCTCATGCAGTTATTACCCTCCATCTGCCCAATTTAAATTTTTAAGACATTATTTTCCTCTTTTCTCCCATTTGGCAATTTTTTTTCCTCTCAGTTGGCCAATTGTATTTTTTAAGAACTTGTTTTCCTCAGTCAATTTTTGTACTTCTTTTTGCAGTGTAACTCTCATTTTTTTCCATTTTTTTCTGCCACCTCTGTCACTTGGTTTTTGTTTTTTGGAAACATGAAATTTTATTTAAATAACATTGTCTTAATTTCTTTAATAGAAACCCCACCCCCCAAAAAATCTGCTGGAAACGACAAAGTTTTATATACTATATAAACAAGATTTGTCAGATTTGAAAATGAAAATTAAAGTAATTTATACTTTGCTTTTTGCCCTCCAAGGACATTTAGACAAATCCAGATGATTCTACCTGTTATTAGTTTTTGTCACTTTTATAATATACTGGGGGAAAACTTTGCAATTTTACTTAATAGTACAGACAGTTTAATTTGTCAAGTATTTTCCATCAACTCCATTATTAGTGACAGCTAAAAAGTGATTCCATCAAAAGAAGTGAATTATGTTAGATTGTAGTGCAATAAACCACATGTGGATTGCTTACTATAGTTCACCAGCTTAAAGAAAGTAAATATTCTCTAAAATCTATATATCCCTCTTCTCTGCTTATCACAAGCATGGACATCAGGGGATTTTGACTGGATTCCTGTGCAGGTGGTCCTGGCTTGTCACCTGCTAGTTCTGTGCCACTGCCACCACTGGCCCCACCACTGCCACTGCCACCAACACCACCACCACCAGCATTTGGTGGGCTGACCACCTGACCTCATACTGCATCAAAGAATTTGACAGCATCCTGATGTCCATGAAAGCAGAGTAGGGCATGTGCCATTGAGCAATAAGGTATGAACATTCCTGGAGTTACTTTATCACTATTTTCATCACCATACACAAGGATTACACTTCCAGGATGGTTTCCATGTCCTACTGAGGTTTTATTTGTTTCTGTTGGTGGGATGGAGATAATGACAACATTTCCTGTCCCCACCCATAAATGACTACAAGATAGCATAAGAGCTGTGATACTCACAAAAGAGAAACCAAATTTTCTAGTACCTAACATTTTGCTTACATAAGGTTCAATGTCCACATCCTGTAGATGCTGATATGTATGTGCATGATAGAGCCGGAGGGTAGAATCTAAAGAATTGAGACTCACACCCCATCACCAACCCATGACAGCTGTCTCACTTGGCTCTCTTTCCTTGGGTGGGCATCAAATTATTTCTTTATTTTCATGACCTTTGGTTGAACCACATAGATTTTATTCCTATAGCCAAACCAGACTTTATCATATACCACAGTCATGTGTTTGATTGAATGGTGAGGCCATCCTAAGTCCAAAAGGTGATAGTTTGACAAAACCCACTGAACATCAACTCTCTATGAAAAATTGCTAGTGTTTCATCAGCCAGTGCAACCAATAGAATTTTTTTCACATGTACAATACTGAGAATTGAATCTTTAAGTTGAATAGAATGGAGATATTTCCGCCACTGAGCCCCTGATGAATGCACATATAAACATCCGTTCTGTGCTCCAAGCCACATGGTTGGTAAAGGGCTACTCATTTTCTGAGGTTCCTCTCACACCAGGTCTTGTTCACTTGGCAACACTGTTATTTGTTCTTTATATACATCTGATTCATTACTTGAATGGTATACAGGAGATCCCTCTTCAGTATTTTGCACCCCCAAGGGATCCATGAAGACATGTTCTATGTAGACTCCAGGTTGGGTGAGATCCACAATATCTTCCCCTGATCCTGCATTTCCTTCTGTTGTCTCAGTTGCTTCTTCTTCTGCTGTTGGAATGGTTTCATCTGCCTTGCTATTTTCTGTTTCTGTTTCTGGTGGTTTTTCTATTACTGGGGAAGAACCGTTGGTATTGGGTGAAGAAGCTGGGCCTAGAACACCTTCTGCAGTACAACCAACCACAGTGATGCCTCCCAACAAAGTGTCTGTTTCAGTTGAACTGTTGCTGGTCATGCTACCACATAAATAGGCTTTGTCCACTTGATTAGATTCTGTTGTCTCTTCTCCTACAGGAGAGTCTGTTTCTCATGCCCCTGGGACACTTCCAATACAAAAAACATGGGAATTGCAAATGGTAAAACTGTCAAGGATGTTATCAGGTTGATTAGCATTGACAACAAGAACTTTGGAGGCTAAGTGAGTGCTGGTGCAGATCCGGAGGAGACTGAATAATTCTTCCTGATGTTTTAATTCCTTCTGCTGCTCCTTGAGCTCCTGATCTAAGCAGTCCACACTGCTCTGAGAGGCACTGCATTGCTTGTTGTCTTCTGCAGCCAGAGTTGTCCCATCATTATAAAACACACTGGCCCCAACCACAGAGCCACAATCTCTTGTCTTCCCACCACATAAATTGACACCAACAGCACACCACAGCTTCATTGATGCATCTTTTTAATCTAAAGGTCTAAGATAGACAGGTACAGGCAAAGTTTTCATCTTATTTTCACCCTGACCATTTGCTACCTATTTGTACTCTGGGGGCAAACTCCAGCCAAAAGCTTGCACTCTGTCATATTTCTTCTGAACATGTGCCTTCACCTGACGGTACTCTTCTCTCTTCTGTTCTCTTCGGGAAGCTAAACTGGCTTCAGTTTCTTCACTAAGGAGGTCAAAAGCTTTCTCTTTATCCCCAGGTAGTTGAGATAAAGTGCTGCTTCTTTTCTTGACAGACGGGGCTAACATGGGAAGTTGGTGCATTATATTTTAGATTAACTGGGGGTTCAGGCTTCTTGTAGGTCTTACTTGAAGAACTAAAGAATTGGCTGAAAAATTGCCAAATGCTTGACCTTATTTTTCCTGCATGGCTGGATTTTCTCTTGCTGCCCTTATCATCTCTGTCCATTGCATGACTTCTTGAAGTTCCAACAACCTCTCTTTATATTGGTTTCTTTCCATGAGAACATATGCCATTTCTACTTGAATAAACTGTTTCCTCTGAGCTGTGGGTATGTCACTATCATCATCTTTTGCTTTCTGCCTTGCTTCTTCAGCTTCTGCTTGAGCTTTTCTAATCTCTTCTTCCAATTCTTTGTTTTTCTTTTCCAGTTTCATTTTGGCTTTCTTCACAGACTCTAGTTCTCCTTGTAGCACATCCTTCTCACAGGTCAACTCATCCACTTTTGCTATCAGATCATTCTTCACTACATTCAAAACATTTTTGTTTTCTAAGAGTTGTGTGTTTTCCAGAATAAGATTCTCAACTTCAAGACCTATTCCCAGTAAATGTTCCTTCATCTACATCTCCAATCAAGCCAGGGCCAGCTGAAGATAAATCTTCAAAGAAAGACTCTGTATTTCTGTCAAGAGCTTTGTTCTCTATATCTTTGGTAGGAATACTTGAGCATGTATATCCACTGAGCTCTTTATCCACATCCAGCTCAGGAGTGGATTCAATGATTGCTTGCACTTCTGATTTATCTTCATTTTCATTAGAGCCAATTGACACACTCCTAGTATCTTGAGCTACCTATGCTTCAATATGCTTGCCTATCTCTGATTTATGTGTAGCCTTCAAATATCCTTCATTGTCTTCTTTCAAAGGAGTATCAGGAGGAATTGCTGCAACATCTGAAGCAGCTGTTGATGCTGGAGTAGTAGCCTTTCATCCTCCTTGGCTAATATCAGAAAGTTCATCCTTAAGGCTGGTATGAGAACAAGGTTGGCTTAATTCTTGAAATTTCCAATTTTCTGATCCTGGTGTATCAACTCCTTTCTGAGTATCAGGGGTAAGCAGTCCATCTCCTGCAAGCAGTGGTAAGATTCCTAATGATATAGGGCATTGCTCTTTTCTAATTCTACTATGAGTTGTGGATTCTAGTTGATCACTCCCTGATAGCTGATGAAGTTTGGTTTTTTCTAAGTGTTCCATATAATTATGGATTATCTCTGTGTGCCTTTCATGTAGTGCATTGTATTCTTTCTTCAACTCTGATTCTCACTCTTCGAGTCTGCTAATCTGGTAAGCATAGTTTTTTTCTTTGAGTTCAAGTTGTCTTGTTTGAGACTCTAAGGATTCCACTTAAGTTTGTAAGTCCTTCTTTTTCCTGTTCTTGGGAATCTTCGATTTCAGTAAATTTCTTCTTGACGTGCTTGTGCAGCGCTTTCTCACGCTCATAATGGGTGATGAGCTGCTAGTTGTTTTCCTGCAGCAGCTCGAGCTCCACCTGGTGCTCCTGGTGCTCCTGGTCCTGAGTGAACACCGAGTCCAGGTTCTCAAGCAAGGTCACCACCAGCGGCATCAGCTCCTTCACCACCTCCTCGTCATAGCACTTGATCAGGCAATGGAGCCAGCAGTAGATGGAGCCCGCCAGGCCAGACACCCTCTCTGACATCACGGCCCCAGAGCTGCCGGGCTTCTCTTGGTACACCATGCCATCTTCTAGCTCCATGGTGCCAGCATGGCCCAGCCCAGCTCTGGGGAGACTGCATGGGCCCGACAGGCGAGGGGACAGGGCTCTCATTTGGTTTTTAAAAGGCTTATTAGCTCTTCAAAGAAGGCTTTTTGGTCTTGAGACAAGATCATCTTCCCACTTGAGTCTTCACTTGTAGGCATTTTGATAAACTCATCTGAGTTTGAGTTTTGGTCTTCCCTTTCACCATAGAAGCTGTCAATGGTAAGGGTCCTTTTTTGTTTCTTGCTCATGTTGTATCCTATTTTTAAGCTTGTAAAGTTGAGGTCTGCTCCTGGGGCACTGGGTTCACTGTTGCAAGCTTCTTACAACTCTCAGCTGCCTCACTCTTAGCCGTGTCAAGTTGCAGCCCTGCTGAGTTGCCCACTGAATAGAACTGTGCTGAGCCAAGCTACCCACTGAGCTGAGCTCTGCTCAGCAGAACTGCCAGCTGAGCAAAGCAGTGTTGAGCCACCCTTTCCTTTCACCCAGATGAGACAGACCTTTCCTGAAGTCCTCTAAATTATCTTAAGTAGGAGGATTTTGTCTCTATTTTTGTAGGTTCTGCAGTTCCAGAATATGTTTAGAGGATTATTTAATGTTGTTTTTGAGGGAAACACAGGAAAGCTCAGGCAGCTTCCTGGCTTCTCTCCACCATCTTGGCTCTGCACCCCAAACTCCTACAATCACTTTCAAAAAACAGAAGTGTAAATGAATATAAATAGCAAGTAAAAATATAATGTAATTATTTACCTCATCTCTAGATTCTTTTCTTAAGACACTGTGCTATGGTGTTACCTAAACATGTAAAGCAAAGAGAGGGATAATGCAGATATTCCTTTCTTTTTCTTTTTTCCTTTTTCATCACCTATACAGAAAGTCACTTTCTTCCTTGTCTCAGTCAGAAGATAAACTTATTGCATTCTTAGCATCAGTGGGAGTTCTAAAAACTCTACAATAAATTTAGTCTTCTCATATATCGAGTCTGTAATCTCAATAGGATCTAGTATCTTTTGTTATGAAGTTATAGAGAGGCTTCTTACTGATGTCCATCAATAACCATCCAGATCAGAAGAGATCATTTCACTTGTCAAGTCACCAAAGTAATTAGCTATCCTGTCCTGTTTTGTTTTGTTGCATGGGTCTAGAAATATTAGAGCTATAGCTTAAATTAATGAATCTATAAGCCTAGTTTAGTTCCAGTCTTATCATTTCAGCATGATTCCACAGGCACAGTTTATTTTCAGCCCTATCATTCCAGCAATATAGTCTATTTTATGAAGACCAGTCAATGCAAACAAAGAATGTTGGCCTTTGTGGTTTATTTAAGATCTTGAGAAGAATTCTCAAGCACCCATGGGCTTGTCACTGTGGTATTTCTAACTGAGAACCAGGCATTATCTTTCCATCCAATCATCCCAACCTCCATATCTGCAGTGCTCTTCAACTACCTCCATCCCCATCTGCCGTAACTCTTCCTAAGGTTTGATGTTTCAATGACATGAAGCACTTACAAGTCAATTAACAGTTAACAAAAGGTGGTTTACTTTGCACTGTTACAACAGGGGTGGGTAATAAGAATTCAGTAGCATTTAACTTTTCTGGATGATGCCTCTGGATAAAACACCATGGAAATGTATCTGCTCATTAGGGCAGAGTATTGAGATGGATATAGTAACTTTAAAAATCAGAAATCTGCCTATTTTGAGGGACTCCAAATTCATATGGCTGGGACTTTAATATCCACAGGTGCACAGAGAAAAAAATTAAGAAAACAGGGCCCAATGACTTTCTGGGAATACTCTGTCATCTTTTAGAAAACTAATCACTTTCATAGGAGGTAAGAACAAAGCTTGGGAATAAAGCACACTGTGGGGAGAAACTGGTAGGTATCAGTCCTAATAAAAGATTTAACCTGGGGAAAGTTGATACAGAGAGAAAACATTTCATATCAGAAAATGTTGGGCATCCATGTACAATATCCAGTTTTAGGAGAAAAGACATCTAAGATCCTTAGAGTACCTGGTACCACCATTGATGGGAAAACCTAGGTTGAAAGTTGATAATGAATGGAAAATATGAAATAAAATGAGCATTTGGAGGGAAGAGGATAAAACTGAATTGAATAAATTGGGTGACATGACAATTTACAAAACAATGCACTGATAAAAAGTGATCAGTGAACAAAATAAAACTCTGATATCAGGAAATACTTTGACAAATGGAAAGAACTGGGGAAAGAGCTTGTATGGCTATGCTTATATCAAAATTTATTAAGTAAAACTAATCATAGGAGAAAACAACTAATTTAAAAGGTAAGAAATAACAACAATAACAACAATCACATCCTCCTCATTATCAGAAGCAGCAGCAGCATGATTATGTGGTTAGCTGATACAGGTGATGGAGTGCTGGTTCTAGAATCATAAACACCTAAGTTAAAATTCAACTTCAGATACTAGCTCTGTGATTCTGGACAAATAACTCAATGTCTTCTGCCTACATTTCTTCACCTATAAAATAGATATAATAATAGTACTCACTTTACACAGTTATTTGTTAAGGTCAAATGAGGTAATTGTGAAAAGCTTACCCCAATTCTTGGTACATAGAAATACTATATAAATTTTACCTATGACGATGAAGATTAAAATAATAAAATAATAATCAATATTAATTTTAATAAACTGTTGCCTTTTCCAGTATTTTTGGAAGGAATTTCTACCAAAAATGGTATTTAGTATATTCTCTCCTTCATAGGAATTTTTCAAATGAATCACTCAATACCCTCAAAATTGTCACCTATAGTGCAAACCTCCTTGGTTCATATTTGATCTAAGAGTGGTGGTGGCCAGCAGTATCACTGCTGCAGGACCTTATTTTCTAACTGTCTTCAATTCAACCCTTCTGGTCTCTACTTTCCTCTTAGAGATAATCTTTCTTTTAACCCAGTGATATCCTCCTAGTTGAGGGTAAGATTCATTTGCCCTAATTCATAAAAAAATAAGCAGGTTATTTTGGACACTGAGAAGTTCTAAGAAACCCTATCAACTAATCTTCTTCTTCTCCTTCTCCTTCTTCTTCTCCTTCTTCTTCTCCTTCTTCTCCTTCTTCTTCTTCTTCTTCTTCTTCTTCTTCTTCTTCTTCTTCTTTTTCTTTTTCTTCATCATCATCAGATTCTCCTCCTCCTCCTCTTCCTCTTCTCCTCCTTTCTCTTTCTCCTTCTTATTATCCTTCTCCTTCTCTTTCTCCTTATTTTCCTCCTCCTCCTCCTTGTCCTCGTCCTTGTCCTTATCCTTCTCTTTGTCCTTCCCCTTCTTCTACCTCTCCCTCTTCTTCTCCTGCAGCAGCAGCAACTACCACTAATATTTATATAGTGCTTTAAGGTCTTCAAATCTCTTCATATGTATTTATTATTTAATTTTGCTCTCAAAACAACCCTGTGAGTTAGGTACTACTTTCATATTTTATATATGACACAATTAGGGTTAAAATTGATTAAATAACTTGTTAATGTATCACAAAAATAGTAAAGCTATTTGAGTTAGGATTTGAACTCAGTTCTTCCTAACTCAAAATCCACTGTGCTACTTCATTTCTATTTCTTCGCCTTTTCTCAATTTCCTGACTTATCTATTTGCTTCCTCTTTTATGCTATTAGACAACAACAAGACAAGGGCTTAAAAGACTAATTACCATAATTTTCCCTTATGTGAATTTACTGCAATGACATATTATTGCCTAATTATGTTATTTTTTTGCAAAATTTATTTTATGTTTTCTAGTTACATGTAAAAGTAGATTTCAACATTCATTTTCATAATATTTAGAGTTCTAAATTTTTCTCCCTCCCTCCCTTTTCTCCCCTGTCCACAAGACATCAACCAACCTGATGTAGGTTATATATGTACAATCCACAAATGCTCTTTTTATCAGTTCTTTCTATGGGGGTGGATAGTATGCTTCATCATTAGTCCCTTGGGATTGTCTTGAATCATTGTATTACTGAGAGTAGTTAAGTCATTCACAATTGCTCATCAAACAATATGGCTGTCACTAATGTGCAATGTCCTCCCAGTTCTACTCACTTCACTAGTTCATTGAGTCTTTCCAGGTTTTTCTAGGATCGTGCTGTTTGTCATTTCCTATAGCACAATACCCTTCCACTACAATCATATACCATAGCTTCTTCAGTCATTTCTCAATTGATGGACATTCCCTTGATTCCCAATTCTTAGCCACCACAAAGAATTGCTATAAATACTTTTGTACAATTTTCTCCCTTTTCTCTTTTTCATGATTACTATTGTAAATTGTTTCCCTCCATCCTATTCCCTTTCCCATGATATTTACTCTATTATCTATCTTCTTTCACCCTATTCCTCTTCAAAAGGGATTTGCTTCTGTCTGTCCCCTCCCCCAATCTGTCCTTCCTTCTTTTGCCCCTCTCTCTTTATCTCCTTCCCCTCCAATTTTGCTGCAGGGTTAGATAGATCACTCCACCCAAATGAGTGTGTATGTTATTCCCTCCTCCTTGAGCCAATTCTGATGAGATCTGTCATGCTGACACAAATCCAGTCCCAGGAAGGCCTCTACAGAGAAAGAGAGCCCCCCCCCCCAAGCCTCTGAATTGGCTAGAGCACCAATGTCATCTGGAACTAAGCTCACAGTCTGGTGAGAGGGCTGAGCCCTTGGCAGGGGGGAGGTTACAGGAGTCTATGCTGGGGCTGAGGCAGAACTTGGGTTTTTCACCCCTGCCTCATTACTTTAAGAGATATTTTTTGGATATAGCTGCTGAAAAGTACTTTAACAGCCAACCAGGAGGTTATAATATATGTTTTCATAGAGTTTGACTGTTTGTAGTAAAATGATTGAATTGATTAATGTTTTCCCACTGGGATTTAATCTATTACTAAATTAATTTTTGAAAGTGTACTTGGCCCAATTTTCAATTCTCTGTTTGCTGCTGAAGGAAATGTACTTATGGCAAAATTCATAGTTTCCAAAGGTCCTCTACTACATTTTCCTAAGCCTCCATAGAGATAAAATAAAATCAGAAAATACGTTTTGTAATGAGTTTTTTGTCAAGTTAAAAAAAAGCAATAATAACAACAAAACACACTTTTATCATAATTCAAATTTACCCAAGAAACAAATTCACAAAGAGAGCATCAGTTTACATCACAGAATCACTGGAACTCAGCCTTAGAAGGGACCTAAAAGGAACGTTAATCTTATAATCACTTATTTCATCTTCAAATTTTAAAAAAATGACATCATCATTAAAATTACTAATATTAAATAACACATGATTAAATGGTTATCCTAGAGACATCACAATAGAGATGTTCTTCAGACTTGACTCTGAACCATTAACAACTATCATTCCAATTCAATTGTTTTAGCCCTTTATGAGTCTGCCTAACTGGCACAAAACTCTATTTTGTGCCAAAATAAAATATGGCTGAAACTGCATTGTGAAATAAAGTTGTACTATGTTTTGTTTATTTGGTTTGATGGAAACACCAAAGTTAATTTATGCAGAGTAATTCCCAGTGTGCAAAGTTCATCAACCAACATAATTTAACACCTCATGCCTTAAGAACCATCTTAAAGAATTCTTTGGGGGTGGCAAAGAAAAGGCAGGAACTCACCTTATCTCTGCAGAATTCCCCTCCAAATAACTTAAAATGATACTTCAAAATGAAACCTGCAGTGGTAGAACACACAAAAAGAGAGATCAAACAAGTTCCCAGCTGAAGAAAGTTGTTAGGAAAAATCTGTCACACCAGGGTGAGAGTGGAGAGAAGTACAGTGCAAGCTGAGGCAGTGAAGGCCACACCATAAGGAAGTCAGCAGCAGACCTTGGGGGCAACTGAATCAGCAGCAATAGCAGACTTCCAGAACTCTAAGCCCACAGACAGTGAGAAGGTCACACAACTGGTCAGAAGAAAGTTATATAAGTCTCTTTTATGGCCTTGGGTATAGGAATATATTGAATTGCCCATAAGCAGATATGGGTCATAAACTTGGATCAGAGTTGCAAGGTGAGAAGAAGAATTAGCAAACCAGAAGTTGAAATTACATGAAAGTGGGCAACCTGCTTATAGGTGCAGGGCAGAAAAGAGTGCTTGTGGTCACTCACAGTCCAAAGCATGGGCCAGGAGAGTAGTAAAGCCATCTCTCCTTAGATTAAATCACCATGGAAGAACTAAAAAAGTACATATCCCTGTAATTATCTCTGAAAAAAAGCACAAGAAAAACCTGAAGCTTGGGACCATCTCCCTCCATCAAGGAGACAGAGTTCCATTTTAGCATAGAGGTGTGATTTAGAGAGAGATAAAAGTCAAGAAATAGGAGTGAAAACAAAAAATTAAAATTATTATGCTGATAAAGAACTCAGAAGAAGACAATAATGGCAAAAGAGAAATATGAAAAGACTACAAAAATATGAATTGGTCTCAGGCCTCAAGGAATTCCTTGGAAGAACTCAAAAAAAAAATATATATATATATGTATTGTTGGTGGGGCAATATCTTGCCCAGAGTCATACATCTAATAAATGCCAAGTTTCTGAGGCCAGATTCAAAAAGATTTCCAAAAACAAAAGGGAAATAGAGGAAATAATGGGTTAAATAAATGAAAGTGATGCAAAAACTAATGAAAAGGGAGTTAAGAGAATGATAAAAGAAGCACAAAAAGTACTGAAGAAAATAGCACCTTAAAAAAGTATAGGCTGGAGCAGCTAAGTACCACAGTGAATAAAGCACCGGCCTTGGATTCAGAAGGACATGAGTGCAAATTCAGCCTCCAAAACTTGACACTTACTAGGTGTGTGACCTTGGGCAAGTCATTTAACCCTCATTGCACGACCCCCTCTGCCAAATAGTGCAAATGGTAAAACAAGCACAAAAGTTCACTAAAGAGTACTCCTAATAAAGCAGAATTGGACACATGAAAAAGATATACCAAAATTCACTGAAGAGAACTCCTTGAAAAGCACAATAAGCCACTTAGAAAAAAATATGGACAAAAAAATCATTGAAGAAAAGAACTCCTTAAAATTTAGAATTGAACACATGGAAGCCAATGATTTTTTGAAACATTAAGAAACAAACAAAATCAAAAGAATGAAAAAAAAATAACTATAGTTATATAAGAAATGATGGACAAGATACTATGAAAAAAAACACTAAAAGATTTACATGAACTGATTCAAAATGAAATGATTAGAACCAAGAGGACATTGTAAACAGTAACAATAATACTATAGGATGATCAACTATGAATGACATATATTCTCATCAATACAATTATCCAAGACAATTCCAGAGCACTTATGATGAAAAGTGCTATCCATCTGCAAAGAAAGACCTAATGGAGTCTGAATACAGATCAAAGTATACTTAAAAAAAACAAAACACCTCTCTTATCAAGGGGAATGAGAGACTTAATGCAGTTACTTTGGGACTCTTATTAAAGTAGAAGGTGAAGTAATTTTCTAGGAATATGTAAAGAACAGAGTTAGAGATTTCAGGAAAGAAAAAACTTGGACAGTTATTTTAGGGAATGCGACAATGATATTTGTTATTTACTGAATTTCCCTTCAAGTATCCTAAGTCCACTTTCTTTTTCAGAATGTTTCAATCTAGAAGATTATTTTAAATACCAGGAAGTAAGATACATATTTAAATAGAGTGTATGAGTGGCAGAATATAAAAACTTGGAAGTATATGTAGGAGATGGAAAATGAGAAGAGACAGAAAGATCATTTTATATGGAACTAAGGGATAAAAGATGAAAACAAGAATTGATAAGAACAGAAGTAAGGAGAAAATGCCACAGAACCTTTGTAACTAGGAAGAAATAGCTGAAAGATCACACTAGTATATAATCAGAACTGGAAAGGATCATAGTAGTGTTGTTTGCCCTTCATTCTTTTTGTTTTGTTTTGTTTTGCGAGGCAATGGGGGTTAAGTGACTTGCCCAGGGTCACACAGCTAGTGTCAAGTGTCTGAGGCTGGATTTGAACTCAGGTCCTCCTGAATCCAGGGCTGGTGCTTTATCCACTGTACCACCTAGCTGCCCCCATTTGTTCTTCATTCTTTTTTTTTTTTTTTGCAGGGCAATGAGGGTGAAGTAACTTGCTCAGGGTCACACAGCTATTAATTGTCCTTCATTCTTGAAGAGGATCATGGAAAGTGAGTGATTTCATGACTTGCACTGAATTGGACTTTTAAGTATGGGAGGACTGTGCAAGGTTACTGACCTCACTCTCTTCCAGAGCCATCTGGGTTCAGTTTGCAAGACATACATCAGGACAACTGAAGATGTCCCAAGATTTTTTTTTTTTTTTTGGTGAGGCAATTGGGACTAAATGACTTGCCCAGGGTCACATGGCTAGTAAGTGTCAAAGGTCTGAGGCTGGATTTGAACTCAGGTCCTCCTGAATCCAGGGCCAGTGCTCTATCTACTGCGCCACCTAGCTGCTCCTGTCCCTGGATTTCTAAGGCAATTGTGATTAAGTAACTTGCCCAGGGTCACCCAGTTAGTGAATGTCTGAGGTGAGATTTGAACTCTGGTCCTCCCAACTTCAGGGTAAGTTATATTTAGGTCTGAATATTTCTATGCTTATATTGTTAAGGTAGTTATTCTTTTAAAGGCATACTTTTATATAATTTAATTCAAAAATTATATCATTTATAGCAGTGAATCATGAGATCACAATCTTGGTTCAAGTCCAGCACTAGTCAGGTAGTGTCCCTCTCATCTATGACCTAGTTTGACCTAGAACTCCGGTTCAAAATTTCAAAAATTGGGGTAGCTAGGTGGCACAGTGGATAGACCGCCAGCCCTGGAGTCAGGAGTACCTGAGTTCAAATTCGGCCTCAGACACTTAACACTTACTAGCTGTGTGACCCTGGGCAAGTCACTTAACCCCTATTCCCTCACTAAAAAAAAATAAATTTCAAAAATTAATCTTGTTGGTCAGAAATGTATTCAGAAGAACATATTTGGAAAACTCCCAATCCAGTCTCACTACTGATAAAAAAAATTCAGGTGTCATTTTTTTTCTATAGCAAAATTGAAATAACATTTATGGAAATTTATATTTTCTGATGTGCACAGAACAAATAATGTTCAAATTTTGATGAAGTTAAATAAGATTTTAAAATTCCATCTTCATAGTATACTACAATTGTTTGAAAATTTGCAATATCTCATAAATACTTGCAATGCAGTGTCTTGGTGTGAAAAGTCTTATATTCTAAGACTTTAAGAGTATTCACCAATTATAATATCATAAGATATGCTCAGTTACATTCATAGTGTGAATGATAAATCATTATCATTCACATTTTATTTCAGTGCCTTCATGAAACTCAATAGTCTATTAAAAAGTATTGTGACAAATGTTTTTTGTAAGTATTCTTTATCCAGAACACGCTGGTTTCCTACTCTTTGAACTTGATTTCAAACTAACTAGACAAGCAAAGGTCACTCATCCTATCTGACTTTGGCTGCACAATTGTGACAAATATACAGTCTCAGCGATGACTGCAACTATAGTCATTAAAGAAGTATGCAATAATTAAGTATTTGGCAAGATCAGTCAAATGTTCCCCCCAAAGATATGGCAGTCAGACTTCTTGTATTAAGATGATAAGTTGTATAACCAAGTATGTTTGAGGTAATACTTTGAACTAACAACTTCATAAGAACTAGAATTAAGACCCTAACTCTCTAAAAACTAGCCCTTCTATGACAATGTTGCTCACTTTAAGAGGAAAAAAAATTGATTAGATTCAGTTGACAGTTATATTAATTTCTAATATAAAGAGTTTCATGTTTACCCTAAACTTGGAACTTACATGAATAATGTCTTGATGAAGATATCATCTTGCTTGATAGTCTGGCTTGTTTTTTAGTGTCCAAATCTTCTCCAAACCTGCATGTAATTTTCTGTCTCCGGCCCCATGATTTCCAACATAATTTAAAACTTGCACAAGGAGACATTCTCATTATTTTTGAGGACAATGGGAATCTCCACAATTTGTGGAAATAGCAGTGAGGTATATTTGACAGAGCACTGGATTTGAAGTCAGGAACACTTAGCTTAAAATTCTTCTCAGACCCTTATTAGTTATGTGACTATGGGCAAGTTACTTAACTATTTTGAGCTTCATTTTTCTTGTCTATAAAAGAGAAGCATTGGACTTGGTGCATCCCTTCTACACCTGTCTATTATCTTATTATTCTAATACAACCAATCTTAGCACAAACATGGGACTCACTAACATAAGTACTTTTTGGTGAACTTCATCTTCCCTTTTAAAGCCAACAAAAAAAAATCTAGAAAAAAAACAACAAAAGGTTTATACCAATGGTCTCTATTCTTATTTACTTCTCAAGCCCATGCCATCTGGTTGCTGACCACCCTGACTTAATTTAAACTATTCTTTCCAAAGTTTCATCAGTTTTAGGGCTCTTAGGCAATAAAGAATCTCTGTTCCATTTAGTCCTCACAAGGACCTGATCAGGGTAAAATTAAGCTATGAGGTAATGTAGTGTTTGATAAACCCAAAGACTCTAGCTTCTGGGATAGGAACTCAGTATTTGACAAAAACTGCTGGGAAAACTGGAAGATAGTATGGCAGAAATTAGGCATAGACCAACATCTTACACCTTATACTAAAATAAGGTCAAAATGGATACATGATTTAGACATAAGAGGTGATACCATAGGTAAATTAGGAGAGAAAGATCAGATCTTTGGAAAGGAAAACAGTTTTTGACCAAACAAGAGATAGAATATATTATAAAATGCAAAATGGATGATTTTGATTATATTAAATTAAAAAATTTTTGTACAAACAGAAGCAATGCATCCAAAATTGGAAGGGAGGCAGAAAGCTGGGAAACAATTTTTGAGGCCAGTGTTTCTGATAAAGGCCTCATCTCTAAAATATATAGGGAATTAAATCAAATTTATAAGAATCCAAGTCATTCCCCAATTGAGAAATGGTCAAAGGATATGAACAGGCAGTTTTCTGATGAAGAAACCAAAGCTATCTATTCCTATATGAAAAAATGCTCTAAATCTCTAATGATTAGAGAGATGCAAATTAAAACAACTCTGAGGTACCACCTGACACCTATCAGATTGGCTAAAATGACAAAAAAGGAAGATAATAAATGTTGGAGAATCTGTGGGAAAATTGGAACACTAATGCATCGTTGGTGGAGCTGTGAACTGATCCAACCATTCTGGAGAGCAATTTGGAATTATGCCCAAAGGGCTATAAAGCTGTGCATACCCTTTGACCCAGCAATTCCACTTTTAGGTCTTTTTCCCAAAGAAATCATGGAAGGGGGAAAGGGACCCACATGTACAAAAATATTTATAGCTGCTCTTTATGTGGTGGCAAGGAATTTGAAGTTGAGGGGATGCCCATCCATTGGGGAATGGCTGGACAAGTTGTGGTATATGAATACAATGGAATACTATTGTGCTGTAAGAAATGATGAGCAGGAGGAGTTGAGAGAAATTTGGAGGGTCTTGCGTGGGCTGATGATGAGTGAGATGAGCAGAACCAGAAGAACATTGTACACAGTATCATCAACATTGAGTGTTGATCTACTGTGATGGACTATATTCTTCTCACCAATGCAATGGTAGGTACAGAAGAGTTCCAGGGAACTCATGATAGAAGAGGATCTCCAAATCCAAGGGAAAAAAAAAAAGAACTGTGGAGTATAGATGCTGAAAGAACCATACTATTTCTTTTGTTTTGGGTGCTGGTTTTTTTTTTTTTTCTATTTTGAGGTTTTGCGTTACTAACCTGATTTTTTCTCTTATAACAGGATTAATGCAAAAATAGGATTAATGTTATTATGGATATATATATGTGTGTGTATATATATATATATATATATATATGTATATAGATATATAGATATAACCTATATCAGATTACCTGCTGTCTAGGGGAGGGGGAGGGAAGGAGAAAAATCTGAAATTGTAAAGCTTGTATAAACAAAAGTTGAGAACTATCTTTACATGTAACGGAAAAAAAAAAGAATAAACAAAGAAAGATATTTTAGGAATACAGTTTCTTTATCCCTTTAATGCATCTAAGTACTGTTTAAAGGCCTAACATTCTAGCTACAATGTCTAAAATCTAATGAGTGGTCACCTTAAATTAGAAGCTTTATCAAGAGTTTAGACTTTAAAGTATTTATTAAAGTATTACACGTGAATAAAGTATGAGATTTGCCTGCTCTCCCTATCCTGCCTGTCTCTCCCGCCAAGCCCCTGTCCAGCCACAAAAAAAAGCCTCGCTCCTCCCAGAAGCCTGCTGTGAAACAGCAAACAGGGCTGTCCACACACACAGCTCTAAGCTAAGTGGTTGGTAGCACTGATTGACAGGACCCACGAGGTAGCAAACATCACTTCCAGACACTATAGTCTCATGGTTTATTTTCAGGCCAGAGCTCATAATGTCCCTCCCAGCAGGGGGTGTCATTCCAATTCTCACAACTGTCAATATGTGAATTGGTAGAAAATGGCTCCCACAAATGGAAGAAATATCTTAAAAGTTTCTTGTCTAAACATCCAACTCCTACTCTCTACCTCTCTACAAAATAAATTAACAAACATGTGAAGCACCTATCCCATTTCCTAGACATAGTAATAGTACTTTATTTTCTATATTTATTTATTTATTTGTTTATTTATTCATTCTTTCATTCATTCATTCGTTTATTTATTTGTTTGTTTGTTTGCTTATTTATTGATTGATTTATCGATTTATTGATTTATTTTTGCAGGGCAATTGGGGTTAAGTGACTTGCCCAGGGTCACACAGCTAGTAAGTGTTAAGTATCTGAGGCCGGATTTGAACTCAGGTCCTCCTGAATCCAGGGCCAATGCTCTATCCACTGTGCCACTTAGCTGCCCCTATTTTCTATATTTAAATATACATATGTGTTCATTTTGATATTTGTTTACCTATATCAGCATTATCTCAGTTTTATGTTCCAGAACATCCCAGGTTAGGCCTTTTCAATTTACTTTATATAGCATCCAAATATAGGGATGCATACTGATAAATGCTTACTAAAAGTTTTGGGAAAAAAATGATAATTTACAAATGTTTTGGAGTATTTGTTTTGGCTTGGATAAAGTGGGAACCAAATTCACTTATCTCTTCAATCCATCTCCCTTTTGGGATCTTTATATGAATTGAGCTCACACTTACCATTCTTCCATATGTTAAGGCTTGATAGGGTAGTGATGATATGAAGTAGAAAATGACACAGAAATTCTTTTAACTGACTGACCCTGTGGTTATAACCCCCTTCTGGGAGGAATGTTTCAAAGCTACCAATCCTCAGGGTCCCTGTGCTTCTCATTAGCACTAATGAGAATTGGACAATGAAGCCTTGTGCACTGAGATGAATTTTTTAAACTAATGATTGTTGTTTTTTTTTTTTCATTATTTTACAGGATGGGATTTTCTCTTTTGTGGCAAAAGAATAGAAATGTACATTAGATTCTCACATTAGCAAGGCCTTTATCTGAGGAAAGCGAACAAACTAAAAGAGCAGTTTTAATGGACTGTTGAAATTGCAAAATATTTTCTATCCTAAGTCATATAGAGCTTCTTCAGTAATTATAAGACCTCTGAGAAATAATTTAGAAATTTGGATCCAACTTTTCTTTAAGCCATCCTGATATCATTTTGCAATATAGAATTTTTCCCTTGTGGATTTTGATGCTTTATTTAGTAGGATTTTTTTTTCACTATTTACCCAGAAGCAATACTGTGATCACTATTGTCAATGTTTTACTTGTTTTAATGCAGTCATTTCATGTAATAGGAACATTAAAAGGATCATTTGAAATGTATTGTACACATCCTCAAGATCTGTTCCTCAGATAAACAGCTGGATTGTTTTGAATACAATATGTCATTTTCACCTACAAAGAAAAAATACTAGCTTCTGAAATGCATTCAGTGGACCATGACTTTATCTTTACAAATGTGCCTTGCCTTTACCTTTTCATACCCTGCCTGAACATTTCTATTTGAGTGCTAATTTGTCCTTCCTTCTCTCCTTCCTTATTCCTTCCTTCTTTCCTTCTTTCTTTCCTTCTTCTTTCTTCCTTTCTTCCCTCTCTTCCTCCCTCCTTCCCTTCCCTCCTTCTCTCCTCCCTTCCCTCCTTCCTTTCTTTCTGTCTGTCTGCTTTCTTTCTTTCTTCTCTTTCTTTCTTTCTTCCTTTCTTTCTGTGTCTTTCTTTCTTTTATTTATTTATTTATTTTGGTGGGGCAATGAGGGCTAAGTGACTTTCCCAGGGTCACACAGCTATTAAGTGTTAAGTGTCTGAGGCCAGATTTGAACTCAGGTCCTCCTGAATCCAGGGCCAGTGTTTTATCCACTGCACCACCTAGCTGCCTCCTCTTTCTTTTATTTTTAATCAGCCAGTTGCTTTACTGGTAACAGTAACTCCTGCTATTCAAGTATGCTTAACCAATAGATATGTACAACTCACCTTTTATAGTTTTATAGAGAGTTGTTTAGAGCACTGTGAGGTTAATCATGTTGGATCTAGTCACATGCCTAATATGTCATGGTAAGAGCTCAGGGTACATATTCCTTACTCCAAGGATAGACCTCTATAGACTATGATATGCTCTCAGGTGTCAACTTATACAAATAGAAAATATGAACATATTGGTGCTTATGGACTTAGTCTTATATAGTATGCCCCTTTGTAAGGTAAAGTTGTCTATTGGTAAGAGAAGTGAATTTACAGTCAGAGGGGAAAGGTTTAAATCTAAATTCTGTCCTTAATGATCTCTGGGGAAAGTCATTTTATCTCTCTGAGCATCAGCTTTTTTTTAAAATTTAATTTAATTTAATTTTTTTTTTTTGTATGTGAGGCATTTGGGTTTATGTGACTTGCCCAGGGTCACACAGCTAGTAAGTGTTAAGTGTCTGAGGCCATATTTGAACTCAGGTCCTCCTGACTCCAGGGCCGGTGCTCTATGCACTGTGCCACCTAGCTGCCCCTGAGCATCAGCTTTTTCATATATAGAATGAGAAGGTTATACTATCTGATCTCTAAGATTCCATCTACACAAATGCCAATGATTTTGAATCTCATAATATCTCTGTTTATTTTTACTATATTTTTGGGGTGAGAGGCTCATGATTAGAGTTTCCCATCCAATAGCATATCATCCTTATTTTTTTCTTTTATGAATTTACTAATATATATATATATACATATATATACATACATATATATATATATATATAATTTGTATTTATTCAGTGCTTGGTCTAATTTGTGGAAGAAAATATGTGGAAATATAGATAATAAAAACATTTGTTCACCAGTATAATCAAAGAAAGCCAGCTCTTAACATTGATCTCCATTTCTATAATAAAGTGGATATCTTTACATTCTGAGGCAATAAACTGCCAGAAAAAATAATACTGTGATGCCTTTGAGGCTCAGGACTAGTTGTTGAAAGAAGCTGAAGGAATGGAAAGTGGAAAAGGCTGGTAATTATTCTGTTCTTTCTATACCAATACCATGCATTGCCCTGAGTAAGACATATATACTGGATGTCCAAAAGGTGTTTGCCTTGGAAAAAGAAGCCATTTTGGGAACTGAACAAGCCCAGTCATGCTTAGCTGATATATCTTAATGATAACTTTCTTTAAATTCTAATAAGGTAATAGAAACAGCATGTACTTACATTTTGCCCATGTGGGTAGAAAGAATTTCCTGTGTCTTTTTGGAACTAAAGGGAATAAGCAGTTTTAGGGGGAAAAAAAACCCAAACAAACCTGATTTCACTGTTTTCTTTGCTACTGCTAAAGATGACTGCATATTTATTAGGGTGTAATATTTCATTGCTTATTATGTTTTGTTTTCTAAACATAATAGAATTACAATATTATTTTTATTTTTGAAGTATGACATGGCACAAATTTTGCATTAGGGCTGTGCTGAAAGAGAAAATAGAAGGAAAAAACATGGGTTCTGAGAAAGTCTATCTCTGTAGTAACATATAGAGGGAATCACTTATGACACTGTTTTTTCATTTTGTTTTGGTTTGTTTTGGTTAGGTTTTTATTTTTTCCTATAACTGCTCAGGTCTAGGCAGATAACAAAAAGCAAAAAAAAAATCCTTCTTTAAAATGAAATAGTGTTTTCCTAGTTTATTTTTGATGTGTGGGGTGCCCAGCTAATATCTCTCTAGCATTATAAATACTGTTTTCCTGCTGGTTTCTTCTGTTCTATGCACATAAGACAGTCCTACCAAAATTGTCTTTCTTGTCAATGCCCCAGATCTTCTGATGAAACTCAAATTGTCTATTTCCCATATTTCTAAAAAGGCTAATCATTAGGGATTCAGAAACCCTAGGATTTCAGGCTTCTTGGGGAAAAGCTTACATACAAAGTCACTGTAATCTGAGTTTGATTTTATATATATATATATATATATGTATATATATATATATATGTATATATATATATATATATATATATATATATATATATATATATACACATACATACATACATACATAGGGGTCAGCTAGGTGGTGCAGTGGACAAAGCACTGGTTCTGGATTCAGGAGGACCTTTGTTCAAATCTGGCCTCAGACACTTGACACTTACTAGCTGTGTGACCTGGGCAAGTCACTTTACCCTCATTTCCCTCCAAAACAAACAAGCAAATATATATATATATATATATATATATTTACCCCTGGGCTTATGGGGAACACTAATTAGATATTATCTGATTCTAAACTAGAATTTGAAATGCAACACATTTTTTAACTGTCCCAATCAGCAATGTGAAGTCTCAAAATGCTACATTTTCAATTCACTCTATTAAACAAAATTCCCACCAATTATTTTGATGACCTTCAGATTCCCCAAAATGTACTGAAAGGTAATTGTTGATATCAGCATTTTAAAAACTAAAATACTAAGATCTAAAGACAAGTATTAATCCAGAGTATTTCAGGTGAACAAAAAATATCTTGGTCCTAAACAATTCTGCATTTTATTTATTCTTATACTTCTTTGTATAGTATCTTTCCTATTTCAAAGCCAAGTAAAAGGACTCACACTGTGTTTCAGACTCATATTCTCATTGAATTCTTAATATCAAAGAATACCAGTATGGTACTCATATTTTCAAATTTTGCTTCACTGGTGTGTGTGTGTGTGTGTGTGTGTGTGTGTGTGTGTGTGTGTGTGTGTGTGTATTTATGGCAAAAAGGGAATGTTTTCAGTTACATTCACTGATCAAAAGTTCCATAAAATTGTTATGGTGGACTGGCTAATATTCATCCTCTAACAACTGAGCCAAGTGGTGTGTTGTGGAAATCTATGCCCATTAAATCTTTATTCATGAAAAAGTTATTCTGGATTTATTTTGTATTGTACTCAATGTAGAGGGTAATACAAAATAGTATAAGAGATGGACCATGACCTCCTGAAATGAACAGTCTAGTTAAAGAATATTATACGTAAAACATTAATACTTTTAGTTTTCTAAAGTACTTTTTACACAAAAAAATATATATGAGAAGTAAGAGTATCATCAATCCCATTTTATATGTTAGCAATTCTTTCAGGCACCCTCCTTGAGTGGTCCAGCTCTTGATATTCTCCCTATTTTTTACAATCCATTCCAGAGAGAAATGTGTTGAGACTGCATAGCTGCAGAAGATTATAATAAATAAATTAAGGCTGGTCACAGAAGATTTATGCCACAGGGGACATTTTAAAAGAGATATAATTTCAATTTGTATCTCTACCTAGAACACTTTCACTTTCCACTGTGAACTCTGATACCTTTTAGTTTATTGGGATCAGAGCTGACAAATTTGAGCTACTAATCTGACCCTAGTGGTCAGACTGGCAAAGATATTAGAGACCAGCAATAAAATAACTTTAGGTACATGCTATCAGAGATTTGAGAAGAGGGCCCAAAGTGTCTGGAAGGCAGGGTCTGCTCAAGTAAATATTTAAATTGTTTTGTTTTTCAAGGATGGGACCATGTTTGTAAAGAGTAGGGAAGCAGTCAGTGAAGAATACATGAAAAACTCAGAAGACTGGGTTTTAGAAATTCCAGGAATACGGTTTGAAAGAGATGAGTGATGATAGCAAAAAGGGAAAATTGACCCAAAGGTAGATGACCAAGTAAAGGTGAACTAGTTGGTGAGGATGAAAATAAGATTACAAAAACATAGAGTGAAGTGAAAAAGTAGGAGGTTATTGTCAAATAAAGGGATATCAGAATTATTATTTACTAGTTTAGAACACTTGTATGTGATAATGAATTCAATGGTACAATACCATGTAGACTCAGGTTAGTTACCTCCTTAACTATGAAGCCTTGTCTGATAACTACAATAATTATAACTTTTAACCCTAATAAATTACCACATATTTACTTTTGTATGTAACGACAATATCACATAATGGAATGTATACTCTTTGATAGCAGGAACACTTTTGGTTTTGTCTTTCTGTCCCCAGAAACTAACAAAGTGCTTTATATTGAAGGTAAGTAATACGTTTCTTGAATTATTGTACTTATTGTTATACATATAATTGAAATTTTGTACAAAATAACTCTTAGTCTTAGAGTAAGAATAAATCAAATCAATGTAAAACCAACAGATAGATAGTAACTTTAGTGTGTCCCAAAAAGAGCAACAAATATGTTGAAAGAAAAAATAGATAAAAG
This sequence comes from Dromiciops gliroides, assembly GCF_019393635.1. Classification (NCBI taxonomy): domain Eukaryota; kingdom Metazoa; phylum Chordata; class Mammalia; order Microbiotheria; family Microbiotheriidae; genus Dromiciops; species Dromiciops gliroides. The sequence goes on from NC_057861.1 coordinate 557,812,299, forward strand.
TTCTAGACTTGTTTAGCCTGAAAGAGAGAAGACTTAGAGAAGATGTGATAACTGCTTTAAAATGTTTAAAGATATTTCATATGGAAGATTTATTTTACTTGTCCTACAATGACTGAATGTAAATCAGTGGGTACAAGATTCAGAGAGACAAGATTCAATTTGAAGCCATAGAAAAGTCGAAGGCATTCATCCAGGTTACTGAGCTTTCTATATCTGAATTACTTCTAGTGTATGGTGGGCTGCTCTTTGACCACTTATGAATAGAGTGATTTATCAATAACTTAGAGTAATTTCTACATTAAATTAATTAGAGTAAATATATATATATATATATATATACACACACATATATATATGTATATATATAATGTCTAGATGCCTTCCCACTCTGCCTCACCCCTACCACTAATTTCATCTTTCATCAAAAAATAAGAAAAGTTACAGAAAAAGAATTACTACACTGACCTTGTCTGACAATAATCTGTCTATTCTAGTAATCTCTGACCTATCTTCTGACAGGAAGAAATGTGTCACTATGTATTCTGAAAAAACAATAATGAATATTTAAGTTATAGTTTGCTTACTTTTAGAATTCTTATTTCAAATGTAGGATTCTGGGTCACAAGAACAAAAGGATGGAAGACTGTATATTTTCTCCAGTCATAACAACCTCTCAAAACACAACCAATAGGAATTATATGGAGAAAGAAATTTCAGTTATCTTCATAGTCTAAGACCCCCAAAACACAAACAAGGCTATAATTCAATGAGCTAAAAAGACACTGGGCTAATAATTACTTTTTTTAAAAAGTAGAATTTTTTTTAAAAAATGAATTCCAAATTCTTTCCCTTGATTTTGCCCCTTTCACCATCCATTGAGAAGACAAGTAATATATCAATTGTATATGTGAAATCATGCAAAATATATTTCTATATTAACTGTCTCACAAAGAGCAAGAAAAATAAGGTGAAAAATTATATTTCAATTTATACTGAGTTCATTAGTTCTTTCACTGAAAGTAGACAGAAATTTTTGGGTCCTTCAGATTGTATTGATTAGAGTAGTTATGCATTTCACAGTTGATCATCATTACAATATTGCTGTTACTATCTATAATGGTTTCAGGGTTCTGCTTACTTCACTGGGCCAGTTCGTAGAGGTCTTTCTGAAAATGTTCCCTTCATTATTTTTATAGCAGAATAATAGTTTATTACAATTACAATTATAACTTGTTCAGTTATTCCTCAATTGATAGGCATCGCCTCCATTTCCAGTCGCTGCCACCACACACACACAAACACACACATACACACACTTACACATATAGTGCTATAAATATGTTTGCACATACATTTTATATTCTGTAGTGCTCTATCTCTTTTTTGCTCATAAATTTTTCCTTTATCCATAGATCTGACAGGTAAAATATTCCATGCTTTTCTTTCTTTCTTTATTATTTTTATTTTTTTGTTGAGGCAATTGGGGTTAAGTGACTTGCCCAGGGTCACACAGCTAGTAAGTGTTAAGTGTCTGAGGTCGGATTTGAACTCAGGTACTCCTGAATCCAGGTCCAGTGCTTTATCCACTGTGCCATCTAGCTGCCCCCCATGCTTTTCTAATTTGCTTATGGTATCATTCTTTATGTCTTCATCACACAACAATTTATATCTCAGTCATTTCTTTTGATTGAATGTCCATCTTTATTATTAATGATTAGTATCTGATATATAGTATACAATATTTTGGGTTGAATCTTGGGGAATTTTACTTTATTCTATTCATTCTTACATTTTCTGATAAGTAGCAAATATTCTTGTCTTGTTTGCATTTCTTTTCCTATATATTCAAATGTCCTTTTGTTCATTTTCAAGATTTATTATTTATTTGTGGAATGTGATATGCACATAGAATATACTTAATTAGTTTGTCTCTTGGAGTTTGTTGAATAGGTTTCACCATCATCACCATTATCATCATCATTATTCTGCAGACAATCTGTTGATTCCTTCCATTCACATTTTTTCTGTGTGAGAAATTCTGATAGATATTCTTTTATTATTCCTTATATTCTCTAAATTGCAGCTATACATCTTGGCTTCAAGTTCCATATATTTTGCTTGTAATGAGATCTTTATTTCTCTGCATATGCTATTTTTTGGTTTCCCTTGTGTTAAAATGCATTTTCAAGTTTTCTAATCTGTCATTCATTTCTGGTATATAGGCCACGAATTTGGCTTTTACAATTTTTAAACCATTCATTAACAACATGTTATGAGTTACACCCTCTTTTAAAATCCACAGGGTACTCTATAGCCTTAAGTAGTGATTCATTTCCCTTTTGTCTTCCCTGTTGTCTTTTACCTGACATGGAGGCCATATTGCCTTCTTTTATTAATATCTTTTGTTATTATATATCTGTTTATACCCAAAGCCTAAAATTTTGTTTTCTTCCTCCTGAAATATCTGCCAAATTTAGGTTTTTATGTTCTACTATTTTATACTTTTTGAAATTTTTCCCTTTGGTGGTATTTTCCCTGGAGGCTGGATTTCATAGCTTTCTCAGCGAGTTTACATTTTAGGTAATTCTAGGTTCACCAGCCTTTATCTCTGCTCCAAGTGATTTCCGGGAGGAAAGAATATGTTTCAGTTTGATTCTGAGCTTTTCCCCTCAGGTTTAGCAGAGTGTCACAAAGGCACACACTAGTTGTCTTTATTCCCAGCTATCTGGCTGAGCTCTTTTGAGACAATGATCTTTGCCACTGCTGTCCCATCCTGATCAAGCTCTATCATTTGGATTTTCCTGAGGTACTGGGGTAAAGTCTTGCTGAGTTCTGTCACAAGAGCATGAGTGAGCACATGAAACCTCCTTTAGGAGTATGGTGGTTGGTGAGGAGTTTTGATAAAGAATGAGTGAGTTAGGGATTAGGAATTATTTTCCTAAAGATGATGGAGTAGAGACAGTAACACAGTCAAAAACTCTCAACATTCTCCTCCAAACAACATTATAATAACCTGCCCATGTGAATTCTGGAGTGGCATCATTAATAAAAAGGCCAGGGTAAGTCATATTTCTAGTCCAAAACAGATTAGGAGGTTGGCAAGAGATGTCTGTGACATCAGCATGCAAATATAAAAAAGAAAAATTGATATTGAATTTGCACTCAGAGTTCATTAGTTCTTTCTCTGAAAGTGGACAGCATTTTTCAGGAGTACTTCAGATTGTATTGATCAAAGTAGTTATGCATTTCATAGTTGGTCATCATTAGAACATTGATGTTACTATGTACAATGATATACTGAAGAAAAGCATATAAAGGTAAACATGAAAGTAAAATCATAAGAGATCAAGTAGGTTTAAAGTGTTGATATGCACAGAGCACATAAGCAATAGTAGTGGTGAACCTTGCAAGCTGCAACAGTTATTATGGCAGTTTTGAGACCTCTCACCCAGAGACTATAAGGGGATCAGGCAACTTGTCAGATAGATATTACAAGGGGTTCAGAGCTGATACTGGAAGGACTGGGAGCTATTTGGCAGCTTTATTGACCACAGACATTACTTTGGTCATAATTCCAGAGCTGAGTTTGTGGATGTCGAAAGGAACAATGGCACTTGTCAAAGTAGCCATATCATTTATGGCTACAGAGAAGTAGGGGCCTGTAGTAGTAAAAGACCAGAACACAGAGCAGGAGAAGAGTAGCTATACCTCTCCCATTCTCAAACCTCCTTGAAATCACCTAAAATTTGGGAATGCCAAGAAAAAGTCCTAACAAAAATAAAACAAAAAATCCGAAGCTTGGGACAGAGTCTCTCCACCCACTAAATGATCAGTCAACTTAGCATAGTGTTCAAAGTCAAGAAATAAATTTGTAAATGAGAAAAAAAAAAGAATCAACAACAACAAAAAAGAACTTTGACATGGAAAGTTACTATGGTAGCAAGAAAGACTAAGATGCATACTCAAAAGAAAGCAATGAGAACAGAGTTGCAAGCAAAACCTCAAAGAAAAAAATGGTCATTAGACACAATTCCAAGAAGAATTCAGGAAGCAGCTAGGTGACACAGTGAATAAAGCACTGGCCCTGGATTCAGGAGGACCTGAGTTCAAATCTGACCTCAGACATTTGACATTTACTAGCTGTGTGACCCTGGGCAAGTCACTTAACCCTCATTGCCCTACCAGAAAACCAACAAAGAATTCAAGGAAACATTAAAGAAAAGATAAGAGGGGGAAGGGGGAAAAATCAGGAAAAGACACGGGAGTGATGCAAGAAAATTATGAAATGACAATTAACAGACCAAAAAGGCACAAAAATATTGGAGAAAATAAAACCTGGAAAAAAAATAGACCAAATGAAAAAAGGTACAAATTTCATTGATAAAAGCAACACTTTAAAAAGCATAAATAAGGGGCAGCTAGGTGGCGCAGTGGATAAAGCACTGACCTTGGATTCAGGAGGACCTGAATTCAAATCCAGCCTCAGACACTTGACACTAACTGTGTGACCCTGGGCAAGTCACTTAACCCTCATTGCCCCACAAAACAAAAAAACAAGACAAGACAAAAAAAAAAAAGCATAAATAGCCAAAGGGAAAAAAAGGGTACAAAAGCTCACTGAAGAAAATAATTACTCATTATTAAGGAAAAAATTGCTCTGTTTTCTTAGTTCCAGAGAGTCACTTCCTGAAAGAGATCCCAAAATGAAAACCCCCAGGAATATTATAGCCAAATTCCATGGAACATTGAAAAATTTAAAATTATGAAAAATAGAAGAAAATGTATAATATTTCTTTTTTTTGGTGAGGCAAATGGGGTTAAGTGACTTGCCCAGGGACACACAGCTAGTAAGTGTCAAGCATCTGAGGCTGAATTTGAACTCAGGTCCTCCTGAGTTCAAAAGCACCAGGGTCAGTGCTTTATCTGCTGTGTCACCTAGCTGCCCCGGAAAATGTATAATATTTCATCAGAAAATACAACTGACTTAGAAAACAGATAGAGGAGAGATAATTTAAGAATTGTTGAATGGTCTGAAAACCATAATAATATATATTTTTAAAAGCCTAGGCATTGTATGTCAAGAAATTATTAAGGAAAAAAATATTCTGTTATCTCAGATACAGAGAGTCATCACCTGAAAGAGATCCCAAAATGAAAACCTGCAGGAATATTACAGCCCAATTCTGTAGTTCCCAGATCAAGGAGAAAATTTTGCAAAGCAACCAGAAAAACACAATTCAAATATTGTGGAACTACAGTCAGAATCACACACAATTTAGCAGCTAGGATATAAAATTCTAGAAGACAAAGGAACTATGACTACAAACAAGAATAACCTTTCCAAGAAACTAGAGTGCAATCTTTGGATGGAAATGGATATTTTGTGAAATAGAATATTTTCAAGCTCTCCTGATGAAAAAATCAGAACTGAATAAAAAATCTGACACTGCAACACAAAACTAAAGAGAAGCATATACAGGTAAACATGATGGAGAATCAATAATGTTAAAATATCTATATTTTTATATGGAAAATGATATATGTAACTTTCTATATGCTACTTTTATGGCATCTAAAAGGAGTCCATATAGAAAGAAAACATGGAAGTGAGTTGACCATGTTGGAATGATCTAAAAATAAATAAAGAGGAATACACTAGAAGAAGAGGGACGGAAGAGGAAGAATAGGGAAAATTATATGATATGAAAGACATGTAAGAAAGATATTTTATATTGGAGGGGGAAAGGAGGTGGGGGAAGGGTGGCAGATAATGTTTGAACCTTACTCTCATCTGAACTCATTCAATTAGGGAAGAACACACATATGTATACATACATAAGCACACATAAACACACACATACTCAGTTAGGAATAGAATTATATCTTACCCAACAGGGAAGTAGGATAAGAAAGGGATATGAGAAGGAGGGATAGAAAGGAGCTGGGATTAAGGGAGGCAGTGAAATAGACTTCTCAGGAGGAACAGGGGAAAAATAGAGAAAATGAGAAACAGAATAAAATAGGATGGAGGAAATGGCTTTCTAAGTAATTATAATTGCGAATGTAAATGAGATGATCTTATTCACAAAAATGGAATCATGTACCAGAGTGTATTAGAAACTAGAATTTAACAATATGCTGTTTATAAGAGACACACTTGATACAGAAATATATACACATAAAGTTAAATAAAGTACTATAGCAAAATTTCAGCTGAAAAAAATGAAGGATATTAAGGGAACTCAGACAAAACCAAAGCAAAAATCATTGTTGTTGAGTCATGTCCAACTCTTCATGACACCATTTGGGTTTTTTATTTTTTTCATTACAACAAAAGGCTACTTTTATTAGGAGAACTGAGGATCTCAGCCTAATAGCAGAAATCAGCAATTCTGGGGAGGGCACCATCCAGCTTGGAGGTTAGTAGGCAAACCTCCTTGATTTGCAAGTGTTGGGAGGCAGGGGGTCATGGAGGGAAAAAGGGAGGACTTAAAAATCAGCACCCAGTCTCCAGCTACTTCCCACATTCTAGAGTCTGGCATTAATGGCAGTGTTCTGTTATGTCCACTACCACTGCCTTCTTCCAGCTGAAGAGAAAGTATCCTGTTCCAGCTCCTGCCACTACTGCGATGCAGAGGTATGCATTGTAGGTCATAAAGATAAGCATAAGGATGTAGCTGAAGACCACCTGGATGACAAGCAGCATTGTCTGCAGAAGGTGAGGGAAACTCAGCATCTGTTGTTCAGTTTTGTTATGTGTTTCCGTAAGCATGGTTCCATTTGGTCCTGGGACTGGCACGGAGTTCTGATGAATACTGACCTGGGACTTATGCAGCAAGATCTCCCGGGCTATCTTGAGGCCTTCATAGAACATGGCTAACAAAAAAATAGCCACAAATGCCCCAGCCATTTCCCCAGGTATATTGATCACTAATCCAGAAAACAGCACTTCCACATACTCATATCCAAAATAGAAGGTCATAGGCATCATGGGCATCATGGGCATAATGGGCAACATGGGCACCCTGGGCATCATGTCTCCTTCTCCCTCACCATGACAGCTTGTAGATGATTCATGGTAGGGGGCCATATTGCTATTTTCATCCATATGGCTCATTCCATGATGGTGTTCATGGTTCATCTTACCAGAAGATTGATTGAAGGTCAAAAATCAGAAGTTTCAGGTTTCAGAATACCGTATGTGGTCACCAACAATGTTTAAAAAAAATTATTAGGCTAAATCTTTTTTTAGAGATTAATTGCTATGGCTATAGATACCACATATCTATGCTGTCTTAAGAGGAAGGGCCAAGCCAAGAACCCATGCCAAGCACCAGCCAAGAGAGCCAGGAGCAAGCCAAAAGCAAGAACCAAGACACTGGGCTTTTTTTTTTTTCAAAGGCCCAGTAATGGTTTGCTATTTTCTTCTCCAGCTAATTTAACAGATAAGGTAACTGAGGCAAACAGCAAACAGGGTTAAATGTCTTGCTCAGGGTCATACAACTAAGAAGTGTCTGAGGCCAGATTTAAACACAGTAATATCAGACAGGTTAATAACAGAAAAGGAAAATTACAAATTCTGGAGGGAATGAAAAAAATAAGTACATTAATGCCCTGTGGTTGGAGTTGTGAATTAGTCCAATCATTTTGAAGACCAATTTGCAAGTATGGCAAAAAATGTGATAAATCTGTGCATATCCTTTGACCCAGCAATATTACTACTAGATCTGTATCCCAGAGAGAGAGAGAAAAAGAGAGAGAGAGAGAGAATGACCTATGCATATATTTCTAGGAACTTTTTTGTTGTGGCAAAGATTTGGAAATAGAGGATAGGTCCATCAATTGGGGAATGATTAAAGAAGTTGTGATTATGACTTTGATTATGATAGAATATTATGGTGTTATATGAAATGACAAAGGGGATATTTTTTTGGGGGGGAACAAACCTGAAAAGACTTACATAAACTGATGCAAAATGAAATGAGCAGAACCAAAAGAACATTGTATCCAGTAACAACATTGTATGATGATCTTTTAAGAATGACTTAGCTATTTTTAGCAATACAGTGATGAAAGAAAAACCCAAAAGAATTATGATGAAAAATTCATTCTACTTCCAGAGAAAGGACTGATAGAGTTTGAAGGCAGATTGAAGCATACTTAAATAACAAAAACAAAAAACCAAAACAAAACAAAACATTTTTCTTGGATGTACTTTATGGTATGTGTTTTCTTTTGCAACATAGCTAATATGGAAATATATTTTGCCTAATTGCTCATGTATAATCTCATCTCTTTTTTTACTTCTCAAAGGGGGGTGAGGGCAGGGAAGCAGGGAATTTGGAACTCAAAAATTTTGAAAATGAATTTTAAAATTGTTTTTACATGGAATTGTGAAAAATAACATTTTAGTGAAAATAGCATTTTAATATAAAAAGAAAATTAATTACTGAAAAATTCCTAGAAAGAAAAATGAACCTGAAGAAAGTATTTTCTCCTCAAAACCCCAGGTAACAAATTTTTTAAAAAGATAAAAAAATACCACAACCAAGAAGAACTACCTCAACAATATAACAATATAAAGATGATTATGAAATTTACTTTTAACTGCCCAAAAGGAAACAAGTGTGAAAGCAGAAATTAAATAGAAATAATGATAGAAAAAAGGCCTGAAATCTCATAGACTGAATGGACTAAATCTCACAATACTCAACACACAAGTTAATCAATGTTTGTTTTTTTTTTTTGTTCTATGTATGTGTGTGTGTGTGTGATTAAAAACAGAATGGTAAAGCATGTAAAATAGGGAATGGGGTAAGGGAGTCAAAGGGGATATGTGATGTATCTAATTAAGGTTTACAATGAAAGGAAAATAATTCCTATAGTCTCCCAAGAAGAAGAAAACCTATTGGAAGAATGAGTGGAGAGGCAAAGAGATGAATTGAAAATTCTAGAAAGAAAGGAGGAAATAGTGTTTCAGTGTTAGGAGGAGATATCACTATAAAAAACCTACAAAAAGTATAATCTGTGGGGTTTTGGGGCTTAGACACTATTCCTTCTACCCCAGGATAAGAACAATTAGACTCCTGTGGCAACAAGTTGAAGGGAAAGGAGAAAAAGTAGGGTTCCACTTCACTATTTAGCTGAGAGGGGAAAAAAAGAGGAGGGAAATTAAGTAACTAGAAAGAAAAAGGAACTAATAAGCAAAAGTCCCAAACCAGACAAGATGTAGGAAATGGGAGATGGTAGGGAAAATTCATTCATTTAAAGATAATCATTGTATATAAATGTAAGATGTGTGATGTCATATCTGCTTATCTTTGAACTTTCTTATAATTTGTAATAGATTTTGATATTTTTTTTAAATAAGAAAATCATCTGACAGGGGAAAAAAGCTGATTGGAACATGCCCAGATAGAAGACTGATAATGTATTGAACTCTTCCCCCACAAATTCCTCCAAATATATCCAGAAAGGCCCTTTATCAACTCCTGATTGGGAAATGTAGAACAATTTACAGTGAGCTATTGAAGACAGGTCAGTATAGGCAACAGAACAAAGAGGTCTGTTGACACTGAATATGTGTAGGGTCAGAATTATGAAATGGGCAACACTATAGCACCCACAAGAGTATTACACCAGCATAAGTATAGCTTCCAGTCATATACCTAGGCCCCGCTCAGATCCATACCAGGACACTACAAGAGAGATAGGTTCCAGCAGGCAGATTTGTTGCCCACTACCTAGTTTCTAGTCACAGATTCAGGGTGGATTAAGAAAGGAGCTATATTCCTTAGTTGAAATGCTCTAAGCAGTGAACCAAGGAATAAGGAAGTTCAAGAGCCACCAGCAGCAGCAAAGATGTGGCTCAGCCACCAGGCACACAGCAGGAAATCATTCCTATCATCTACCCAATCAAGTAGAGGAATGGATAGGGTAGGAATCTGCCCCAAAAGAGGAGTGTACAATTCTCTCACTCTGGACCAATAGAGATTTCCAGCTAGCTGATAGGGATAGAATCCAGTAGAAATCTATACTTGCAACCCATATTAGGAACTTGCCCTGATCAGTAGTGGTCATGGTGGGGCAACAAACTTTTCTTTGGATCACACAATTTGGGGAGCATTGAAAGCTTGCAGGTTCCCAGACTGTATCAGTATTCCTGGAACAACAAAACAGTTAATACTCAAAGAAAACAGCAGTAGGACCCACCCTGGCAGAGTCCAACACTAACATCAATTTCAAAGTCAAAAAGTAGGCTGGAAGAATGAACAAAAAAAGAAGCTATTATGGTGGCAGGGACACTACAAAGAAAAGTGCCCCCAAAAGGACAAAGACTCCCAAATACCCATAAGGACGCTTAAAAGAAAAATGCAGCTCAGGCACAAACTCAATTAGAATTTCTGGAAGAAATGAATCAAAGGTCTTTAAAAATGAGTCAAAATAAATTTTTATAAATAAGATAAAAAAACCTTGATAAAGAAAAAAATGGAAAAGAAATGAGAACTATGGAAGAAAGAACTGAAAAGAGATTTACCATTTTGGTGTGAAGCTCAAAACTTTGCCCATGTAATGAATTCCTTGAAAAGTATAATGAACAAATAAAAGCCATGAAGATTATATTAAAACTCCATGAAGCAAAACAAAATATTAACTAAAGTCAAACAGCTGAAAAATAGAATAAAATATCAGTTGTATCATAGCAAAAAACAACTGATGTGGAAAACAGATCAATGAGAAAAATAATTAAGAATCATTGAATTATTTTTTAAAAACCATAAAAGCAAATGTTGAAAACTATCCTTACATGTAACTGGAAAATAATAAAATACTTTTATTTAAAAAAAAACAACAATAAAAAGAAACTTGACATCATATTTTATGAAATCTTAAAACTGTCCCAGTTTATTACAACCACAGGGTGAAGTTAAAATAAAATGAATCCACTTCCAACCTCCTAAAGGAGAACCCCAAATGAAAATTTCCAAGGAGATGGTAGGCAAAATCCAGAACTTCTAAGTCACAGAAAAAATATTGCAAGCAGTAAGAAATAATTCAGGTACCAAGGAGTCACAGCCAGAATCACACACAATATGGCAGCTAATATAAAGAAGCAGACAACTTGGAATTTATTCTAGAGGGGAAATCATATCAGTTTGCCGATAATAACTTACTGACCAATAACAACTTACTAAGACTGAGTATAATGCTACATAATGGAAAAAAATGGTCTTTAATGAAATAGGACTTCCAGGGATGCATAGAAACTTTGAAGCTCAAACACAGAAGTGAAGAACAATATGAACACGTTTAAAAAAAAAATAACAAGAATTAAGGAATTACAAAGGGATAAAGTGCTTACATTCAAAAATAGGGAAAAACATGTATCCCCCCTGAACCCTATTTTCATCAGAGTTCATTGAAGGAGTCCCACTTAGACAAGTCTGGAAGTGGTTCTGTAAGAAAAGAATGGAAAGAAAAGGGAAGAATGCTCTAGAAAGGGAAAGAGAAAGAAAGGTTAGTCAATATTATCTCACATGATCTGGGGTACAAGTAGACATCTATACAAAAAAGAGGAGAGGGTGTTGGGAATGGCTAACACTTGAATATCACCCTCCTCTGAAGTGGCCAAAAATAGAAAGTGCAAACACACTGACAGTTGGGCACAGAAATATATTTGACTCAACAGGGAAATGGGGGCAAAAAGCAACAATGGAGAGGGGAAATTAGAGGAAGGTATGACTTCTAAGAAAAATAAATTCTATGAATATGCAAAAATAATTGCCTTTGTTGAGATGTCAAAAAATTATATTCCGACTATCAATAATTGAGGAATTTATGAACAAATTATGATAAATAATAATAAATAAATAAATAAATAATAAATAAATAAAGTGATGCAATACTATAATGCAGAATTTTTAAAAGGTTAATCACCAAGTGGTAATCCACAAATGTAATGATGAAACATGATCTCCTGATAGAAAGATGACGGACTAAGAAAGCAGAATGAGAAAGGTTTTGTTGTTGTTGTTGTTTTGGGTTTTTCTTTTTTGTTTTTTTGGTTTGCATGTTTGTTTCTGTTTTGATGTTTTTGTTTTTTGGATAGGACCAATGTGGAAATTTGTTTTGATTGATTAATCATGTTTGTTAGGAGTTTTATTTTCCTATGATCTCAATGGGGATAGGGCAGTAAGCCAAAGTGGTTAATGTGCAAGAGTAAGAAGAGAGATATTTTTTTAAAGAGATGATTCATAAATTGTTCAAATATTTTAACTTGGTATTCTATCAAGGTATAGTCATTTTTATTTTTCTGATCTTATTCAGCACTTTCACATCTTCCATTTCTATTCTTGTCTTCATGGTACATGCAGGAAATGTATGTATATATTTGGGCCCTTTAGACTCTTATGTTTCCTAACATTGAGTCATAGTGTCTGATATATTTTTCCACCATTTTCCTTTTGCTGATTTTTTATTAAAATCACTGGGTATTAGTACATATATTTAATTTGGAGAGATCCATTTAACTCCTCCAAGAATCCCACTCCAGCCTGTTTCAATCCTCATTATTAATAGTCTTATTGCATATAGTTAAGATAAATACTGCAAAGTAAGATGACAAGCTATTCTGTGAAATTCATATTCTTATTACCTTTGGACACATTATTAAACCACTTCCAGCATTTCCTTCATTTCCTCTCCAAGGAAAACCTGTGAACTGTCCATTAATTTAGCAACAACTTCCTATCTCTTTTGGCTTCATTTACAGGGAGAATATCAATATTCATGTGATTCAATTCATCTTTAAGTATATTGAGTCTGTCTATTGAACAAAGATTTTGTATTTAAATGACCAAAAATTAGATTAATGTTTATGTATGATCTGAAAAGTGTATTATTCTCAGCATTCTCTTTTTCATTACTCTGTCACAATCTTGGGAAAAACTGAAGAACACAATATTGAAAGCAAATCTGTGGGGTTTTTGTGTTTCCTGATGTTCATACTTAACATTCACTTACTAGTGGTGAGCCTCTTTTTCTATTAACTCCTGGGATTTGAGACATAATGACATAATATTTCATCAGGTTAGGCATTCATCATTTACTTAGGCAATAGATAGATAGATAGATAGATGGATGGGATATATATATATATATGTATATATATAGATAGATATAGATATAGATATAGATATAGATATTTGTGTATATATAGATGTATATATAGATATTTGTATATAGATAGATAGATATTTGTGTACACACACACACACACACACACACACACATATATATATATATATATATATATATATATATATATATATATATATATATATATATGCCCCAAGGGTCATCTTAGAACCTACATAGATGAAACCAGAGAAGGACTTTTGTGGAATTAGAAAATGAAATATAAAGAAATTAAAATTACTATACTGCTAGCATATTTTTTCAGATATAGCCCTCTAACACTTTTATATACTTTGTGAAACCACCCAACTCATCATTTATCACATACATTATCAGTTGAAAAATAGTTCTCCCTACCCATAATTTGACCCTGTCTATATACTCAGCAGCACTAATTTGGCTCCTTTGAAGTTAATACAAAAGAGCAAATCAGGGAGTGCCCAGAGGTCCACAAAACTAACAAAAGTTTTATCTGAAGATCTGAGCATAATTCTTCATAAAGAATAGTAAAATCATGTACTAATCCTATTTGAATTTCTAAAATCACTCTTTAAATTTTCAACCTGAGAAACCCAGGAGTCAGGTAATATACCCATTAATTTTGATAGCAAAGCAAATTTTTATCAAAAATAGAATGCAGTTTTCATGGTAAATTAATGCATCTACTTTATGACTCTTCAGCCAAGACTGGAATATTTAAATTCCATCCCTCATGTCTGTCCTATCTATCCATCCATCTAATCATCCATCCATCCATCCATCTATCTATCTACCTATCATTTATCTATCTACTTATCTATCTGTATTACAGATATATCCACAACTGTGTATATACATGGATACCTACATGCAAATTTGTTAATATATTCATTTTTAGACATGTCTATTTTAATTTAGTTATTTTAGTGACAAACTAAAATTAAATCCCTTCTATATTCCAGGCTCTGTGATAAGCACTAGAGACACAAAAAGAAGGAAAAGACAATCCTTGCCCTCAATGAGTTCCATTCAAATTAAGGAGACAATTAGATAGATAGATAGATAGATAGATAGATAGATAGATAGATAGATAGATAGATAGATAGATTTGGATAGATATATGTGATATGTATATATTGATATATATACACAAACATACACATACAGACATACAGACATATATGCATACACACACAAAGCAAGCTACGTACAGGACAAATGAATAATTTAAAAAGAAAAGCACTTAAAGTTAGAGGGGGAAGGCTACATAGAGAAGAAGGGATTTTAATTTGACTTAAAGGTAGTTAGGGAGGTGATTAGTCTGAGAGAAAGAGGGCAAACATTTGAGGCATGTGGAACAACCAAAGAAAATGCTCAGAAACAAGAAATGGAGCATCTCATTCAAGGAACAGCCAGGAGGCCAGTGTCATTGGTACAAAGATTACATGTCAGAGAGCAAGGAGCAAGTGTGCGGAAAATGTGGGTGAGAACTAGTATATGAAGGGTTTTTTTTGTTTTTTTTTGTTTTTTTTTTTTAGTGAGGCAATTGGGGTGAAGTGACTTGCCTAGGGTCACACAGCTGGTAAGTGTCTGAGGTCGGATTTGAACTCAGATCCTCCTGACTCCAGGGCTGGTGCTCTATCCACTGCGCCACCGAGCTGCCCCATATGAAGGGTTTTTAATGACAAATAGAACATTTTTCATCTGCTCCTGAAGGCAATAGGAAGGCAATGGAGCTTGATGAGTAGGAAACTGATATTATAAGACTTGCATGTGGGAGCAGAGCCAAGATGGGCTCTTACCATTGAGAGCTTCTGTGTTGACAGGGAAGAGCTAAACACAATCACATTTGAGTACAATACTTTCAAATTGCCTACATGTGAAGCCTCAAGAGGGAAGATGAATTGGTCTCAAGACCAAAAAGCCATCTTGTAAAAACTCAAAAAGGATTTTAAAAATCAACTGAGAGAAATGGGGAGAGAAATGAAAGCAACACAAGAAAATTATGAAAAAATAATCAACAGCTTGGAAAAGAAACCACAAAAATTGACTGAAGAACTTAATTCCTTAAAAATTAATTTGGCCAAATAGAAAAGGAGGTTCAAAAGATTACTGTTGAAAATAATGCCTTAAAAATTCGAATTGGACAGTTGGAAACTAAGGACTCCATGAGACACCAGGAATCAGTCAAACATAATCAAAAGAATGAAAAAAAAAGAAGAAAATGTGAAATACCTCATGGGAAAGACAACTGACCTGGAAAATAGATCCAGGAGAGACAATTTGAGAATTACAGGACTGCCTGAAAGCCATGATTAGAAAAAGAGTCTAGACACCATATTCTAGGAAATTATCTAAGAGAACTGCCCTGATGTTATAGAATAAGAGGATAAAATCATCATTGAAAGAATCCACCAATCACTTCATGAAAGAGACCACAAAAGAAAAACTCCAAGGAATATTGTAGCCAAATTCCATAATTATCTGGTGTGGAAGAAAATACTCCAAGCAGCCAGAAAGAATCAATTTCAATATCATGGAGCCACATAAGACCTGGCAGATTTTACATTAAACTATTACAAGGCCTGGAATACCATATTCCAGAAGGCAAAGCAGCTTGGATTGCAGCCAAGAATCAAGTACTGAAAAACAACATTAAATAACAATTAAATAATAAATTCAAAATCCTGAAAATCAAAGGAGAAATTAATGAAATTTAAAGCAAGAAAACAATAGAATTAGTCAATAAAACTAAAAACTGATTTTATGAACAAAACAACAACAATAAAATAAACTTTTGCTTAATTTGATTAAAAAAAAGAAAACCAAATGACCAGTATCAATATTAGTGTTGATTTCAGCAACAATGAAGTGGAAATTAAAGCAATAATTAGGAACTATTTTGCCCAACTGTATGCCAATAAATTTGACAATCTAAATAAAATGGATAAATATTTATAAAAACAAAAATTGCCCAGGATAGCTGAAGTGGAAATAAAATCCTTAAATAAGTCCATATTAGAAAAAATGAACAATCCATTAATGAACTCCCTAAGAAAAAATCTCCTGGACCAGATGAGTTTACAAGTGAATTCTACCAAACATTTAAAGAACAAACAATACCAATACTATATAAATTATTTGGAAAAATAGGTGAAGAAGCAGTTCTATCAAATTCCTTTTATTACACAAATAGGTTGTTGATGACAAATCCAGGTAGAGCCAAGACAAAGAAAATCATAGAACAATTTCCCTAATGAATATTGATGCAAAAATCTTAAATAAGATATTAGCAAGGAGATTACAGCAAGTGATCACCAGGATAATACACTATAACTAGGTGGGGTTTTTTTTTGTTTTTTTTACTGAGGCAATTGGGGTTAAGTGACTTGCCCCGGGTCACACAGCTAATAAGTGTTAAGTGTCTGAGGCCAGATTTGAACTCAGGTATTCCTGACTCCTGGGCTGGTGCTCTATCTACTGTGCCACCTAGCTGCCTCAACTGGGTGGGTTTTAAACCAGGAATGCAGTTATGGTTCAACATTAGGAAAACTACCAACATAATCAACCATATCAATAAGAAAACTAAACAAAATTATACGATTATCTCAATAGATTCAGAGAAAGCTTTTGACAAAATACAGCACCTATTCCTAATAAAAACACTAGAGAGCATAGGAATAGGTGGAGCTTTCCTTAAAATAATAAGCAGTATCTACCTAAAACCATCAGCAAGCATTTTATGTAATGGGGATAAATTAGAGGACTTCCCAATAAGATCAGGGGTGAAACAAGGATGTCCATTATCACCTCTATTATTTAATATTGTACTAGAAATGTTAGCTTTAGCAATCAGAGAAGAAAAAGGAATGAAAGGAATTAGAATAGGCAAAGAGGAAACAAAACTATCACTCTTTGCAGATGATATGATGGTGTACTAGATAGTCACCTAAAAAACTACTTGAAACAATTAACAACTTTGGCAAAGTTGCAGGATATAAAATAAATCCACATAAATTATCAGGATTTATATACATGACCAACAAAGTCTAGCAGCAAGAGATAGAAATAGAAATTCCATTTCAAGTATTAGTAGACAACATAAAATACTTGGGAGTCTACTTGCCAAGGCAAACCCAGGAAATATATGAACACAATTACAAATTTTTTTTCACACAAATAAGATCAGATCTAAATATTTCGAAAAATATCAATTGCTCATGGATAGCCCAAGCTAATATAATAAAATGACAATTCCACCTAAAGTAATTTACTTATTCTGTGCCATACCAATCAGACTACCTAAAATTATTTTATAGAGCTAGAAAAATAATAACAAAATTCATCTGGAAGTACAAAAGGTCAAGAATGTCAAGGGGATTATTGAAAAAAATGCACAGGAAGTTGCCCTAGTCATACCAAATCTGAAGGTTTACTCTAAGGAGGCAGTCATCAAAACTATTTGATACTGGCTAAGAAATAGAGTGGATGATCAATGGAATAGGTTAGCCACAAGAGACACAATAATAAATGACTTTAGTAATATAGTCTTTGATAAACCCAAAGACTCCAGCTTCTGGGCTAGAAACTCAGTATTTGACAAAAATTGCTGGGAAAACTGGAAGAGAGCATGGCAGCAACTAGGCATAGACCAACATCTTACACCTTATACTAAAATGAGGTCAAAATGGATACATGATTTAGATGTAAAATGTGATACCATAGGTAAATGAGGAGAGTATGGAATAGTATACCTTTCAGATTTATGGGAAGAAGAACATTTTATGACCAAACAAGAGATATAGAATATTATGAAATGCAAAATGGATGATTTTGATTACATTAAATTAAAAAGGTTTTGTATAAACAGAAAGAAGCAATGTATCTAGAATTAGAAGGGAGGAAGAACACTATGAAATGATTTTTATAGCCAGTATTTCTGTTAAAGGCCTCATTTCTTTTCTTCTTCTTCTTCTTCTTCTTCTTCTTCTTCTTCTTCTTCTTCTTCTTCTTCTTCTTCTTCTTCTTCTTCTTCTTCTTCTTCGTGGGGCAATGAGGGTTAAGTGACTTGCCCAGTGTCACACAGCTAGTAAATGTCAAGTGTGTGAGGCTGGATTTGAAATCAGGTCCTCCTGAATCCAGGGCCGTAGCTGCGCCCCCCCCCCCCAAAGGCCTCATTTTTAAAATATATTAGGTACTAAAACAAATTCATACAAATCCAAGTCATTCCCCAATTGAGAAAAGTTCAAAGGATACGAACAGGTAGTGTTCCAATGAAGAAGTCAAATATGAAAAAATGCTCCAAAACACTATTGATTAGAGAAATGCAAATTAAAACAACTCTGAGGTACCATGTGACACCTATCAGATTGGCTAATATGACAAAAAAGGCAAATAATCAATGTTGGAGAAGCTGTGGAAAAATTGGAACACTAATGCATTGTTGGTGGAGTTGTTAACTGTTCCAACCATTCTGCAGAGCAATTTGGAATTATGTCCAAAGGCTATAAATCTGTACATACCCTTTGACCCAGCCATACCAGTATTAGGTCTTTTTCCCAAAGAGATAATAAAAAAGGGAAAAGGAACCACATGTACAAAAATACTTATAGCTGCTCTTTATGTGGTGGCAAGGAATTGGAAATTAAGGGGCTACCCATCAATTGGTGAATGGCTGAACAAGTTGTGGTATATGAATTTAATAGAATACTATTGTTCTGTAAGAAACAATGAGCAAGAGGATTTCAGAAAAACCGGGAAGGACTTACATGAACTGATGCTGAGTGAGAGGAGCAGAACCAGGGGATCATTATATCCAGTATCAACAACATTGTGTTTTGATCAACTGTGATAGACTTGACTGTTCTCAGCAATACAATTGTCCTAGATAGTTCCACAGGACTCATGAAAGAAAATGTACTCCAAATCCAGAAAATAAGAACTAAGGAATCTAGATGCAGATTGAAACATACTATTTCTATTATTTTTTGGTTTTCTTTTTTGAGATTTTTCCCTTTTGCTCCAATTCTTCTTTCACAATATGATTAATGTAGAAATATATTTAATGTGATTGTCCATACATATATATCCTATATCAGAGTGCTTTCTGTCTTGGGGAGGTTGAAAATGTTGAAACTAGAAATCTTATAAAACAAATTTTGAAAAATATCACTGCATGTAACAAGGAAATATTAAAATACTTTTATGATTAAAAATGTTCAGAGGGCTTAGAATATGATATTCTGAAGGACCAGGAAGATAAGAATAAAATCAAGGATCACCTAGCAAGCAAAACTGAGTATAATACTACCCTTTTTTAATCAAATTATCAACCAACTATCATAAACAAATACTGATAACAACACCAAATATTAAAAGCCAAATTTAAGGCTTAGGTTTTGTGAGATTGAGTCAAAAAGACACATGACAAAAATAAATTAAAGAAAAAAATTACTAAACTACAATATGAAGAATAAAGAATACATGCATACAATTAAACAAGATATGGAATGGCATGTGAATAATTCAACAGGTTTCCCACTTCTGCAAGCAAATGTTCCTAAAGAAGCAGTAACATCAACCTACATAGGAATAAAGAGTCCATAAAATCCAAAGAAATGTTTTATTTTTCAGCACTGTTTTTCTTTATTTCTTTATTTTTGGGGGGGGGGTCAGGGTAAGTAGAAGAGGTATCACAAGTCAAAAAGTAGTTTTTAGCATTAGCACAGTTAGTCTATCAGTGAAGGAGGTAGCATACCATTAACTATTTTTAAACTTTACTGGCTGTTTTTTCTAAAGAATGAATTCCCTTTTTATTCCTACTTATATCCTTATTCTGGATAACTGTGATATAAGAATAATCTGAAGCTTTGCATGCACCTTGAATTTCTTACAATGCCATGTGGCCTAATCAGGGGTCAAAAGTCTGGATTTAATTGGCTCATATCAGGATATAATATCTGTCCCACTACAGAAAGTAACAAAAGAAGGTCTTGAAGTGGTCCCTATCTATTCATTCATTTACGAAATACTTATTAGGCCCATAGTGCCAGGTACTGTGCTAGATTCTGGGGCTGCAGATAGAGAAAGCAATCCTCCTCTGCCCTAAGTAGCATTAGATTCTATTGGGAGGGGATGAAAGAACACATAGATGCAAAATATAGAAGAAGTAAATCCAAAGCAATTTTGGCAGTTGTACTATAAGAAGTATTAAGAACAGCCTCATTTAAGGGAGGTTGTAGGAGCTATCAACTTTGAAAGAAGGTAGGTGTTATCAGAGATGTCAATGAGGAGAAAGTATGTAATTGACTTTGGTCCCAGCTTAGGTAAAGGCACAGATACTAGAGAGAATATCATTACCAAATATTTTTTAAAGACAATTACATTCTTCGCAATGTATAAAAGGACAAAATGAATACAGTTGAGTTCGCAGCAATACCCTTTTATGTGTAAATCTAATACTCCAGTCAAAAAGGCTGATGCCTTTAAAAGACTGTTCAAGTTCAGCCTATGCCATCTAATACACCAATAGGAACATCACAGTCCATCACTTCTGAAAGTTAATGTACCATCCTTCATCAGATTCTCTCTAGACTAATATTGCCAAAGGTTAAATGATATTAATAGAGAAGTTCATGACTGCATAATGCAGTTGATAATCCTGAGGACATACTTTAATGGCAACAACCATTCCTCATGTATTCCCCCTGTCTTATAGATATAAAACCTCTTCAAGTGGAAAATTGTCATTTCCCAGAGGTGCAGTTCTTAGTAATGGGGGGATATGGGGAGCACAAAATAGCTGAAACTTTAGAAAGGGACAAAAGGGAAAGGGATATGCATATTAGGAATAGCTAATGACTAATTCTTGATTCTCTAGTCATTCACCTTCTCCTGATCCGGAAAAGAAGGCAGGAAAGGAGAGAGAGAGAGAGAGAGAGAGAGAGAGAGAGAAACTCCATGTTGTCTACATAGTGTGTGTGTGTGTATATATATTTCTGTTTCTTCATGTTTATTGGTATAGCTATGTTTTTCATGTTTATGTGCAAAGCTCAAGAGGTATAATTCTCCAAATCATTGTCAGTAAATGTTAAAATTCATTAAAATAAACAATTTGCATAAAAGGATTATGGAAACAATATTTAAATCTACTTATGAGGGTGGGGGGAATTATTTTCACATACCCTCAGATTCTCCTGAAGAAATCATTAGTTTAAAAATAATTAGTATGTCCATCAATATATTTATTTCATCATTTAAAAACCTACCACTGACTTCTGGGAAGATGACTGAGTGAGAGATGGTCTATAAAACCAGCTTTTTTCCACTGTGCCAAAACAGCTAGAAATGTGCCAAATAAACTCCAAAACACAACTAAAAGAATGGGAAAGAGGAAATATCCCTAGAAGAAAACTTCCAAAGGGAAGGAAGTGAAAGCCATAGCAGAGAGAAAGAGGATATAATTTTTTTTTAATTTAAAACAATGAAGAAATGTCAGATAAGAAAAATAAAACCATGAGGTTAAAGCTGGAAAACATAGTAAAATCCATTTATTCTGACCCCCCTCTCCCTTATTTAGAAGATAGGGAAATAATCATGGAGATTAAGTGACATATAATTATATACTTAATCAAGATCTGAGGAAGAATTTAAACCTAAGTCTAGCCCTCTAACCCATTATACTCTATGCTTTCTCTACTCCCAAAATGAAACTACAGAATGACTATGGCTACAAATTCTTAAGAGTTTAGAAGTCTTAATTTAAAAAAAAAACAAAAAAGTAAGAGTCAAATTAGAGATTTTAATTAAAAAAACTTGAATGAAGAATGGAAAAGGGGGGCTATTCAAATAGGAGACACACATAATAAACTAAGTAAAACAAGAGAAGAGGAAAAAAAAACTTAAAGATTCTGTGACAACATAAATATTCCAACAGTCAAAAGGCAGTAAAATTGGAATAATGAATAAAACAAGTACTATCAAAAATAGCTGATGAAGAAAGCCAGATTCAGGATCTAGAAAGATAGGGTAAGACTCATCAGCTTCCTAGAATAATATGTAAACAAAATTGAAAAGCTGGTATTTTAAAAGGATTTTATTTAGATTTTAACTAGAGAGGGAGGGAAAGGAAAATGATCAGAAATTATAATCAATAAAATGTAATGCTTACATGATGTGGATTAATATTTAAATAAAATATTTCACAAAATACCAATATACCTACACTACCTAATTGGGCTAAATGCCCTGAGTTTGATAAAACCAAAACAATGCAATGAACCTCCATTATTTTGAAATAATTAAACCTTTTAGGAATGTGGTGGAAGAGTCTATTAATGATGCAATAGTCCTTGACACATATTTCACTATTTTACATTTTACTCCTGAAATCTTTCCAGATTATTTCCCTTTTCAAAGTTTAGCTCAATCTTTATCTTAGTACAGCAGTCATTTTATATAAAGGAAACAAAAAGCATTATTCCCACTTGCTTTCCACTACTTTCCACAATCTCTTTCGCTCTTCAGCATGTTATCTTAAGAACAGTTTGTTGGAAATGTTTGAGAATTCAATAACTGAAAATTCGTGCAAAGGGAAAAAGAGGAATAGAAGCTTCTTCTCCTTCTCCTTTTTCTCCTTCTCCTCCTCCTCCTCCTCCTCCTTCTTCCCTCAGAGCTTTATTGTTCCCCATGTGGGGCAAATGCAGGGGGAACAAATCCGTACATGGGAACTGATGATGGCTGGAGCGGACAGTGCAGAGAAGGGGTTGGGCAGCCCACATCCAAGCTGCACCCACAATGTCATAGCCCCACCCCTTCCTAACCTCCTTGACACACCAAGGCAAGCAGTGAGCCCTTTGTCATCAAGGAGCAAGGAGGGACCCCAGTTGCAGCGGAGGAGGGATGCCCCACTCCGCAGGGTCCTCGAACTTGGATTGGGATTGAGAATCATTAGACTACAAGGCGTCCTTTTCTTGAGGCAGACACGACTCTGTGGTTTGGGAGGGGGAGAGGCGTCGGGGTTAAGGCAGGAACCTACACTAGGAGTGGGGGAAATTACAAGACAGTCATGGAAGAATATCCCCCCTGCCCACAGGTAGAAGAGATGCAGGAAGGGTCTAGGGGAAGTCTGACTCCAGAACTTAAAGTTTGAGGGGAAAAGACTGAGAAAGACTGGGGGTCCCTAATTTTAGATGAGCCCCCAAAGTCAGGGAGCCCAGTGGGGGCTTCCCTACTTGGCAAAAAAAAAAAACAAACAACATTCTTCAGCCCAACCAGCCAGAGTAGTACACGCCCTTTGGTGCCAGTGAATTTCCTATGACATGGAACTTGATGAGATTCCGGGATGCTCCTCTAGCAGAGCAGTCTCATCTCCTGCTGTGATGGCTGAGAGTAAGGTGGTCTTAGGCCCAAGCATGGCTGCAGGGTCGGTAATAGTCAACATGACCTCACTGACCGATTCCATGGGAATGCCCCTCATCACTGGGAGCAGCTCTGCATCTTCCAGGGTCAGGTTCTCAGGAAGTCTCCTCTTTAACCCTGACATGGGCTCTACCCTTCCAGGGTCCAGGCCAAGGGAGTTGCTGCTGCTGTCGCCACCCAGGCTTTGGGTGAATAACGGGGCACTTGGTACAGCTGCAGCACTTACAGTGGCTGGCTGGAGAACAAACAGTGGCCCCTCTGGGCAGTCATGGTGAACCCTGATTCCCAAAGGGGGAATTTTCCCCATAGATCTCTTCCTCCAACATGGACAGGATCTTGGGGAAATGGGTAAGGGTAAGCGTCCTCTTCTCAGGCACCAGTATGTTCTTCTCAATTCATAATTTCCCCAGCAGTTGTCTGCGAGTAACAGTGGTTAAGGCAGAGTAGGAACATCTTTGAGAGCTCAAAAATTGTCTGCTGCTCCCTTGGGGCCAGGTGGCTGAACTTAAACTGCATTAAATTCAGTAGCCCTGCTCAAAATTGGGCTTCTAAAAGGGGGGCTTCCCAGTGACCCCTCCACTACCAGATGTGTCATGTGTAGGATGCATTTTCTCAAAAGGTTGAAGAGGTAGAAGTAAACCTGAAAACAAAAACAAAACAGAAATAAACAATTTGTAGGGAGCAGCTAGGCGGCTCAGTGGGTAAAGCACCAGCCCTGGATTCAGGAGGACCTGAGTTCAAACTTGGCTTCAGACACTTGACACTTACTAGCTGTGTGACCCTGGGTAAGTCACTTAACCCTCATTGCCCCTCAAAAACAAAACAGAAAAGAAGTAAACCTGCTTGATGCCTGAGTCTTCTTCCTCGTACACAGACATAAACAGATTCTCTATGTCAGGCCCACCCCCAGCAGCCTGTTGATCTTATTCTCAGACACTTTCTCCAGGTGGTTCACATGGTCAGTGAGGGGGTACTCGCAGTCCCCCACCTCCTTGGCTCTGGGTGCCCCACTCCCTGCCCCAGCATCATTTCCCCCCTCCCCCCCCCAGCTGGCGTCACAGCCCAGCTCTGGCGCCAGACCTGAGCTGGAGCCAGAGGCTGCAGGCTCCGTGACTGCAGGGCCTGAACCTGGATCTGGGTTTGGGTTGGAACCTGGACTTGGGTCTGTGCAGGTTCCGCCATGTTCTCTCCCGCGTGTTGAGGTATACCCAGCCTAAGGGCCAAATGAGCCTCCCTGGGCCACCATGCAAGCTGATGAATGACTTCTTTAGCATTCCTAAGTATAGAAATATTAAAGGAAAATAAAGGCTAATGACTATGTTTCAATATTCATATGTTTATAAAAATAATTAAAAGATGCTTCTTTCATTCTGGTTTTGCGAATAAGTGGCTTTTAATGAATGAAATCTCTGTCTTTTTCCTAAATGTACTCATACTCACTTTTCTCCCGTCAACTTCTGTGCCCTCATTGTCCCTCTTCAGTCATTGTCCAAGATATATAAGTATATGGATTAAACCAAATGGCTGAGTTCCCATCTAATTTCAACTCATAGGGAATAATTCCTTCTTTATCCATTTACTTTTTCCTGTGGCTCAGCCTAGATATTTTGCTGGGCTGATAGCTTTGTGTGGTCATGCATTACTTTGAGAAACTTTGGAATTATTTTGGAATTTCATCTAAAAACACAATTTCAGGGAGTGACAGAGACAGTGATACAGAGAGACAGAGAATCTAGAAAACCTATAGGCAATCACAATCACTGTTGCATTTGGATACTTTTTTCCAAGAGACTGGTGTATAATGCTATGAGTGTATATATTCCTGCTTTACACTTTATTTTTTCTGATAATCAAAATTATTGCTAATAATAAGCAAAGTCATGACTCTTTCATTTAATGAGAAATTGGATATCATCTTAATATCAACATGAGAGGCAACATATTGGATATTTTCACTGGGATTTTATATGATTTTGTATAGATAGAATATGATAGTATATCAGATTTATATGTAACTTAAAGGGTAAAGAACATATATATAATGGAGAGAACTAGGATATTGCCAAACACATTTTCAAGATGTAGTACAGAAGCCATCATCCAGAAAATGTATAATCAAAAGAGGTAGTGGACTGGTCATGTAAGGAAAGGGAATGATAACAGAAAACCCAATTATTTTATGGATATTCACAATATGTTTAAAGATAAAAAACATAGGAGAATCACCAGCATAAAGTGGAAGTACTATATGGAAATTATATAGGATTAGATTACATAGGCAAAAATAGTATAGCTTAACATACCACTTAAGGTAATACTTGAGATATTATGAAACCACTGAAATATCAAAATATAAATTTGTTAATAACTATTCATTTAAACATTATCAAAGTGATTTTCAAGTTAAAGGAAAAGAACATAATTTTACTTATACATGTTTTTGTTTTATGTTTCTATTGTTTAAAAGTACACTTTAGGTTTGATTAGTTAGTATAAATTCTACTTAGATATAAAGAATATGAGCTCAGGGCAGGGAAGGGGAAAGAAAAGGGAGAGAAGATTGAGGGAGGCAGTGGTCAGAAGCAAAACACTGGTGAAGAGTAATACGGTGAAAGAAGAAAAAAGTACAAAGGGGAAAATAAGATGGAGGGAAATACACAGTTAGTAATCATAACTGTGAATGTGAATGAGATGAACTCTCCCATATTATTGAAGTGAATAGCAGAGTGGATTAAGAACCAGAATCCTTTGGGGCAGCTAGGTGGCATAGTGGATAAAGCACCGGCTCTGGATTCAGGAGGACCTAAGCTCAAATCAAAGCTATCTATTGCCATATGAAAATGTGCTCTAAATCACTATTGATTAGAGAAATGCAAATTAAAACAACTCTGAGGTATCACTTCACACCTATCAGATTGGCTAATATGACAAAAATGGAAAATAATAAATGGAGAAGCTGTGGAAAATTGGAACATGAATGTATTGTTGATGCAGTTGTGAACTGATCCAACCATCCTGAAGAGTAATTTGGAACTATGCCCAAAGGGCTATAGAATTGTGCATAACCTTTGATCGAGCAATACCACTATTAGGTCTATATCTCAAGGAGATCATAAAAAAAGTTAAAAAGGACCCACATGACAAAATTATTTATATTAGCTCTTTTGTGCTGGCCAATAATTGGAAATTGAGGGGATGCCCATCAATTGGGGAATGGTTAAACACATTGTGAATGTAAAGAAACACTATTGTGCTGTAAGAAATGATAAGCAGGCAGATTTCAGAAAAACCTGGAAAGAATTAGATGAATTGATGCTGAGTGAAATGAGCAGAACCAGGAGAAGATTGTACACAGTGTCAATGATATTGTGCGATGATCAATTCATATATTTGGCTCTTCTAACCAGTGCAATGATCTGAGACAATTCCAAAGGACTCATGATGAAAAATCGTATCAACATCCAGAAGAAATTACTGTAGATCAGGATGCAGATTGAACCATACTCTCTCCCCTTTTTTATTTTTTGAAGTTTTTCTATTTTATTCTGATTCTTCTTTTACAACATTATTAATGAAGTAATATGTTAAATGTGATTGTACATATATAATCTATATCAGATTGCATTCTGTCTTGGGAAGAGGGAGGGAAGACAAGGAGGGAGAAAAATTTGGAAGTAGAAATCTTATAAAAACAAATGTTGAAAACTATCTTTACATGTAACTGTAAAATAATAAAATATTTTATGATAATAAAGAAAAGAATATACAAAAAAGAATATAATCTTCTTAAAAGCAGGGACTACTCTTTTTCTTGTTTTTGTTTGTTTGTTTCCTCCTCATTTTGTATCCTTTTCTTATAGTATAGTGCCTGGCATATATTCACTTAATATATAAGTGCTGAATTGAGTTAAATGTGGGTTAACTGTATTTAACTTTAAAAGGTGGTGTTTGTGTCATGCCTGTTCAAGATTTTTCCAGGGTCATTTGAGGGAAATTTATAGAGCATTCTGTGTCTTACTAGCATCTTTTAATCATTATTTTCTATATTGTTTTCAATTAAATTAAGATTTTTGTTTTCATAAAAGCCCTCTGTCAAAGTGGGGTTTATATTGAGATTCATTTTAAATGCCTCTAAAAGGTTGTTTGAAATTGGGCTGATTAACAACTAAGACAGTATCTTGCAAAGTGTACTTTTTAAAATGGTCAATGTTTTCTCTTTACTTAGAGTAAATTAATTTAGTCAATTTTTTTAAACTTTAATCATTATTTCTCTAAAATGTTAAAATTGATATATATGATTAAAATCCCTAGAATTACTCTATTTTACTTTCTTCTCATCTAGACAAATGGATATTTAGAATAATTATTTAGTTTACTTTGACTTCCCCTTAAAATTTTTATTCTCAAACCATAGTGTCCCAGAGTGACCTCTTTCCTCAGAATTCAAATTTTATACCCTTATATAGCAATGGATTATGTAATGTGTTATATTTTATTGTGGTGGGAGCTAAATTAGACTTGTTTTTCCATCAAATGTATTGAAACCAACTTGGGTGGCTCAGTGGACTTAAATATCAGGGTGTTGACAAGACTGCCTTAGTGCCAGAATACATAATAGTCACAAATAGTTTGCTCACTTGCTGAAGCTTGGTCTATGGAAAAAAAATGTGCAGTTCAGCAAAGCAAGTGTTACTCAGCTAAATCCAATAGAGTTGTCCTCTTTATATATCTTTCTCAAATAGTCTATGGTTAAATAAATTATTTCTTGTTTACCATGGAGTGACCTATGTATGACTTATTATGTTCCAAAATCAAATATGAACTTCTTTGGAAGTGGCCTGGTGCAGGCTTCCCTTAAAACCCATTTAGTTAGTGAGTTAATAAATATTTATTTTGCACCTATTATATGTCAGGCACTGTGAGAAATACTGGGGATACAAAAAAAGACAAAAGACAGGCACTGACCTCAAACAGGTGAGAGAAAATAATGAAATAAATATGCATAAACAAGGATAAATAAGAAATAATTAAGAGAAAGAAAACACTAGAAGTGAGGTGAGGTTTTTGTTGGGAAGTAAATGAAGCCAGGTAGGTCAGCTGTTGGAGATGAGGAAGGAAAAGATGAACAGAGAGAGCATTCCAGGCATGGGGGACAGGAAAAAAAAAAATTGTCCAGAAAAAAGAGAGTGTCTAGTTTGTGAAATAGTTAGGAGGTGAATATAACTGGATGAAAGAGTATATATCAAGGAGTAAGAAGTAAGAAGACTGGAGAGGTAGAAAGGGGCTAGATTATGCCAGGCTTTGAATGACAGGAAATTTTGTATTTGCTCCCAGAGACAATCATGAACCACTGAATTTTATTAAGGAGAGTGTACCTAGTCTTTAGCTACATCACTTTGGAGGCTTAATGGAGGATAGATTGGAGTGAGAAGAAACTTGAGGCAAGCATACCCACCTGCAGGCTATAGTCCAAGCAGGAGGTGATGAGGGCCTATATTACAGTGGTGGTAATGTCAGAGGAGGGTGCGGGCAGCATTTGAGGGATGTTTCAAGGGTGAAATTAACAGGCCTTGACAAAAGATTAGATATGAGGGAGTAAAAGTTAGTGAGGAGTCCAGGATGACTCCTGATTGTGAGTCTAAGGGACTCATTCATAGTCATAGAAAAGTTAGAAGGGTGGTGGAAGGGTTCTGGAGAAATATAGAGTTCTATTTTGAACATGTTGAGTTTCTTAAGTCTCCTAGACATGCAGTTAAAACTGCCTGAAAGACACTTGCATATGTGACATCAGAAAAGTAGTCACCAGATAGATCTGAGAACATCTTCATAGAGAGGGCTTCATTAAAGTAGTATAGAAGGAGAAGAAGAAAGTCCAGGACAGAGACCTGTGGAGTACATATGATTAAAAGGCTTCATCTAGATACAGCAGCCAAGGAAACTTAGAAGTGGTCATGTAGGTATGGGGCAAACCAGGAGAGAGTGACATCACAAAAACCTAGAGTGGAGAGAATATCAGTGATGAGAGGGTGATCAACAATGATAAAGAATGCAGAGAAATCAAGGAGAATGAGGAGTAAGAAAAATCTTTTGAATTTCGCAACTAAAAATATCATTAGCAAATTTGGAGAGGGCACTTTTAGTAGAATGGTAACATCATTATCCAGATTATAAGGGGTTAAGAAACAAGACTGTCCCAGAATTCCTCATGGTAGTTTGAAGGTGAGTCTGGTTGCTGGAAGTAATGCCAGCAGAGTACAAGTTCTGTTAGGACCTTTGAAGCAGTACAAATCTTGAGTATAGGCCCAATGCTTCATAGTATGTATCTCATCTGAAGAGTAGCCTGACTGAATATGAAGAAAATCATCTGGAGTTGGCTATGGGGCAATCTTTTGTGTTTTTTTCCCTTACATATAGCACAGGGAACATGTCATCTAAAATATTTACCAAAGTGCTTATTAAAATATGTATATAGACATAGACATATGTAGACATAGGCAAAGTATGTATATAGACATGCATTAGTCAGCTTAGTAAAGTATGTCTATATACATATATATGAAGTATGTATATAGATATACTTTAATAAAAACATGTACTTTAATAAGATGTGCGTATATATGCATGTGTGTATGAAACCTTTGATTTGATTTGGATGTGCATAAATTTCATTATTTTTTGAAATGTGGGGGAAACAGGATTTTTTCCCCTTGTTTATTGTATATGTAATTAAAAGTTAAGAAATGTTACTAGATAAAGCTCAAATGAATCTTCACTGAGTCACTGAAACTCTAGAAAAAACAATGCTGGTTGAGTAAGAACTTTGACTCAACATGATAAATTGATTTGAAATAAAAACTGTCCTTGCATTTAAAATTTTAGCAAAAATATTTCTTTTGTCAATTTTAATGCTATGAGCTTGTATTTATTTCTTTTTTTTTTCTTTTTTGGTGATGCAATTGGGGTTGTGACTTGCCCAGGGTCACACAGCTAGTAAGTGTCAAGTGCCTGAGGCCAAATTTGAACTCAGGTCCTCCTGAATCCAGGGCCAGTGCTCTATCCACTGCGCCACCTAGCTGCCCCCTGAGCTTGTATTTATGACAAAAATAAATTTCATGTCATTGTTGGGTATGACATTTTATTTTGCATTTTTAGTGTATGAGAGAATAAGAATGTTTATCATTTAGTTAGAATAGAAGAACTCCTTGTATGATAATTCCTTATACCAGAGATTCTAAAACTTTTTGTTATTAAGATCCCTTTATACTCCCCCTCACCTTTTTACATTTTTGTGGGGCAATGGGTGTTAAGTGACTTGTCCAGGGTCACACAGCTAGTACGTGTCAAGTGTCTGAAGCGGGATTTGAACTCAAGTCCTCCTCATTCCAGGGCTAGTGCCATATCCACTGCACCACCTAGCTTCCCCAACCTTTTATACTCTTAAAAGTTATTGGAGACTTCCCCAAAGAGCTTTAGTTCATGAGGATTATATCTATTGATATTTACCTTGTTAGAAAATTTTTAAAAAATTGTTTTATTATGAAAATAGTATTAATCTCATAGCCCCACCCCAAAGGATTTTGTGGACCTTGAGGTGTCCCAAAACTACATTTCATAAATCTACCTCACACAAGTACAGATCTCTGTTAGTTTTGCCTTTGTAGTTAAATCTCAGGGAACTGCCTGAGGCACACAAATTTTAGGTAACTTTCCCAAAACTAACTAGCTTGTATCAGAGCTAAAACTTGAGCCTGGGTGGAGCCAAGATGGCAGAGAGGAAGCAGCAATCTGCCTGATCTCTCCTTTTGTTCCCTCAAAAAAGAACATTAAATCAAGCCTCTGGATGGATTTTGAAACCACAGAACCTGCAAAGAGACAGAGAGACACAGTCTTCCAACCAGAGATAATTTACAAGACTTCAGGAAGAGGTCAGTCTGACTCGGGCAAAAGGGAGGCCCAGCACAGGGAAGCAGCCCAGCGCCGAGGGGGCTGGGGAAAGTCAGCAGGAGCTGCGGGCCACAGCCAAACAACTGAGGCCCCTGGAACCTGGCTCAAAAATCTGGTGGCCAATAAGGACAGTGGAAAATCCTACCTGTACCAGCCAGGAGGGCTTGCTGTAGGGCCACGAACGGGACAGGCAGGATCGGGCACCTGGTCAAGTGCACCCAGACAAGAAGTGCATGGGGTCAAACTGCACACACTATAAAGGCCTCAGAGTAAAAAGCTGGTCACACAGCACCTATACCCCTGTACAAGAAGCCCAAAACAGGGACCCTGGTGACCCCAGTGCAGACCTCAAATTTAAAAATAAATAAATAAGCTGCAATAATGAGTAAGAAGCAAAAAAGTACCCTCTCCATTGAGAGCTTCTGTATCAGTAGGGAAGAAGCCAACACAAACTCAGATGAGGACAATACCCTCAAATTGCCTACATGTGAAGCCTCACGAGGGAAGGTGAATTGGTGTCAAGAACAAAAAGCCTTCCTGGAAGAGCTCAAAAAGGATTTTATCACTTTTTTTTTTTTTTTTTTTGCGGGACAATTGGGGTTAAGTGACTTGCCCAGGGTCACACAGCTAGTAAGTGTTAAGTGTCTGAGGCCGGATTTGAACTCAGGTACTCCTGAATCCAGGGCCAGTACTCTATCCACTGCACCACCTAGCTGCCCCCTCAAAAAGGATTTTAAAAATCAATTGAGAGAGAAGAAAAAAATGGGGAGAGAAATGAAAGCAAAACAAGAAAACTATGAAAAAAGAATCAGCAGCTTGGAAAAGGAAGCACATCATTTCACTGAAGAAAATAATGCCTTAAAAAATTCATTTGGCCAAATGGAAAAAAAGGTGCATAATCTCATTGAAGAAAACACTGCCCTAAAAAATTCACTTGGCCAAATGGAAAAAAAGGGTGCATAATCTCACTGAAGAAAACAATGCCTTAAAAATTAAAACAGGACAGTTGGAAGATAAGGAATCCATGAGACACCAGGAATCATTCAAGCAGAATCCAAAGAATGAGAAAATAGAAGAAAATGTGAAATACCTCATTGGAAAGACAACTTATCTGGAAAACAGATCGAGGAGAGACAATTTGAGAATCATTGGACTACCTGAAAGCCATGACAAGAAAAAGAATCTAGACACCATATTCCAGGAAATTATTAAGGAGAACTGCCCTGATATCATAGCATCAGAGGATAAAATCATCATTGAAAGAATCCACCGATCACCTCCTGAAAGAGACCCCAAAAGGAAAACTCCAAGGAATATTGGAGCCAAATTCCAGAATTATCAGGTGAAGGAGAAAATACTCCAAGCAGCCAGAAAGAAGCAATTTAAATATCATGGAGCTACAGTCAGGATTGCTCAGGACATGGCGGCTTCAACATTAAAGGACTGCAAGGCTTAGAATATGATATTCCGGAAGACAAAGGAGCTTGGATTGCAGCCAAGAATGTATCACCCAGCAAAACTGATCTTTCTCTTTCAGAAAAAAGATGGACATTTAATGACATTGGGGACTTTCAATCTTTCCTGGTGACAAGACCAGAACTGAATAGAAAATTCGATCTTAACATACAAGACTCAAGAGAAGTTTAAAAAGGTAAATAGAGGGGAAAAAAAGGTTACCCAATTAGATTAAACTGTTTATATCTCTACACGGGAAGATAATACTCATAATTATTAAGAATTGTAAATCTATTTGGGCAGAGAGAAGGACTTTATAAAGAGGGTATAAATATAAATTGTCTTTGATGTGATGACACAAAAAAAAATTAAGGGGTTAAAAAGGGAGCCTATGGGGAGGAGAGGAAAGGGAGGTGGAATGGGATGAATTATATCATATGAAGTGGTGAAAAAAAAAACAACCCTATTACAATAGAGGGAAAGAAAGGAGGGGTGGACATTGTTTCAACCCTACTCTTATTAGATTTGATTTAAAGAGGGAATAACACATATGTTCATTGGGATAAAGAAACTTAGCTCATTCTTTAGGGAAGCCAAAGGGGAAGGGAAAGGGTTGGGGAGTGATAGAAGGGAGGACAAAAGCGAGGGAGAAAAGGGTAAAGAAAAGAGAGGGGGGTGCTAAAAAGGAAGGGCAGATTGGGGGAGGCAAGGGTAAGAAATAAAATGTCAGTGAGGAGGAATAGGGTGAAAGAAGGGGGGAAAAGTACAAAGGGGGTAAATAGAATGGAGGGGAATAGACAGTCAGTAATAATAACTGTGAATGTGAATGGGATGAACTCTGCTATAAAACAGAAGCGAATTGCAAAGTGGATTAAAAAACAGAATCCTACAATATGCTGTTTAGAAGAAACACATTTGAAGCAGAGAAATACACACAGAGTAAAGGTAAAAGACTGGAGGAGAATATATTATGCTTCAGCTAAAGTAAAAAACGCAGGGGTAGCAATCCTTATCTCAGACAAAGCACAGGCAAAAATAGATCTCATTAAAAGAGATAAGGAAGGAAATTACATCTTGCTTAAAGGTACTATAGATAATGAAGTAATATCAATATTAAATATGTATAAGGATCTGAACAGGTAGTTTTCTGATGAAGAAACCAAAGCTATCTATTCCCATATGAAAAAATGCTCTAAATCTCTAATGATTAGAGAGATGCAAATTAAAACAACTCTGAGGTACCACCTGACACCTATCAGATTGGCTAAAATGATAAAAAAGGAAAATAATAAATGTTGGAGAAGCTGTGGGAAAATTGGAACACTAATGCATTGTTGGTGGAGCTGTGAACTGATCCAACCATTCTGGAGAGCAATTTGGAATTATGCCCAAAGGGCTATAAAGCTGTCCATATCCTTTGACCCAGCAATACCCCTTTTGGGTCTTTTTCCCAAAGAAATCATGGAAAGGGGAAAGGGACCCACATGTACAAAAATATTTATAGCTGCTCTTTATGTGGTGGCAAGGAATTGGAAGTTGAGGGGATGCCCATCCATTGGGGAATGGCTGGACAAGTTGTGGTATATGAATACAATGGAATACTATTGTGCTGTTAAGAAATGATGAGCAGGAGGAGTTCAGAGAAACCTGGAGGGTCTTGCGTGGGCTGATGATGAGTGAGATGAGCAGAATCAGAAGAACATTGTACACAGTATCATCAACATTGAGTGTTGATCTACTGTGATGGACTATATTCTTCTCACCAATGCAATGGTAGGTACAGAAGAGTTCCAGGGAACTCATGATAGAAGAGGATCTCCAAATCCAAGGGAAAAAAAAAACAACTGTGGAGTATAGATGCTGAAAGAACCATACTATTTCTTTTTTTTTTTTTGGTGCTGTTGTTTCTTTCTATTTTGAGGTTTTTCATCATTGCTCTGATTTTTCTCTTATAATATGACTAATGCAGAAATAGGATTAATGTTATTATGTGTGTGTATATATATATATATATATATATATATATATATATATATATATACTTTATCAGATTACCTGCTGTCTAGGGGAGGGGCAAGGGAGGGGAGGGAGAAAAATCTGAAATTGGAAAGCCTGTATAAACAAAAGTTGAGAACTATCTTTACATGTAATGGGAAAAAATAAAATACTTTATTAATTTTTAAGAAAAGGTGAAAGAGGAAAAGAATTATCAGTGGGACATTTTAAAACACAGAGCAGACCAGAGGGGAGTTCAAAGAGAGATGCAGATAAGCAAGACAACACTGTTACTGCCATGTTATATGTATGATATTTAATGTAACAAGCTATATTTTGTAGATTGATGGTTTCATGTATAATCCCTATTTTCTGACCTTTGTGTATGGAAATGTCCATATTCATTGATTATTTTCTAGTACATAATAATTTTTTTTAAGTTGAAAGGACTTTTCATGGGAAAAGTTTTTCAAAATGGCAAAAAAACAAACAAACAAAAAAACTTTAGCCTAGATCTTTTTGACAAAGCCAACATTTTCCATTACATCAAGTTGTCTTTCTAAGCATTATCTTTCTTTCCAATATTTCCAGCATATTCCAGTATTTTTTCCCTCAATAGTATTTTTTCCAATTACGTGTAAAGATGGCTTTCAACATTCATTTTTGTAAGATTTTGAGTGCCAAATTTTTTTCTCCCTCTATCTTATATCCCCCCTCCAGAAGATATCAAGCAATCTGATAGATTATCCATATGCAATCATGTTAAGCATATTTCCACATTAGTCATGTTGTGAAAGAAGAATCAGAATGAAAGGGAAAAGGCACAAGAAATAAAAATAAAGTAACAATTGTATGCTTCAAACTGCATTCAGACTCCATAGTTATTTTTCTGGATGTGGAGAGCATTTTCCATCATGACTCTTAGAATTGTCTTGGATCATTTTATTGATGAGAAGAACTAAGTGTATCACCACTGATTATCACACAATGTTGCCTTACTGTGTAGAATCTTCTCCTGGTTCTTCTCACTTCACTCAGTATCAGTTCATATAAATATTTCCAGGTTTTTCTGAAATCTACCTGCTCATTATTTCTAGCACAGCACGATTGAATAGCTAAGGATTTAAAACTCAATGTCTTGCTCACTGCTTAGTTGTTTTTTTTTCCTCTTCTGAAACAAACATCTAATATACATACCTTAAGGAAAGAATGTTTTGGAAAAAAGGTAAGTGAAATAGCAACTATGTTTATTTTTCAGATCATAAAAACAAATAACAAATGGAAAAATGTTACAAATATTTTAAATAAATGGAATAGGAGGTACAATTTTCTGAATTGCTGTTTTAATTCATTTTATTATTTTTTCTGTGATAAACCAATTAATCCAATAGCGTCATGGTACCAAAGAAGAGACAGCTATTTTTTAGAAGTGAATAAGGTGTCAGGTAAAAATTTTGCTACGACAACTTTAATGTTTATGAAAACAGATATAGCTTTAATAAAGAAGTGGATTCAACATTTTTGCTTACATTATACCCAACCATTTGATTGATTTACAATATATTATACTGATTTATTTATAGTGTTTCAATTCTAACATTATCTGTCAACCAAAAAGCATCATTTACTATGTGCCAAGAATTGTTCTAAATACTGAGAATACAAAGAAAAAGCAAAAAAATCCCCAAATCCCCCAAAACAACCCACATACTAAATGAACTTCTATTTTAACAAAATAAATTTGAATACTTATATGTCTTTCCGCCCCTAAGATTTAAAACAAATATTTATATGCTTGATCTCATTTGATCCTCACAACCACCCTGTGAGATAAGAAACTTTCATATTAGCAACTGCATTTTACAGAGGAGGAAACTGATCTTTATACTGACATGCTCATAGTCATGTAGCATCAAATGTGGAATTCAAATCCAGATCTTTTTTGATTCCAATACAAGTCTTATCCATGTCATTTATTAACGCAGTGGAATTTCCACTGCAACTTGTGACCCCTGAACCCCAACCACTGGTTTTATGTATACTAGGTTAAATCTTGGGAAGAAACCAATTGAGATCTGTAGCACTTAGTGTAAGAATGAAGGTTCATTTTGACTCACCCTTCTGTTTCTCTGGAACCTTTAAAAAATGCCTAAGTCAGTATCCCTATAGATAAATCCGCAAGTTTGTTTTTAGAGACTAAAAGTAATAATGAATAACAGATATGTTAATATTTACTGCAACACACAGAAAATACAAACTCAGCTTAGTCCATTGCAATTATGAAATATAGTCTTCTTCCCTCCACTAAGACATACTTTTACTCCCAAAGGCCTAAATAGGCCTTCAGATTTATAATACTACCCTAAGAAACTGCAATCCATCCCAGGAGGGGGAAATAATAACAACAGTTTGATAGAGAAGCAATTCCTTACATTCTGGTAATCTCCTTATATCAAGGACTGCTTATTTTGTCTTTATATTTTTTAGAGTGCTGAAACACATTATGGTGTATGAATGGGATTCAAGAAGGTGGTAAATATAAAGAACATGTGACATATAAAGGAAGTGATGAGAAGAGAACTAAGCAGAGGGAAGAAAACAATATACAGTATGACTACAACTTTGAACAAAATAAAAAATAAAAATTTAAAATTTAAAAATTACAAAGAATATTTTTTTCAAAGAAAAGATATGAGAAGACACTCCCACTCAACTATTTTGCAGATGTGGGTGGTGCACAATTGTACATTTCACATATTTTCAGACTTTTTCTATGTATTTTTCCCTTTTCCTTTTAAAGTGAAGGGAGTAGAGATCACGACTTTGTGGGTTCAAAAAAATTCAGGAATATGGCTCAGTAACTCACCAGTCTAGGTATTAGAGTCTCTGCCTCAAGAAGCCAGGATGGGACTTCGAGTAACCTTCTGAACCCAAGTTTAGGAAAACAGCTATAAGGGTTCACTAAACTAATAATTCTGCCATTGGAGTAAATTTAGTTAGATATATGTTATGTAGCAACTAAGGTAAGTTGAGACTACTCTCAAATTTAGGTTATTCTGTGGATAGAGCACTGGGCCTAGAATCAAGAAGACCAGAGTTCAAATCTAGCCTCAGATACTTTTTAGCTCTATGATCCTTGAAAAGTCACTTAAGTTCTATTTTCCTTAGTTTCCTCAATTATAAAATAGGGATTGTTTTGTGTAGGTGTAGTTGTCAACATGTTAAGTCCTTGTCTGGCTATTCAGTTTATGTCTCAGGAGAGACCCATGAGCCAGCCAGAGACTTTGGGGGTGGGGCGGGGGGGGGGGGAACAAACAAACTTAATGAGTTTGGCTACTGAGAATAACAAATAAAACAATGGAAAACAGTTAAGTCCAAAACTTTATTGCAAGCAATGTAGAAGAGGGGGAAAGGGAGAAAACAAAAGGGAATCTGATGAACAGCTCAAGCATATGCACTAATTTAGAGTAGAACTTACTTAAGGGCAGTTGGGGAGCAAAGGGACAAAAGTTCATTCAGCAAAAAGGTGGGCTCCAAAGTCTCCTTCTAAGAGTGGAGTTCAGATGCCTTGCCTTGAAGATGGCTGAGCCCCATATCAGAGACTGGGGCAAAATATTTTGTGGGTTTGTTATTAGGGAGAAAAACTAGTTGATAGTAGGTAAGATATTATTTGGAGGACACAGTTGTACTAACCTTTCAAAAGTGTTGTAAGGAATTAATTGTTATTTGGAGTTTTTATAACCCCATCTTTGCTTCATCCTGGTCAGACAGAAAAGATGCAAGCTTTAAAAGCCTAAGAGAAGATGGATGTGTACTTTAAGAGGTTATGGAACAAACAACACAAAGAACATTTATTGAGTCAAAGTATCAAACTAAGTACCTAACTCCCACCTAGAATTTCCCCTATGCCCACATGGGCCTGGCCAAATTATAATGGGGATAGCCCAGGGGGTATGTTAAACCAATTGGAGACTCTGCCTGGCTATAGAATCACCCTGCCTGTGAGAGAGGCAGGAAGTGGGGGTGGGGAGAGTATTCTTAGAAAGGGATGGGGGCGGCTAGGTGGCACAGTGGATAAAGCACCGGCCCTGGATTCAGGAGTACCTGAGTTCAAATCCGGCCTCAGACACTTGACACTTACTAGCTGTGTGACCCTGGGCAAGTCACTTAACCCCCATTGCCCTGCAAAAAAAAAAAAAGAAAAAAAAAAAGAAAGGGATGGTGAAGGAAGAGGGAGAGAGGAGCTGGTGTGTTTGATCTTCATACCTAACCAAGAGTCACTGAAAAGCTGATTCTCCTTAGAACTGGAGATTCCAGGTGGCAGTGAGTTTGTGTTCCTTCCAGCGAAGCTGGCTTATTAAGCCAGCTGAGCTTGAAACAAGTTTGGGGTTTGAGTTAGTTTTGGCCAGACCCAAGTTGTTCTGAATAGCCAAGGAAGTAAAGCTTACTAGAAGTACCTGGGGCCTTTTTACCCTAGGGATTTAGAGTCTAAATTTCTCTATCCCCTTTCTCATTGCCTCTAGCTTTACTAATTCCACTTGTATTGTAAATTTTGTTACCATGAATAAAATCTGATTTCTTTGTGAAAAAGAGGCTGTTAATGTCCTTTCTTATTTGCCTGGGAGACATAACTGAAAAAGAGGCAGTTTGGACAAGGGGAAACTCTGGACCTAGAGGTCCTCCATTATTTGCTGAACCCCAATATAATGGTGAGCCACCCAATTAATTCCCCATACTAAATTTGGCCCTTACAGTGAAATGGGGAAATTATCATCATAATTCAAGACCATTAGGCCAAATCTTATAACAATGGTTTCCATGAATAGATTCTATAAGCTACATCCTTCCCAAGACAAACAGGTCTAATCTTATAACAATCCACTCCTTGGTTTGTGAGACCACCTGAGACATTAAGCATTACTTGTCAGACTATTTTGGTTAGGGGTATAACCAGCAAAGGTTTGACTCAATTCCAGGGTCTTCCTCATAACATGCAGTAGAAAGGTACTCTGCAATATGAATCAGTTATGAGACAGATATTTCTTTCATGGAAGAAGAATAGTTAACACTTAGCCTTTCATAAGTGCACATTAATAAAAACTTAAATAAGCGATAGTAATAACCATTACTATATTACTCTGGTGGGTTGTGATTTAAATATTAAAACAAAAAGTGGTGTGTAGATCTGCTAAATAGGAATTTTATGTTTCAGCTTGCTCTGTATTGCTCCTCTTTAAAAAACAAAAACAAACAAATGAAAAAAAATACAATGATTTCTGCCAAATCAAGCAATATACCAGGATCATTGTCCAGTTAAGGTTCATTTCCTGGAGCAGAAACTTTCCATCTGCTACTGGTCATCTCAAACCAAAGGTAGACTTACAAGGTAGTCTCTAATAATGTACAATTCCTTGGGATCATTGTTCAGTCTCCTATACTGAGATAAGATACAAAGCAGAAAATGTACTCAGAAGCCCTAAGAGCCAGGCTCAATTTACTTACTTCCTCCTCTAGTTTAATGTAGGATTATTGCTTTGTGTCTATAATGGAAAACAACTTCCTTGTTGTCCCATCATGGAGGAGGCTTCAGTAGCCCTAATAAGATCTACATAGAAAGAGAAGACAGAGCCTGAATACATCTCCCTCCCTCCCTAAGTCTACTGAGTCATTTGGTCTTCCTGTTCTGTGTCCAAAAGGTCACTTATCCTCAAAGTGATTAAGTTCATCAATTCTGATACACAAATGTCCTGGGGGGAAGTAGACAGAGGTTTCATCATCCCCCAAATGCCCAAATGTTTTAGCTTATATACATTGCTCATTGGAAGCAGGCAATCCGGCTTTGGACATGCCTTTTTACAAACAGATATATGTGTGTACATATGTATGTATGTATGTATACATACATACATACATAGATAGATACACACATTTATAAATACACATATATGTATGTTTTTGCTTATATGCATATGTATATAATATATGTTTATATATGTGTATATATACGTGCATACACATACATATAAATGATTGTAGTTATATGTATGTATGTAAAACAAATAAGTAGTCTTTGAGCAAAAATGCAGTATAAATTATTTCTCCACATCTTTCATGTTAAATATGTGTCTAATCAAAAGCTAGACAATGTGCTTCAATAAGTGGTAGGGCAAGATGAATAAGAATTGTTGAGGCATATTGATTTTTTCAGAATATTTTATCTGAAATTGTTCAATACTCATTTGGCTTTTTGACCCTTGACTGAAATGATGGACAGTTTTCAAGATTCTGTGTTTCCATTGTTATTTCTTGTTGATTTCTCATCATGATTAACAAAGTGCTAAGCACAAAGTAGATGATGATAATTGCAACTTGGTCGCTATAAATTTGACATGACTCTAGATCATTGGACTATTATTTGAATTTTGAAAAAAATTATTACTATGATTTAACCAGTTCTCTCTTACAGAACTTTTCATAGCAAGAGAAGTTAGATACTTACTTCTTGATGGTTATGATCTAGCATGGGCAACCAATAGAGAGCCATCAGATTTGTGAATTGTTCAGTTTTCAGAGACACTATTATAAAATTTTAAGTTTTTTTTTTTAATTCGTATCTTTTAAAACGTGGTGAAATACTTACTGTTTGTCAGATGAAATACTTTTTGTTTTCTTCAAATCTAAGCTAAAAAGCTACAGAAAAAATTTATTTTTATTCTAGATATAGCATAACTAAAATTAAGTCTATAAGGCAAGATAGAAACAACACACATAGTGTTAAAAAACCATGAAAGAATACCACACAAATTAATTACTTCGAACTCTTATTCTATTTCTTTATGCCTCCTCTTCTCTTTCTACATTCCATTCTTCAAATATGGGTATCATGAGTGAGATTTTCCCCATCCCTTAGTTGTGAGAGATTTAAAGTAATTTGATTCTGATAACAATCAGTATATTAACTGAAAATTTTGATTTATTATATCTAGATATCTTATTTTAATTGTATTAGTAGATTAAGTCTCTTCTTACTACTTAATAATGTCAGATGATACTTTCCAATGTCAGTCATTAAGTAATATCACAAGATACAACAGTCATCAATACTATATTTTAGAAAACATGAGTGTTATGCTTGACTCAAGGGGGTCATGCATCTCACTAGTGATATGCTTGATTAGAAGGGGCCATGCAGCAGAATTATGATCCTTTTGCCAAAAGAAGGTTGATATGAGTATTGGAAAATGCTGACATTTGTCACAGAGGCAGTTTTGATATTTTCTAAAAAGATTCTTTAATTTTAGATATTTTTAATTAGTATTGTACAGAAGCATTCAAGCTCTGGAGGGGTATAAAAACCCAATGATTTTGTAACTCAGGGTCTTTCAGGTCCAAATCCTGAATGACCAGTTTTATTGTGAGGCCTTCTTTCAATAAACCTATTTTCTATGGCTTGGAGACTTCATTGTTTCTGTTCCTTTGTAGGACTTAGAAATTTTCCCGACAGTATGGACATCACAAGTAGTATCAGGCCTGTGTTTTAGGGTGCAGCACTGAGTAGCACTACCTAATCCCTTCACTGAAGTTAACTTAGCCTGGAAAATCCATTCTAGGCAAGAGATAGTAAACATTTATTTTACTGAGAGAATGGGGAAAAAGGAAGAGAAAAGGGTGACAGAACAGCAGAAGATTCAGGAAGTAGACAGAATGGTACAGAGGGAAAAGTACACATTAGAAATATAAGAAGTATTACTGGAAAACCAACTGAGATCAGTCCTCAAAAGCATGTGGTTTTGAACTCTGGCCAGGAACAGAGGATAGAACAATTTTTTCTATATATCAACCAATGCCAAATAAGTGGTAGTTGTAATCATCCAAGAAAACAAAAAGGAATATAATTTGTCTTTATTACTCTTCCACAGTGGCATGTCCTTTGGGGTAAAAGAACCCATTTCATGCCTGGGCAGTGTAATGAATATTTCTAAATATCAGGGTTTGCTTCAGACCTTAACCTATAAAAAAAGGATAAGAAGAAAAAAAGAGGAAAATTAACAGCAATAAAAGCAACAACAACATGGAGAAAAAGAAAAACAAATAGAAAAGAAGAAAAGAAAGAAAAAAAAAACAAAGAAAGCAAAATGAGGAAGGAAAGAAAGAAGTAAAGAAAGAAGGAAGGAAAGAAGGAAAAAGGAAGGAAAGAAATACATTTTAGAAGAAAGTCATCCGAAGCATAGAGATTCCAGAAATAATTGTAAGCAGATCAAATTAGCTTACACAGAGAAATTATCAATGAAAGTGATGGTGGATATATGCTTAATTCATCCTATGAGCTATGGAATATGCATTTGTTTTTTTCTGATTAAGAAAGGATTATGACCCTCTCTCCTTTCCTCTCTCTTTACTAAGAGAAGAAGAGCATCCATATGTACTATTTCCTCTTTCTTATTCCTGCTTCCATATGATTCTGCTAGGCTGCTGAAAAGACAGCCTAGGTTTGGCAGTTTTGTTCATTTTCTAAATGCTTCCTTTCTAGCATAAGCTGTTAACCTGATGATAAAGCTTTGGCCAACAAAAGAACCAAATCATTTATGTATTAATTCATGTGCAGACAGTGATAAGGAGAAGAGGTGAAGTTCCCCTATCAGAGACCAAAGACATAATTGTCTGGTAAGACTATACTAGAGTCTGGAGATATAGAAGCAAAAGGAGGGAACTGGCATTATCTTTGACAAGCCTTGAAAAAAGCACTCGAGGCTCAATATAGGCAGAAATTTTCTTTCTATTTGCAAAAGTACAGTCAAATATATGTTGTCTACTTTATGTTTGTGTATGTATGTGAGAGGCAGGTAACTGAAGGGGGAAAGCAACTGCTGCATCAGATTCATGGGGTTGAACAATCTACTTTTCAGTGTTCTTTTCAAAAGCTTAACCTGAAGGATGAGGTCTAAGAAAGGTCCATGATCCCT
The DNA here is from genome assembly GCF_019393635.1 of Dromiciops gliroides. NCBI lineage: Eukaryota > Metazoa > Chordata > Mammalia > Microbiotheria > Microbiotheriidae > Dromiciops > Dromiciops gliroides. The sequence continues at coordinate 557,856,251 of NC_057861.1, forward strand.
TGCAGCTACAGAAGTCTGCAGGTATAAAAAATATCTGAACATATGCACTTATCATAGTAACTCTACCATAGCAACCAAGTGATGCTATCAGTGATGGCAATGACTTGTTCTCTTCCTTTAATGATTAGAAAAAAAGATAAATTTTCACTGAGGGCCCCTAGTGGTGTGACCCTGGGCAAGTCACTTAAGCCTGTTTGCTTAAATTCCTCATCTGTAAAATGAGCAGGAAAAGGAAATGGCAAAGCACTCCTATATCTTTGCTAAAGAAATCCAAAGTGGTGGTCACAAAGAGTTCAACATGACTGAATAACGACAATAACAAAGATATTCACTGAGCTAAAAAAGACAAAACATAATCTTTAAATATTAAAGAAACCATCAAAAATAATAGCACTAAATATGAGTCTGATTCACATTTAATTTTGTAAAAGTGAATTCTTTTGGGGGTGGAGCCAAGATGGAAGAGTAGAGGCTGTGACTCCTATAAGCTCCAGATGAACCCATCTACTCAGTCCCAAATAATGCAATTCAAAAAAAAAGAAAACAAAAACAGAAACAAAACAGAGCAACCTAATGCACATAAGAATTGAGTGAGACTATTTTTCAGCAAAAGATGACAATTGGGATCTCCTGCTGATTGGGCTGAGAGAGGAGCTCAGCTTGTGTTCCAGACCCAGCCAGGAACAGACAATGAGTCTTCAGCACCAGCAGCTTCTTCTGAAACTCCACTTGCAGACCAGTGAGGGGATTTGGCAGTTGGCTGGAGTGAAGTGGCTGCAGTCTCTGCTGGAGTTTGGGCAAAGTGCTCTGGAATATTATAGCCAAATTCCAGAGATCCCAGGTCAAGGAGAAAATATTTCAAGCAGGTAGAAAAACAGAATTCAAATACTGTGGAGTTACAGTAAGGATAACACAAGATCTAGCAGCATCTATATCAAAGGACAGGAGTGTATGGGATTTAATATTCCAGAGAGCAAAGGAACTGGGACTACAACCAAGAATCACATTCCCAGCAAAACTGAGTATAATCTTTCAAGGGGGGGAAATGGGACTTCAATGAAAAAGAGGACTTTCAGACAGTTGTGATGAAAAGCCCTGAACTGAATAGAACATTTAACTTTCAAATACAAGACCCTAGAGAAGCATAAAAAGGTAAACAGGAAAAAGAAATCATGAGGGATATTAAAAGATTAAACTGTTTACATTGCTACACGGGAAGACAATACTTCTAACTCATAAGATCTTTCTCAGTATTAGGGCAACTGAAAGGAATATACATAGTGGGCACAGATGTGAATTGAATATAAAGGGATGGTATTTGTAAAGCATTTATTTTTTGTTTATACTTTTTTTGTGGAGCAGGTACAGTGGGGTGACATGTCTGGGGCTGAATGTGGGCTTGGGGCTTCCTGGGTCCATGGCTGGTGCTCTGTCCACTGTATCACCTAACTGACCCATGATGATATCTTCAAAATAAATTTAAGGGGTAAGAGGAATGCACTGGAAGAAAGGGAAAGGAAGAAGTGGATTGGGGAAAAGTACTTCACATAAAAAAAAAACAACAAAAGAAAGAAAAAAGAAAAAGCTAATGGAGTAGAGGGGAAGATGGGGAAGGAGTAGGGGAGTGAGGGGAGTGAGTGAGCCTTACTCTCATCAGAACTGGATCAAAGAGGGAATAACATACACACTCAAGAGGGGCTAGTAATATATCTTGCCCTGTGGGAAAGTGGAAGGGGAATGGGAAGGGAGGGGGAGGCAATGGAAGGAAGGGCAGATTGGAGGAGGGAGCAGTAAAACCAAAACACTTTCGAGGAGGGATAGGGTGAAGGCAGGTAGATAATAGACTAAATATCAAGGGGAGGGAATAAGATGGAGAGCAATATATACTCCCTGACCTGTGGCCATTGAATTGTTTAGCACATTTTTGGCCTATCATGGACTTATTAGCTTTAATCATTACTTTGAACTTTTCTAAAAAGTAATAGGAATCTCCAAATTATTGTGAATTCAATTCTGCAATACATTTTCCCCTAAAACTGAAGCTCCTATTGTGTTTGTCATTTTTATTATGTTAAATATATTATAATACTTGTTTTCATGCTTGTAATTTGTTATGGCAGTTTTTACTTTCACATTAAAGTACAGATTTCCTTAAATCTGCCTCTTTTTCCACTCTGCTTTTTTACTGCTCTCTCTCTGCCTCTTTGTCCGTCTGCCTTTCTGTCTGTCTCTCCCTCTCATATTGTTTTCTATTTTATTCCCACATTTATATTGTTGTCCATATCTATTCATCCTTCATCCAAATGATACAATATTATCATTAGCATGTGGTGGGCATAATATTCATTATGTTCTATCATACCATAAAGAAATTGTTCTTCTAATGAAGATTGACAGTAAATATGGGAAAATGCAGTTTGGAAAGCTGATTCAAAAGATCATTTCCTTTTTAATTTCTGATGCATCACATAATCACATAATGTGTCATGTCACTGATGCTAATAGCCCTATATTACTTTAAAATCATTATGTTGATTCCTTAGCATGACATTTAAAAGCTATAGTCAGTCATGACACTAAAGGATAAAAATGACCCAGATGTTCATACTTCATGGATGACTTCACAGGATAACACATGCTTTGCATTTAAGTGGGCCAGAGAGTCATATGGAAAGGAATGTGGTTAAGAGATTTTCATATATATTTAGTTCTGTATGTCAATGGGTGTGGATCAGTGGGCCATTGCGAAATTACCTTAGAAGTGAAACACTTATGTGAAAATCTGGCCCAAGCATGGGTCAAGAAAAAGTCATTGTTTTGTATTACTGACTTGAAGGAAAGCTATGGATGACAAACTCTCACATCTGTTTTACAACACCACTCCCAACAACTCTGTCTGTACTCTCATAGATAAGTTTTATATAGTTGGGAGGAGTGTAAAAATAATAGAGGACATTTTTTATAATTGCTTTAAGGTTTTCAAAATTATTTGTTCTGCATAAAATTGTGGTATATGCTATATTATTATATCCATTTTATGTAGGTATGAAGAGCTTAGGTGACTTGCCCAGGTCATACACTTAATAAGAGTCAGAGGTAGTATGCAAAACATATCATTCTGACTCCCATGTCCAACAATATAATCAATGCACCAAAGTCCTTCACATCTGGTAATAACAACCTATGTAGAAGCAGTGAGGTCATACAGTATTTATAACACAGAGCCTGGAGTCAGGAAGAACTGATTCAACTCCAGCCCCACACACTTACTCTGTGTAGTTCAATTCCCTTAATTGCGAAATGAGGATAATACTATTACTTCCCTCCACCCCCAGGGTTGTGAGGTTTAAATGTGATATTAGCATAATAAATAAATAAATAGTAAATCAATTATCAATAATTAATAAATGCTTATTTCCTTCTTTTTCTCTCCTTCCTGCTTTTTAACTTCCTCTCTCTCCATTTTATTTCTGTCCTTCTGTCTTTTGTTCCTCCCTCCCTTCCTTCTTTCCTTTCTTCCTTCCTTCCTACCCTTCATGCCTTTGTCTCTTACTCCTTCCCTCCTTCTCTCTCCCTCTCTTTCTTCTTTCCCCCACCTCACCCCTAATACACCCCAATCTCTTTTACCATGCCATTTCTCTTTTACCATGGGTTACTTTCAAAATATAGTACTGATTTAATAATCACTCGTGTGTGTGTGTGAAAAAGTTCGTCTTTAAATTTTAAGGCTCCTATTTTTATCATCAGTATTATTGGAGGCATCATGAAATAGTGTTTGGAGTGCTACATTTAGAGTTAGGAATCACTTAATCTCTCTGAACCTCAGACAACTTACAGATGCTTGATGTATTGCTGTTACTGATATAGATTAATAGGATAATCGATCTAGAGCTGGAATTGACCTCAGAAGTCATACTGTTTAGTGATTTCAAATAGAAATAAATTTCTGTGGACCTCATATTGACCTAGAACACCACAAATTAACATCATCTATATTGCATTATCTTTTATTTACCTTGTTAAACATTTCCCAAATTATATTTCAATCTAGTTTCTGGCTACACTCCACATGGGTTCATGAACAATTTTATAGATGAGGAAATGAAATCAAGGGAAGTCTAAGGTAATAGAGCGACTAAGCATTTGAAGTATGATTTGATTCCAAGGCCTTTGACTCCAGAGGCAGTTCTCACGTCGCTCTCCTTAGTCTTTTACAAACACAATGTTTCATGTCTTGGTGATAACGTATTTGATATGCGTATATCAAATAATTAGGGGTATGTGTGTATGTATTTATGTAATGAACATGTATACTGTATATGTGTGTGTGTATAGACACACACACACACACACATATACACTATGGAATTTTAGAGGAAATTAGAATGACCATAGAAATACAAGTGTTTGAACTATACCTGTGATTTCATAGGTACATAGATTTTCTAGTGAGCAAATTCCCTATACAAATGAAAATAGGTATCTTTGAATAAATCATAAAATCTACAATTTACTGTCTTAACGATTTGCCTGGGACACAGAGACATTAAGTGTTTTGCCCAGGGTAACAGCCAGTATGTTTTTGAGAAGGGAATTAAACTTGTGTCTTCCTAACTCTGATCACAACTCTATATAATCTAGCCTATTTTTGCTTAAAGAAATAACTATTTTAAAGAATTTATCTTAGGATGAGAGGTGGTAACCCAGAATTTTTTCAGTTTTGTTGAATCTTGCTTTTTAAAAGTCACTATTCCTTTTTTTAGTAGGTGAACCTTAAATAGGTTTTTAATCTTTAATTAAAAAAATGTTTTCTGTGAAAGTACTGTGTAAATTCATTATCACATTTGTCAGGAAGAGTCAATAAACACCACATTCATGCTGTGTTTGTTTTGGATAGGTTCTAGGTTAAATTTCAAAGTAAAGTGAAACCCGTCAAGTCAACAGAAAAACTAGGATGAGCAAAGACTCTGAAATAGCACTTGCCTTCACTTTATGGATACTTTAGTGACCACTGAGCTGGATAGTGGAAAGTTGTTTCAAATGGCTAGTCACTGTGTTATCAGCAATGAGCACATGTGACATTTCTACTGATGACAGGCCTTAGTAATTCATGCTGTTTCCTTTTTCTCTCCAGAAATGGATTTAACCATGACCTATCTCTGGTGTAGTTTCAGTAACCTCTGATCAGTATAGAACAGCCTGAGAGCAGGGGCTAGAATTTTTATTGCTTAGGGGCAGCAGACCTACATCCAAGCTGTTGTGTGAGAAAATAGATAGGAGTGAGAACTTTTGGGCATTGACATATGATGGATTAACAAGTGCAATAAATGGCATAAATGAAAAACATGAAGGCATGAACAAGTGTATTATGTGAGAGAATCGTTTGCTCCTAAAAAAAATAATCCTGTCCTAAAAGTTGCTAAAGGTCTGTAACACTCCACAATTCTATGTTTGAACATTGGCTGGCAATTTCTGAGAGCTTATAGAAGGATTTTCCTGAGAGAGGCATGGAAGAAGAAGAGATATTTTAAAGATTAACATTCTCCTTTAAGTTAGTTGGAAAAACATGGGATGACATGGATTCAATGGAAATAAAATTTGGTCTGAAAGTCATTTTAACAACCCATGATGATAAAAAGATGAGAGAAATATTAATGTAATTATGAAACTAGCAAACTCTAGTTTTTAACCTGTGAATAAACTGTGAAAGATGCTTGGATTTTTGCATTATAAACTGGGATAATATGAACCTGCATAGTTTGGGTAACATGGAGGTACTGGGAAGAGTTTGTGGGCCATATTGTAAAAAATCGTGCCTCTTCAGCCTGTATGAGGTAGATGGGGGTCCTTTGGCCATAAACATCTTTAAAACTTGTGAGACAGAACCCTTTAACCATTTTTAACTCTGTTCATTTATGACCTCTTTTCAGCTCTGTCTTTGTGCACACACACAGGTGACACACACACATGTGTATTTGTATGCACTATGGTATAGATACACATATTATATATATATATGTATATATATGTATATATGCACACATGTGTACATCCATATGCAATTCACTATAATTGATTTCTTTTTAGTCACAAATATTTTGTTTCATGTATTTAACAGCATTATTCTGAAGAGTCCATAGGTTTCACCAGACAACCAAAGGGGTATATGATTTCCCCTTGCCCTCACTCATAGTTTAAGAACACTTAGAATAATGCTTTTTAGGAAGCCAAGATAATAGAGTAGATGAAGGAACTTAGCTGAACTCTCCAAATTCCCCTCTATCCAACTTTAAAATGATGGCTCAAACAAATTTCTGGAGCAACTGAACTAATTAAAGTTTAGGGTGACAGAATCACCAGCACAATACAATATAGGAGGTCATCAGGAAAGGTCTTTCATACTAAGGTGGCAGGCCCTCCCATGGCCAGCAACAAAATGAGGATGTGGCTACATCAGCAGTAACAGCTACTTTGAAAGCTCTCAGCCCACAGATGGTTAAGGGGATCACAAAACTGGTCGGAAAGAGGTTACAGGGACCCTTCGTTGGTACTGATTTTGCAATGTCCATACACAGTTCTAGGTAACAGTCCTAATGCAAAGAGTAGCATTATTAATGAAACAGAGGATTTTCAGGCATTTCTAATGGAAAGATCAGAGCTGAATAGAAAATCTCTTTCAAAAATAGGACTCAAAAGAAGCATAAAAAAGGTAAACATGAAAGAGAAATCATAAAGGATTCAATAAGACTAAACTGTTTATATTCCTGTATAGGAAAACAATACTTGTAACTCCTAAGAACTTTATTACTTTTTGGTGGGTTAGAGGGAAGATAGATAGATAGATGATAGATAGATAGATACATACATACATACATACAAAGGGCACACTTATAATTTGACTATGATGAGATGATTTCAAATAGATAAAATTTAGCAGTGAGAAAGAGGAATGGACTTGGAAAAGGGGTAAGAGAGAGGTGGAAGGGGAAAATATATCTCACATTAAAGAGGCAATGAAAGGAAGAGATTTTATTGTGGAAGGGAAGATGGAAGGGGAAGAGGGCAAAGACTGAACCTTATTCTAATTAAATTTGGCTCAAAGAATGGATAACATATCCCTTCAGTTAATTATAGAAATCTATCCCTGTAGGGAAGCAGAAAAAGAAGGTGATAAGAGAATGAGACGGGGGCTGATAGAAGGGAAAGCAAATTAAGGGAGGAAGTGGTTAGAAGTAATAGGCTTGAGAAGCAACAAATTAAAAAGAGAGAAAAGAAGAAATGGAAAAATACACTGAATGGAAATATACAGTTGGTAATCATAACTTTGAATTTGAATAGGATTATTTTATCCATAAAACAGAAGTGGAAAGAAAAATGGATCAAAAGCCTGAATCCAACATTAAGTTGTTTATAGGAAACATTGAAACAAAGACACACAAGGGTAAAAATAATGGATGATGCAGGATCCTTTATTCTTCAGTTAGGGGAAAAAATGTATGGGATAACAATCATGATCTATGACAAGACAAAAGGAAAAAAATAGGGCTAATTAAAAGAAATAAGCAGAACAACATTTGCAAAAATACACCAGATACAGTCAAGTAATATCAATACTAAATGTACACACCAAATGGTATAGCTTCCAAGTTATTATAGGAAAAGTTAAATGTGTTATATGAATAAATAGACAGTAAAACTAATACTAGAAAAAGACCTCAATATTTCTCTCTCAAAAGTAGGTAAATTTAACCATCACATAAACAAGAAATAAGCTAAATAAATGAATATAATTGTAGAAAAGTTAGATAAGAAAAACCTCTGGAGAAAGTCGAATGAGAATAGGAAAGAGTAGAATCCTTCACACTTCCCTACTAATGAAAAAGTTGTTAGAAGTTACATGTATTTTCTTTCCTTATAGAAATGTAAGCAGTTTGCTCCTTTACTCTGTTAGAGGAACTGGAACTTTCCCTGCCAAGCCAAACCTCTCTGTCCTTTATTCTATTTTCTCCTCTCTTTGCCATTCTGGAAGCTTACTTCCTTGATAATCCCCATTTTTCATCTACTAGTTATTTCTGTGACACCTAAAACTATGGCCACATCTCTCAAATTCTTTAAAACTAAAAAGAAAATGCTTTTTTTCTTTACACTATTATCTGCATAAACTACTTCCTATGTTCTTCACAGTCAAACTACTAAAAACAAAAAGCTGTTTTCCCACATTGCTTTTAATTCCTCACATCCCATTTACTCCTCAGATCCTTGTAATCAAGATTCCACAACCAACATTCAAATCTTTCTCCAAGGTTATTAGTTACATCTTAATTGCTCAGTCCAATTACCTTTCCTTAGTATGCAAACTTCTGACTTCACTATAGTGTTTGATTTGCTGAAAATCCTTCCCTCCTAAATTTATGATATCTACTGGGTTTTTATGATACCGTTCTCTTCAGGTTCTCTTTCTACCTCTCTGACAGTTGACACTTGGTATCCTTTGCCAGATCAGCGTTCATGACATCACTCTCATGCATCTGAGAGCTCTCTCCTAGATTCTTCTCTTTTTTCTCTATACTCCTTAACTTGAAGATCTTATTTGTGCACATAAATTAAAATATCAGACCTTTGCAAAAACTGTTAGATCTTTACCCCCAGCTCCAAACTCTTTCCTGAATTTAAATGCCTCCTCACCCACTACCTATTGAACATCTTCATCTAAATGCTCCAGATATATATCAAGCTGAAATGTCCAAAACAGAACTCATAATGTTTCCAATTAAATCCACCCATATTCCTCACCTTCCCATTTATGTTTAGGCCCCAACACTGAAGCATTCATCAAAGTCCACTACATCAGAGTCATCCTTGATGCTTCAATCTCCTTTACTCATCCCAATATAACAATCAATTGTCAAGGCTTATAAATTCTGCCTTCTTGTCATTTCTTTCTTCGGTATCCTTATCTGTATTCATATGGACACTGTCATAATCTGTTCCTTATTTCAGCCAGTATCATTTGGACTATTGCAATAGAATCTTAATTGGTCTCCATTAATTGGTTGCCACAATCTTCTCCTTTTCTCAATGCATTCTTCACCCAGTTACAAAGCTGCTAGAACTGAAGCATGTTTGAAAAATCCAACCTTCCTCAAGAAACATTAGGAGCTACCTATTGTCTCTAGAATAAAATACTTCCTCTGTTTTGCATATAACTTTCCTACAATTTCTACAAATTATCTTCCTAGACTTCTTTCACATGAATTTGATTCTATAACACTATTTCATTCTACCTGGTCTTTTTCCTTTTTTTATACAAAATTCCATTTTCCTCCACTACCTATGTCCAATCTTTTCCTCTTTCTAAATTGTTCCCTTCCTCACCACTACATCTTAGAATGTATAACTTTTTTGAAGACTTAATTTAAGTTCCACAGACTCTAAAAATTCTTAATTTCCCAAATTGCTTGTTAGAGTTTCCCACCTTTAAGTGAGCTTTTGTTTACTGTGTTTATATTTCCCATTTATTTATCTGTTTGCCACAGTAGAACACAAACTCTTTCAGGTCAGGGGCTATTGTGTTTTTGTTTCTGTATTCATAACCCTTTGTGTCTGTACTTCATGACACAGAATAGAACACTAACAAATGTCTGTTTTATTGAATTAATGTAATGTTTGTACACGTTCTACAAGTTGAAAAAAAAAGATGATAAATGTTAAGACCAAGAAATTCAGTCTTGCAAAATGATTGCATTTATTCTATTATTTATTTATTATTTAATAATTCTTTAAAAAGATAGAATCAAATCTTTGTGGAAAGATTTCCATTTCAGCCAACAGTTTCCAATTCATCTAAACTAATAAATGGTACTTAATGAGGTAAGATTTTTTTATTTATATTGTCACCAGGAAAAAAATGCACTTTTAGGAGTTTTTTTTTCTCATCCACACGTAAGAATTTAAAGCTTTAGGAAGTGTTAATTAGACATAATTAAAATTTTGTTAATGTGAATTGGCACAAAAATACTCAATGCAACTCATTCTCCACTTGAAGTTAGTATTTTTTTTTCATAAACACATAGTTATCCCTTCCCCATCACAGTGGTGAGCAGTGCAGTGACCTTGCAATCTGGAAAATCTGAGTAAAAATTTTGGCCCTCTCTTCATACCAGAAAAGAAGTCTTATATTTTTTCTTTTTTCTTTAATGGGGTGTATATAATACCTTATTGTAAAATTTGGTCTTATGCTCTCTGTTGTCTGCTGGTCTTCACATGTTGTCTGTGGTTTCCACAAAACTCCCCCCAAATTCCCATTTAAGATTTTATGCTGACTCGCAATGTGTCAAAATCACTATAGCAAAACTCACAATGTGGAAGGGATAACTTTATATTATTAGACACCATATACTTATGCATTTACTATAGTAATTTATTATCCATAGCTATCTAAAATTAACCTTCAGATAATCTACAATTTTAAAATCTACATTTTAAGTTATCATTTATAATACTAAAAAGTGTTTTTTTGGTTGGTTTTTGCTACTAAGTTTTACTGTCACTAAAATAGATGTAGGGAGAGCAATAATATAATGGGGAATGGGGACTGGAAATCTTAATTTGAATCAGGATGTAAAGACTTACCCAGAAAGCTTCTCCCCATGTACATAATTTGGAGATATGGGAAAGACTTAGAAAGGTCACAGTCACCCACTGTATCCAGTATATGTTAGATCACTGTATAGCCAGTCATATTTATCTTTCTCTTTGATGACTTTGTATAAGACAGTGAGCCTGTTCTAGGTTTATATCCATAAGACGTCCCAAAAAGGAGAAAAAGACATATTTGTACAAAAATATTTATAGCAGTTCTTTTTGTAGTGCCTAAAAATGTAAAATCAAAGAAATGTCCATCCATTGGGGAATGGTTAAACAAGCTGTGGTATATGATGGTGATGGAAGATTATTGTGAATTGACAATCAGTTTGATTTCAGAAAAGCCTGGAAAGACTTGTATTAACTGATATACAGTGAAGTGAAAAGAACCAAGAGAATATTGTGCACAGAAACTGCAATATTGTTTGAATGACAACTATTCTCAGCAATACAATCATGCAAGCCAAAAACCTATTGATGAAGCATACTATCCACCTCCAAAGAAAGAACTAATATTTATTGAACAGAGACTGAAACATGATTTTTCTTTTATTCAAGTTTTCTTATACATGATGACCAATATAGTAATATTTTGTATGGTTGGACATATTTAGCCTATGTATGATTGCTTACCACCTCAGGCAAGGGAAAGTGAGGGAAGTGTGAGAATCAAGTCTCTGCCCTAAGGAGAAAGCATGTGACTTGGCATCCAGAAGTTACATCTATAGAACCACCTGTAATCATGTCAAACAAAGCTACTAGCCAATTAGCTTGGAACTGTGTGGGTGGATAGCCCTGCATCCTGTTTTACAGAGGGTTTCTGGGAGAAGCTGCTGGGAATCACTCTCTTTTCCTCTGGGATGTTGGTGTGGTGGAAGAACTTCATGTGGACTGCTAGGAAAAGCAAGAGTTTCTCTCTGGCTATGCTGAATAGATCTAAGCTAGGTTTTTCCATGCTATCAGGGATCTGTTCTCAACCTCTCTCTCTTTACTAACTTCCAATACACTTTAATACATACTTAAAAGCCTAAACTCTTGATGAATTTATTAGTAAATCTTAGCTAGTTTCCCCCCCAAAATTTGGGGGGGGGCACATTAGGACCTAGGATTTTAAATGTCACAGAAGAAAGGAGGGATGAAATCTGTTCCAAATTTCCTAAAAACTTTAAATATTTTTTAATACAGTGAGACTGATGCCTTTGCACAACTCTATCTCTCATATCTAATTCATATGCAAGTTAAGCTATCATCCTTATCATGTCCTCTTTAAGGATGAAAGACAAGAGTTTTGTATGAAATCTCTACACAAAGAGGATTTTCAGGGCAAGTGTTGTGAGTTAAATATTGTCACATGTATTTCTTACACATGTACCTCACTACTATTACCTCCAAGTTTAAGCTTACTCCTTCTATGGATGCTGTATATATTTTTGGGGAAAAGTGAACTAGGTTCTTAGGAGAATGTTTTGTATTAACTATCTTTTCCATGTTATCTGTGAGTAGTAATAGCTGCCCTCTAGGGACCCAAACCTGCTAAATTGAGCAGAAATAGGGGAATGCTGCTATTTATATATCCCCATCTATCTCTATCTCTATCTCTATCTCTATAGATACAATATATAAATCCAGCAACCAGATGAGTCAAGACATCACCCTATGATGCTAGTGATCTTCCAAAAAAAAAAAAAAAAGAAGTATGGGACTGAATAAGTAAATTAAACTAGGTAGAATTTTCTTTTTTTTTTCTATTTCAATTTTCATATTGGCTCAGTTTACATGAGTAAATATTATTACTATAATTATTTGGATCTGTCTTTATTTGTGTGAAAAGTGCTTTCTAAGTATGCACATATAATCCCTGGATTTGTCTTGATGGGTAGATTTCCAAGTGTTTTATATTGCCTGGAGCAATTGTGAAGGAAATTTTTCTTTTTATCTCTTTCTGCTGGGTTTTGTTGTAATATATAGAAATGATGGATGATGGTTTATAAAGATTTTTGTATCCTATAACCTTGAGTTTAATTGTTTCAGGTAGTTTTTCTCAGTTTTCTGGGTTTCTCTAAGGTTACCATCCTATAATCCACAAAGAATGATACCTTGTTTTCTCATTGCCTATTTTTATTCTTTCAATTTCTTTTTCTTGCCTTATTGCTATAGCTAACAATACTAAATGATGGTGGTGATAATGGACATCCCTGTTTCCCTCCTGATCTTATTGAAAAGACTTCAAATTTATTGCCACTATAGATGGTGTTTGCTCTTGGTTTAAGAAAAGATACTACTTATCATTTTAAGAAAGACTCCAATGAATCCTATGCTTTCTCGTGTTTTTATTTTTTAATAGCAGTGGGTACTGCATTTTCTCAAAGGATTTTGCTGCATTAATTCAGACAATTGTAATTTTTGTTGTTTTGATCATTGATATGGTTCATTACACTGATAGTTTTTCTAATATCAAAACATCCTTTTATTTTTTATTTAAATCTAACTTGATTAGTGATATCTTTATGATTGGCATAATCTCCTTGCTAGCTTTAAAAAAAAAGTTTTGCATTGATATATTTTATTGAGTTCTATAGGTTTCTTGCTTTGATTTTTCACCTTCAATCTCACATTTAAATACCAAAGACATATCTGGGACATAAAAGGTATTTGGTTGGATGCTTTCTTTAAGAATTTTTTTTTAAATAGCTTATATAATATTGGGATTAATTGTTGTTGAATGTTTTGCAGAATTCATGTGTGAATCCATCTAGTCCTAGGGAATTTTCCTTGGGGAGCTCAGTTATGGCTCATTTAATTTGTTTTTCTAAGATAGGGTTATGTATTTTATTTTGTCTTCTGTGAACCTAAGGCAGTATATATATATGTAGATATGTAGATATATGTGTGTGTATGTATGTATATGTATATGTATATATATGTGAATATATATATGTATGTATTTATATGTTCTTATATGTAAGTATACTGAGATATTGAGATAGAGATAGAGATGATATAGATATATAGAGAGATACACACCCACATGTATATATGTGTGTTTATCATCTCTATCTCTTTATCTCTATCTCTATCTCTGTCTCTATCTCTATAATTTCACTTCTATTGTCAGTTTTACTGCCATATAAGAGGACACGATAACTCATAATAATTAACTTTCTTTTTATTGGTGATACATTTACCCTTTTCATTTTTATATGATAATTTGATTTCCTTTATAAAAAAACAAATGTAATTAATAGTTTATCTATTTCATTAGGTTTTATTTCCTTTAAAACCAGCTCCTGGTTTTATTAGTTCAATGTTTTATATTACTTTCAATATTATTTATCTCTTCTTTGATTTTTGGGATTTCCAATTTGGTGACTATTTGGGGAATTTTTACTTCTTATTTTTATTATTTTTTAAAATTTCCTACTTCATTGGTTGACTTGGTCTTTTTCCCTCTTTTATTGATGCATGCTTTGGGAAATATAGATTTTCCTATAAGTGTTATTTTGGCTCCATATTTTCATATTTTTGGCATTCTCTTTAATAAATGTATTGATTTTTCTTTGACTCACTCATTCTTTAGTATTAGATAGTTTAGTTTCTAGTTAACTTTCAATCTAGGCTTCCATGGACCTTTGTTAAATCTAATTATTATTGCTTTATTATCTGAAAAGTGTTCATTTTATATTTGTTTTTTTTTTTTGCATTTGGTTTTGAGGTTTTTATGTTTTAATAAAAGGTCAGTTTTCGTGAAGGCGCCAAGTACTGCAGAGAAAAAGGTATATTCCCTTTTATTTCCATTCAGGTTTTCCCCAAAGTTCTATTATATCTAATTTTTCTGAGGTTTTATTAATCTCATTAATTTATTTCTTATTTATTTTATGATTAGTTTTTTCTAGCTCTGAGAAAAGAAAGTTAAAGTCCCTCACTAGAATAGTTTTATTATTTCCTACTGTAATTTAGTTAACTTTTCCTTAAAGAAATTGAAGGCTATGGCATTTTTTCTAAGTTTAGTTTCAATATTTCTTTGTTGTCTATGGTTCCTTTTAGAAAAATGTAGTTGCCGTGCTTATTCCCTTTTTTTTTTTTTTTGCAGAGAAATAAACACTTTTATTTCTTTGTTTCACAAATAAACCTCCTGAAAAAGTTGTTTTCCATGGGCTAATCAAATAGACCAAATCACATATCTTCATCAGATGCCTCTGACTCTTCCTTAGCTTCCACATTGGCTGGAGCAGCAGCAGCAGGTGGGGCAGCACCTGGAGCAACGACCACAGGGGCGGCCACAGCAAATGCTGAAGGGTCAGCTAGGAATGCCTTCACCTTTTCAGCAAGTGGAAAGATGTAGTCAGTCTCCACAGTTACAACCAAGACTTGCTTGTATCCATTGATGATGGAGTGGGGGACTAATGAAACAATTATGTAGCCACTCTGCAGACAGACACTAGCAACACTGCGGACACCCTCTAAGAACCGAAGGTGCAGAGTCTCCTCCTTGATGTCCAACACTTCAGTGTTGTAGATGCTGCCATTGTCAAACACCTGCTGAATGATTAACCCAAAGGATAATGGGGAAATGTTCAGCATGTTCAACAGGTGCCTTCACTGGCACCCACTTTGTCTCCAGTCTTAAATCAGTTGCACATCACTAAAGATTTCAGTGATGCCCCTGGAAATCTTGGTGGTGATACCAAGTACCTGGAAGAAGGAAGTCTTGGGATGTCTTCTGGGATGGCATGGTGACATCATGTGGGGCAACGGCACCAGCACAGGCTCACATTCCTCCTGATATGAGACAGTAGTTTCTCCAGGGCAGAGTTCTTCTCCAGATGCCCATGAATGGCTTTGTGCATCATGGTGTTTTTTTGTTTTTGTTTTTGTTTTTTTTCCCAATCAACACCACAGTCTTCCCACAGAGGTATATCTAGATCTGCTGCATCTGCTTGGAGGCCACATTGTCTGCTCCCATAATGAAGCATTTTGGATAATCATGCAAAAGTTGGATTATCTTGAGGAAGTAATTTGACTTCCAGGTAACCCTGTCTTCCCTGAGCATCTCAAAGTTGCTTCAGGGCTTGCCCCATGGGGTTTATATATGATGTCACTTTAAATTAAATCTATTTTGGATTTGTATCTAATATCATGCTTTCAACCAGTTCCTTTTTTCCTTCAGATGAAGCATAATGTAATCTAGCCCTTTATTTTAATGCTCTGATTGTCTCAGTTTCAAGGGTGTTTCTTGTAAACAACATATAGTTGAATTCTAGTTTCTAATCTGCTCTTTCTGCTTCTGTTTTATGGGTGAATTCATCTCATTCACTTTCACAGATAAGATTACTAACTGTGACTTTTCTTCTGTTTATGATTATTTCTCTCTTTTTGTACTTTTCCCCCTCTAAAGTTTTTTTTTGCTTCTGACCATTGCCATATTTTTTGTGTTCTCCCTTTTGTCACCCCTATCCTTTTTCTTATTCACATTTTCCTGCCTCTTCACTGTTAGGAAAGATAGATTTTCATAACCAATTGAGTGTGTAAACTTATTTTTTGCTTCCTTGAACCAATTTAGGTGAGTGAAATTCAAGCATTGCCAGCCCCTCCCACTATTTTACCTTCCAAGGTAAAAGCTCTTTTTAAAAAAAATTCCTCTTTTATATGAAATACTTTTCCTCATTTTCCCTTCCTACATCCTTCTCCCAGGGAAAATCTTTTTTCTTGCCTATCCATTTCTTTTTCAGCATCCCAAAATAACTGACTCACTTCTGCATTTTCTTTCTATGTAGAATTTGTTTAAATCTCTTAACAAAGAAAAAAGTTCTTAGAAGACGCATACATCATCTTCCCATATAGAAAGGTAAACAGTTTAACCTTCAGTCCATTATGATTTCTCTTTATTTTCCATTTCAAGCTTCTTTTGAGTCTAATAGTTAAAAGACAAATCTTCTATTCAGCTGTTTTTTTATCAGAAATTCTTAATAGCCCTTTTCCTCATTAAATATTCTTATTTTGCTTTTGAATATTATACTCAGTTTTTCTGGTATTTTATTCTTGGTTTTTTTTCCTTTTATCTTTTCTCCTTTGCCTTCTAAAATACCATATTCCAAGCCCTGAACTCCTTTAATTTAGTACCTGTCAAAGACCTCATTGTGGCTCCACAATATTTAAATTGTTTCCTTCTTTCTGCTTTTTGATCTGGGAGCTCAAAAATTTTGGCAATAATATCCAGGGCAGGGGTTCATTTTGGAATCTCTTTCAATTTGTGATTAATTTATTTTTTAATTTCTATTTTCCTTTCTGGCTTTAATATCATAATTCATAATTCATAATTTCCTGCAGTATAGTAGTTTTCTATCATATCATGTACCACAAATTGTTTAGGCATTCCCCAATTGATGGGCATACCTGAAATTTCTAGTTCTTTTTCACCAAAAATAGAGCTGTGATAAACATTTTATAATAAATAAGTTTTCTTCTTTTCCCCCATATCATCTTTGGAAATAGACCTAGTGGTGTTATTGCCAGGTATAGACAGTTTAATAAATCTTTGGAAATAATTCTAAAATGGTTGGATCAGTTCACAATTCCACCAATGCTAAGTTAGTATCCCAATGTTTCCCTTCACTCCACAACACCATTTGTTGCTTTCCCCTTCAATCATACTATCCAATCCAATAGATATAAAATGATATCTCAATACAATAAAATAGGATAATATAGAATACAATGTGATGTGATGCAATGCATTGTGATGTGATGTGGTATGGTGTGGTATAATATGATGTGATGTGATATAGTATAATACAATACAATACAATATATTTCAGCAGAATTGTATCAAGTTTGCTACACTAAAATAATGTGAAAATTGAAAGAGACCTGTAGCCAAGATGAACACTAAAGTTGTTATTGGAAACATGGATTCAATAGTGAGTTCTATTGATTTTTCTTCCCTGTGTAGGGTACTTAGTGTGTGTTTCCATGTATTGTCTATTGTAATAATTTTATTTTAAAATTGATTCATTCGTACATAGGAGCAGAAGTGTTGATAAAGGATGGTCTAGGTTTAATGAATTTTGTGATCTCCAAGAATACTCCCTCCTCTTGGAAGTGTGCTGATATAAAAGTTGAGGGGGACAAAAAGGTTAGTGACTGTCCATTCTTCATTACAAAACAAAGCTCATACAAACATGTTATTTTACTTTTTTGTAATATTAAAATACTTTATAACAGTGCTATTATCATGAAAAACAAAAATTATTTTCCATTCTGGTATTCTACAATATTTATTTCCCTCATTATTAAAGTGTCACAAATAGAGCAAAAGCTCTAAGGATTTAGATGTATTCTTGCCACAAAATGAATGCTAAGGTGATGAATTTAAAACAACCAAATTATATGTTAACTCTATTTTGAATGACCACAAATAATACATCAATATTTATTTATAGTTCCATTTTTCTTATGATCTCTGTCTCTCTCTGTCACTCTGTGTGTGTCTTAGTGTGTCTCTCTGTCTCTGTCTCTGTCCATCTCTACTATTTGGAGGGGATTACTCTGCAGGCATTGAGTGATTTTATTGGGATAGGAATCTAATGGGGAGATCTTTAACTTTTTCAGTTTGTAGTCTATGGGTATTACTTGTAACAATGAAATTTAATTACTTGCTCAGGGCCACATAGTATGGGTCAGAAGCAGGAATTAAACTTATCTTCCTGATTGATGTCAATTCTCTAGTCCCATACAGTTTCTCAATACAACCATTATTATATTTCTAAGTCAAATGAGTTAAGTATAATTTCATTCATTTGTATATTCATAATAAGATATAAAGGGAAATAATGGGAGGAAAAGTATAAATGAAGAGGAAATAGAATTTCAAAATCTCAAACTATGTTATAACTCACTAATTGCCAAAACTGTTTGGTATTGGTTTAAAAACAAACAAACAAACTGATTAGTAGAGCAGACTAGATAAGCAAGAAATAGCAATAATTCAACATTAGAACCCTATGTTTGATGAACCTAAGAAAACAATCTAATGGGGGAAGAATTAAATATTCAATAAAACCTGCTGGAAAAACTACAAAGTATTTCAATAGAAAACAGCTTTAGGGGCGGCTAGGTGGCACAGTGGATAAAGCACCGGCCTTGGATTCAGGAGTACCTGAGTTCAAATCCGGCCTCAGACACTTACTAGCTGTGTGACCCTGGGCAAGTCATTTAATCCCCACTGCCCTGGAAAAAAAAAAAAAAGAAAACAGATTTAGATTAATTGCTAAACCAAATACCACAAAAAAAATGAAAAAAAAAACCACATCTGAATGAAATATAAAAGGTCATATAATTGGGAAAGGGGAGAGTAATGGAAGTAAATATATCAAACTCTATTTACCAGGAGGAAAATGAAAAATCCTTATCCAAATATGTAGAAAAGTAATCATAAAAAATAAAATAGACAAATATGATTATATGAAATTAAAAGTTGTAAAATTAGAATATTTAAATATTTCTGATAACTATTTTCCACCAAAATGATTCAATATGTAATAGGGGATATGTTTAAACAACATGCATAAAAATAACATAAAAAAGCAAATTAGTATCAGTGACTTCAAAATTTTACAACTAATTATTAAAAAAATAAATTCAGATTTATACAACTTTGAAGTTTCAACTTATAGCCAGGAAATTAGACAAAAAAGAAGAAATATAAATAATCAATGTTTGGGTATCAGTGGGAAGATATGAATGGAGATTTGAATTTTATTTACAAGAAAATATATGAAGCATTCTTAGATAAAATAAAAATAGAGATTACTTCTACTTTATGGTAGGGACGGCTGATTTATGGAAATGGTATTTGAGGATGGTAGGTCCAAGATAGTGGATGAAAGGCTGTGACTCCCACAAACTGCAGACAATGGGTCTACAAATTTCCAAAAATCATGTCATAAGACAACTCCCAGAGCAGCCCAACCCACAAAAGAACAGTGTGAGACTATTTTCCAGCCAAAGAAAGCTTAATTGCATGAGTGGGATCACCTGCTGTTTGGGCTGAGAGAGGAGCTCATGTGGTGTGAATGCAGCCCTCAGAAGAATCATGAGAAAAAAGTCAAAAACTTGAAAAGCCAAATGGAAAAGGAGATGCAAAAGTTCTCTGAGGAAAATAATTGAATAAGAACAAGGATTGAGGGGGCAGCTAGGTGGCTCAGTGGATAAAGCACCAGCCCTGGATTCAGAAGGACCTGAGTTCAAATTCAGCCTCAGACACTTGAAATTTACTAGCTGTGTGACCCTGGGCAAGTCACTTAACTCTCATTGCCCTGAAAAAAAAAAAAAGATTAAGGATTGAACAAATGGAAGGTAGTAACTTTATGAGAAACCAAGACACAATAAAGCAAATTCAAATGAATAAAAAAAATAGAGGGCAATATGAAATATCTCCTTGGAAAAACAGCTGACCTGGAAAATAGTTCTAGGAGATATAATTTGAAAATCATTGGCCGACCTGAAAACCATGACCAAAATAAGAGTTTAGACATCATCATCCAAGAAATTGTCAGGGACAACTGCCCTGATATTCTAGAAGCAGAACGTAAAATAGACAGTGAAAGAATCTACCAATCACATCCTGAAAGAAATCCCAAAGGGCAAACTTCCAGGAATATTATAGCAAAATTCCAGAGCTCCTAGGTCAAGGAGAAAATATTGCAAGAAACTCAAAAAAAGGAATTCAAATACTGGGGTGCTACAGTAAGGATAACACAAGATCTACCAGCATCTACATTAAAGGACCAGAGGACATGGAATATTATATTCTGGAGGACAAAGGAACTGGGACTACATCCAAGAATCACATACCCAGCAAAACTGATTATAATCTTCCAGGGGAAAATGGGATTTCAATGAAAAATAGGACTTTCAAGTATTTGTGATTAAATGAAGGGAACTGAATAGAAAATATGCCTTTCAAATAGAAGACCCTAGGGAAGCATAAAAAGGTAAACAGGAAAGAGAAATCATGAGCAAAATTAAAAGGTTAAACTGTTTACATTCCAACATGGAAAGGTAATACTTCTAACTCCTAAGATCTTTCTCAGTATTAGGGCAGCTGAGAGGAATATACTTAGACAGAGGGCAAAGGTGTGAATTGTATATGAAGGGATGATATTTGTAAACATTTATTTTTTGTTTATCCTTTTTTTTTTTTCTGTGGGGCAGGCAGTGTGGGGTGGCTTATGTCTGGGGCCAGATTTGAGCTCAGGGCCTTCTAGATCCAGGACTGGTGCTATGCCCATTGTGTCACCTAGGTGAGCCGTGATGTCATCTTTAAAATAAAGTTGAGAGGTAAGAGGAATCCACTTGAAGAAAAGGAAAGGGGTAGGTAGACTCAGGTAAAGTAGCTCACATGAAAAAAAAAAACAACAAGAAAAATCTTATGGAGTGGAGGGGAAGATGGGGAAGGAGAAAGATAGTGAGTGAACCTTAATTTTATCATAATTGCCTCAAAGAGGGAATAACATAAACACTCAAGTATTATAGTAATATATTTTGCCCTGAGGGAAAGTGGGAGGGGAAGGGGATAAGGGGGGATGAGAGGCAAAGGAAGGGAGGACAAATTAGGGGAGGGATCAGTAAAAAGCAAAACAATTTTGAGGAGGGATAGGGTGAAAGAAGATTGAAAGTAGAGTAAATATCAAGGGGAGGGAATAGGGTGGAGGGTAATACCATTAGCAATAGTAATTGTGAAAGCAATGATGAGCAGGATGATATCAGATGGATGTATGAAAAAATGCAAACCATCAACAGAGAAATAACTGATGGTATCTGAATACAGATTGAAGCATAATTTTATTTGTTAGCTCCTCTTTCTAAGCTCAGTTTGTCTATTTTGTTTTACAACCTGACTAATGTGAACATGTTTTGTATAACTGCACACGTATGACTTATATTGAATTGCTTGATTTCATAGGGAGGGTTGAGGAGGGAGGGAGGAAGAAAACAAAGAACACAAAGTTCTAGAAAATCAATGTGAAAAAAAATGTTTTTTTTTTATTTTTTAACATGTAATGGGGAAAATTCTCATTAAAATTAAAAAATAGACAAAAAAGAAATGGTATTTTACAGGAGCATTTGAAGAGAAGTAATATTTTACAGATATTAGGCAGTCTTTTAAAAGTATGATGGGCAGCTTGATGGCACAGTGGATAGAGCACCAGCCCTGGAGTCAGGAGTACCTGAGTTCAAATCCAGCCTCAGACACTTAACGCTTACTAGCTGTGTGACCCTGGGCAAGTCACTTAACCCCAATTGCCTCACTTAAAAAAAAAAAAAGTATGGACAACAGTAAGGCAAAGAGTATAAAGACAGAATAATGAATTATAGATTTAGAGCTCAAAGGGACTTTTAAGGCAATTTTGTGCAATCCCTTCATCTTATAGAGGTACTAAGTAGTTCAGTGACAACTGGGGTCATGCTGCTAGTACACTGGAATGCATCTGAGAAAAAAATTTAGATTATAAGTCCATTCCTCTGTATTTTGAAAATAGTGCATCATTTAGATTTACTGTACTAATGTTTAGGAAAAGCAACATAAGAGAAAAACTGGAAACATGTGGGAGTCAAATCAAGGAAGATCTTAAAATCTAGATTGAGAAACTTGGTCTTCATTCAGTAAGCACTGAGGATGCACTGATGATTTTTTGTGTAATAGAATACAAATAAGTTTTCATAATTTTTAACTGCAAATACCAATTTGTAAGTGCCATATAGACAGACTAGATTAGAAGTTAAAGAGGCTGAAGAAATAGCTTTGAAATTGGCAGGTACAAGTTATTTAGATTCCACACTAGGTTAAAAAAGTTGGAACAAAAGGAATGGTTGCAAGCAATTTGGGGCAGTATAATGAACAGAACTTTGATACTGATTAAATTAATTTGATATATCTTGACAAGACAGTATTATTACAGGACTGCTTTGAGGTACAGAAGTCTAGATATTTAAATGTTTCCCCTTCCAAACAAATGTATCTTTAAAACTTTTACTTTCATTCATCTTCTCTTTTAAGTTCATTATGTCAGCCTATTGATGGGAAAGAGATTTTTGCGTGGTAACATTTGTTTCTAGGTTTGACTTTCTGACTATCTCATAAAACATGATAGATCACCATTTAAAAATACATAACTAATATACAAAGCTCCTATAGTCATGTTGTTGTTTTTGATCAGTCATTTAAGGTATTTTTTTTTTTTACTTTTGGTGAACCCTTTGGGATTTTCTTAGCAAATATATTGGATTGATTTCCCATTTTCTTCTCTTGCTCATTTTATAGAAGAGGAAATTGAAGCAAACAAGCTTAAGTGACTTGAGCCAGGGTTGCAAAGCTAGTAAGTCTGATTCTGGATTTGAACTCAGCTCTTCCTAACTCCAGATTGCCTATTGTATTAGTAATACTATTGAATTGATACTGTTGAAACAATTTTACGTAATTGGTGGTATCTGTGTGTGTCTATGTGTATGCCTGATCAAAATTAATAGTCCATATAAAACGTATTTGAAAGCAAACATAAATTTTAAGTTGCTAAAGAAATCTAAGATGCATACACATTTAAAAAATATTTTTAAAGAAATGACTATGTAGAGGTGGATCCAAGATGGCAGAAAGAAGACAGCAAGTTGCTTTAGCTCTCCCTCAGTTCCCTCAAAAAGAACATTAAATCAAGCCTATAAACAGATTATGAAACCACAGAACCTTCAAAAAGACAGAGAAACACAATGTTCCAGCCTGGGATAATTTAGAAAACTTCAGAAAAGTTCAGTCTCAATCAGGCAAAAAGGGAGTACAGCTCAGCTCAGTGCAGTGCAGCATGGAGGGGATCTGGGCAAGTTAGCAGGAAGCTCCAGACCACAGGCAAGCAACTGAAGCCCCTTGATCCTGAATCAGCAAGCTGGTGGCACAGCAGGCCAGTGGTGAGATACACCAGCACAAGTTGAGGGCAGGCTACCAGCTAGAAGGCCACCCACATGACAGGCATGACCAGATCTTGCCATCCCAGCATGCCTGGAGAAAGCACAAGGAGCAGGCCCAGGGTGGTGAGAATTCCACAATCCATAAAGGCCTCAGCATAGGAAGCCAGTGATACAGCCCCTATCCCCCAGCATAAGAAGCTTGAAACAGCGACCCTGGTGCCCCAGAAGCAGACCTTAATTAAAAAAAAAAATAAGCTCCAATATGAGTAAAAAACAAAAAAAGAGCTCTTGACATTGAGGGAAAAGCTAAACACAAATTCAGATGAGGACAATACTCCCAATTTGCCAAGATGTGAAGCCTCAAGAGAGAAGATTAATTGGTCTCAAGAACAAAAAGCCTTCTTGGAAGAGCTTAAAAAGAATTTTAAAAATCAATTGAGAGAGGAATAAGAAAAAAATGGGGAGAGAAATGAAAGCAACACAAGAAAATTATGAAAAAAAGAATCAGCAGTTTGGAAAAGGAAACTCAGAAAATCAGAAGCTTGGAAAAGGAAACACAAAGATTGACTAAAGAAAACAATGCCTTAAAAATTTGAACTGGACAGTTCAAAGTTAAGGGCTCCATGAGACACCAGGAATGAGTCAAACAGAATAAAAAAATGAAAAAATAGAAGAAAATGTGAAATACCTCATTGGAAAGACAACTGACCTGGAAAACAGATCCAGGAGAGACAATTTGAAAATTATGGGACTGCCTGAAAGCCATGATCAGAAGAAGAGTCTAGACACCATGTCCTAGGATATTATCTAGGAGAACTGCCTTGAAATCTGAGGATTAAATCATCATTTAAAGAATCCACTGATCACCGCCTGAAAGAGACCCCAAAAGGAAAACTCCAAGGAATATTGTAGCCAAATTCCAGAATTATCAAGTGAAGGGGAAAATACTCCAAGCAGCCAGAAAGAAGCAATTTAAATATCATGGAGCCATAGTAAGGATTACACAGGATCTGGCAGCTTCAACATTAAAGGATCACAAGGCTTGAATTATGATATTCTGGAAGGCAAAGGAGCTGGGATTGCAGCCAAGAATAAACTACTTAGCAAAACTGAGCATTCTCTTTCAGGAGAAAAGAGATACATTCAATGAAATTGGGGACTTTCAAGGTTTCCTGATAAAAATAGCAGAACTGAATAGAAAAGTTGATCTTAAGATACAAAAATCAAGAGGAGTTTAAAAAGGTAAACAGGGGGGAAAAGTTATTCAATAAGGTTAAACTGTTTACACCCCTAAATGGAAAAATAATACTCATAACACTTGAGAACTGTATATATACTTGGGCAGACAGAAGGATTATACACAGAGGGTATAAATATAAATTGTCTTTGATGTGATGTTATAAAGAAAATTAAAGGGTTAAAAAGGAGTTTATGGGGAGAAGAGGAACGGTGTGGTAGAATGAGGTTAATTACATCATATTAAGAGGTGCAAAAACCCTATTACAGTAGAGGGAAAGAAGGGATGGGTGAATCTTGTTTAACCTTATTCTCACTAGACTTGATTCAAAGAGGAAATACTATACATTAATTTGGATAAAGAAATTCAGCTTATTCTTTAGGGAAGTAAAACGGGTATGGGGAAAAGTGGGTGCTGATAGAATGGAGAGCAGAAGCAGGGCAGAAAAGAGTAAAGAAAATGGAGGGGATGATAAAAAGGGAGGGCAGATTGGGGGAGGCAGTGTTAAGAAGCAAAACATTGGTAAGGAGGAATAGGGTGAAAGAAGGGGGGGATGTACAAAGGGGATAAACAGAATGGAAGGAAGTTGATAGTAATAATAACAGAATGTGAATGGGATGAACTCTGCCATAAAATGAAAGTAATTAGTAGAGTGGATTATAAACCAGAACCCTACAGTATGGTGTCTACAAATAACATATTTGAAGCAGGGAGATACACAAAGAGTAAAGGTAAAAGTTTGGAGCAGCATATATTATACTTCCCTAAAGTAAAATAAGCAGAGGTATCAATCCTTATAAAAATAAGAGCCATTCCTTAACTGATAAATGGTCAAAGGATATAAGCAAGCAGTTTTCAGAAGAAGAAATCAAAGCTATGAATAGTCATATAAAATATGCTCTAAATCACTACCAATTAGAGAAAGGGAGATATCAATGAATTGGGCATGCAATTTAAAAAGCTAGAAAAGGAATAAGTTAAAAATTTCCAATTAAATATTAAGTTAGAAATCCTGAAAAGCAAAGGAGAAATTAATAAAATTGAAAGCAAGAAAATATAGAATTAATCAATAAAACTAAGAGCTGGTATTATGATAAAAATTAATAAAATAGATAAATCATTGGTTAATTTGATTTAAAAAAAAAAGAAAGAAGAAAATCAAGTTACCTGCATCAAAAATGAAAGGGGTAATTTTACAAACAATGAAGTGGAAATTAAAGCAACAATTAGAAACTATTTTGCCCAAATGCACACCAAGAAATTTGCCCATGTAAATTAAATAGATAAATATTCACAAACTGAAGAAGAAATAAAATCCTTAAATAAGCCCCCATTATAAAAAGAATTTGAAAAAAAAAACATTAATGACTTCCCTAAGAAAAAATCTCCTGGGCCAGATTGGTTTACAAGTGAATTCTTCCAAACATTTAAGGAACAATTAATTCCAATATTATATAAATTATTTGGAAAAATAGGTGAAGAAAGTGCCGTCAAATTCCTTTTATGATACAAATATGGTGCTACCAAAACCAGGCAGAGCTAAAATAGAGAAAGAAAATTGTAGACCAATTTCCCTAATGAATATTGATTCTAAAATATTAAATAAGACATTAGCAAGGAGATTACAAGTGATCACCAGCATAATACACTATGACCAAGTTGAATTTATACCAGGAATGCAGGGCTAGTTCAACAATAGGAAAACTATTAACCCAATCAACCACATCAATAAGAAAACTAACCAAAATCATATAATTATCTCAATAGATGCAGAGAAAGCCTTTGACAAAATACAACATCCTTTCCTGATAAGAACACTAGAGAGCTTAGGAATAGGTGGAGCTTTCCTTAAAATAATAAATAGTATCTACCTAAAACCATCAGAAAGCATTATATGTAATGGAGATTAGTTAGAAGCCTTCCCAATAAGATCAGGGGTGAAACAGGGATGTACATTACCACCTCTCTTATTTAATATTGTACTAGAAATGTTAGCTTTAGCAATCAGAGAAGAAAAATGAATTAAAGGAATTAGAATAGGCAAGGAGGAAATTAAACTATCATTCTTTGCAGATGATATGATGGTACACCTTGGGAATCCTAGGCAATCAACTCAAAACTTATTTGAAACCATTAGCAACTTTAGCAAAGTAGCAGGATATAAAATAAATCGACATAAATCCTCAGCATTTCTATACATGACCAACAAAGTCCAGCAGCAAAAGATTGAAAGAGAAATTCCATTTAAAGTAATGGTGGAGAATATAAAATATTTGTCAGTCTACTTGCCAAGACAAACCCAGGAACTCTATGAACATAATTACAAAACACTTTTCACGCAAATATAATCAGATCTAAATAATTGGAAAAATATTAATTGCTCATGGGTAGGATGAGCTAATATAATAAAATTGAGAATTCTACCTAAATTAATTTACTTATTCAGTGCCATACCAGTCAGAATACCTAAAATTTCTTTATAAAGCTAGAAAAAATAATAACTAATTCATCTGGAAAAACAAAAAGTCAAGAATATCAAGGGAAATAATGAAAAAAAAATTACATTAAGGTGGGTTAACTGTACCAAATCTGAAGCTTTTCTATAAAGCTTCAATCATCAAAACTATCTGGTACAGGCTAGTAAATAGAGTGGAGGATCAATGGAATGGGCTAGGCACAGGAGACATGGTAGTAAATGACATTAGTAATGTACTGTTTGATAAACCCAAAGACTCCTGCTTCTGGGATAGGAATTCAGTATTTCACAAAAATTGCTGGTAAAACTGGAAGAGAGTATGGCAGAAAATAGGCATAGACCAACATCTTACACCTTATAACAAAATAAGGTCTAAATGGGTACATGATTTAGACATGGAAGGTGATACCATAGGTAAATTAGTAGAGCAAGGAATAATTGTCATTTCAGATCTCTGGAAATGAGAACAAGAGATAGAGAATATTATGAAATGCAAAATGGATGGTTTTGGTTACATTAAATTAAAAAGGTTTTGTACAAACAGAAGCAAAGCATCCAAAACTAAAGGGAGGCAGTAAGCTGGGAAACAATTTTTATAGCTATCTATAGCCATATGAGAAAATGCTCCTAATCGTTATTGATTACAGAAATGCAAATTAAAACAACTTTGAGGTACCACCTAACACCTATCAGATTGGCTAATATGACAAAAAAGGAAAATAATAAATGTTGAAGCTGTGGAAAAATTAGAACACTAATGCATTGTTGTTGGAACTGTCAACTGATCCAACCATTCTGGAGAACAATTTGGAATTATGCCCCATGGGCTATAAAGCTTTACATATCCTTTGACCCAGCAGTACCACTTTTGGGTCATTTTTCCCAAAGAGATCATAAAAAAGGGAAAAGGACCCATATGTACAAAAATATGTATAGCTGCTCTTTTTATGGTGGCAAGGAATTGAATATTGAAGGGTTGCCCATCAATTGGGGAATGGCTGAACAAGTTGTGTTACATGAATGTAATGGAATACTATTGTGCTGTAAGAAATGATAAGCAGGCATATTTCAGAGATACCTGGAAGGTCTTGCATGAACTGATGATGAGTCAGATGAGCAGAGCCAGGAGAATATTATAAACAGTATCATCAGCATTAAGTGTTGATCAACTGTGATAGACTTGATTCTTCTTAGCAATACAAAGGTCAAAGGTAGTTCTAAAGAACTCATGATGGAAAATGCTCTCAAAATCTGGAAAAAACCAAAGAACTGCGGAATATGGATGCAGATTGAACCATAATGTTTCTTTTGTTTTTGTTGCTATTGTTTTTCTTTTTTGAAGTTTTTTCCTTTTTGCTCTGATTCTTCTTTCGTAGCAGGACTAATGCAGAAATATGTTTAAATATGAATGTACATATAAAACTTATATCAGATTATTACTTGCTGTCTTGGCGAGGGGGGAGGGAGAGGAGGGAGAGAGAAAAATTTGAAACAAGAAATCTTATAAAAATAAATGTTGAAAACTATCTCTACCTGTAACTGGAAAATAATAAAATACGTTTATATTTTAAAAATGACTATGTAACTTAGAATAATAATTATTAAATGGATAATGCTTTCTTTCTCAAAATACAGTTTTTAACAGTTCTGTTATTATTGGGTTCATAGTCATGTATGCCACTATCCATTGCTAGCCTAGAATTAAGTGACAGACATGCAAAAGTACCATATTAAAATTTTGTAACTAAATAAAATAATTCCCAGAATTGTTAGAAATAAAATTACATACTTTAAACCAGTAGTTACTAAGATGATCTAACAATAGCACATATTTATATGTAGCAATTTAAAATTAAACAAATACTTTTTCTTTAATAACCCTATGATTTGGGTAGCCCAAGTATTATCTCTATTTTATGTTTAAAACTGATGGTCAGAGAATAATTTTCTTCGAATCACTGTTGCAAAAAATGAAACTTAAACCATGTTCCACTTTGACCTCAAAGAACATTTTGTTTGACAGTTCATTATGGCATTAATTATATTATATTAGGTATTTGTATTCTATGTTTGTTTGCTATTCCCCTGTTACTGTATAAGCTTCATGAGGACAAGGGCCATGATTTGTACTATGTAATGTATTTATATATATGATTATACATACACACATATTGTCTGATTTAGTTCTCTATCAACAATACGCCTACAACAAATTTCACTTAAAGTGAATATTAGTGGGGTTTTTTTTAGTATATTGTGCTTTAGAGCTCTTATTTTTCAATTTCACATTTGTTGGCATTATTATTTACCATTCATTTTCATTTTATTTTCCATTTATATATTTCTATGAATTCTTAACAGCTATAAAAGAAGCAAACCAATAAACAAAGCGAAGATAGAATCCATTAACTTCATCCTGAAGAAAAAACAAAGGATAATACATAGAATTGTCAAAGCCGAAATCCAAAGCTCCCACATGAAAGATAAAGTACTTCAAGCATCCAGAAGAAAAAAAATGCATATTAATATTACAGTATCATCAAACCCCTTCCAATAACAAAACAAAATTACCTTTCTAGGTTTCTCAGGACTATTGTACCTATGTCTCAATGTTCATACTCAGCACTTGTCTCTTTATCAGAGATATTTAAAAGTCCTGTATTTTATTAAAAGTTCCATTGCCCTCCCTGGACTTACAATTTATATATCTTTTTTCTGGATACATCAACTTGGGTCCTAAATCTGTATATTTTTGTCTTTTTAATGTTTTTAATTTTTAAGACTGGAAGGTCTTGTTTTTTGTTTGTTTGTTTTCTTTTTTTAGTAGAAGTTACCAAGGTTTGAATTATCCTGAATGTAGTTCCTTGGAATGTTAATCCCCTACTTCCTAATGTATTCAGTATGTATTTTATCTTTGATAAGGAAAGTGGATTTTGAATATGGCATTACTAAGACTTTCTTTTTAGTGTTCCTTTTAGAAGGTGATTGGTGAAATGCTTATAGTTTGCTTTGGTTCTAATAAATCATGGTAATTTCCATTTACGATTTCTAGAAACAGAGCATGTGGGCTATTACTCTACCCTCCCAACCCCACCCTAAACTATGGTTTTTAAGGAGCCTGGTGATTAATAGTGTCTAGCTTATTTTCTGAGTCAGTTGTTTTTATTTCAAATATCTGATATTTTCTTCTTTCTTGACTTGATTTTATCCTGATTTCTTGCTGTCTCATAAAGTCATTTATTTCATTTAGACTAGTCTAGTTTTCTGAGAATTCATTACTCATATAAAAAAGTACCACCTTTTTTAAAAAGCAAAAGAAGAGGGGGCAGCTAGGTGGTGCAGTGGATAATGCACCGGCCCTGGAGTCAGGAGTACCTGAGTTCAAATCCAGCCTCAGACACTTAACACTTACTAGTTGTGTGACCCTGGGAAAGTCACTTAACCCCAATTGCTTCACTCAAAAAAAATGCAAAAGAAGTTTATTCACTAAACAATTCTTTCCTTCATGGATTTTAATACTTAGCTTCATTTCTTCTATGTATTCATATAGTTATTATTGAAAATCACTTTTTTTCCCCACGAGATTCTGTTTGCAGGAGTTATGCTTGTAATAATTTTTATGCTGGTAGGGTTTTTCCTTCATTTTTTCATCTTTATTAGTTGAATTGGGTCTTTGTGCCAGAGCCAGAAACAAACTGTTGGGCTTTTAGGTAGGGAGATATACCCTGCTTGTTCTCACCCTGGGTCACCCAAATTCTTACATTTACCTCCATGATCCAGTGTTCAGCTTTCCTGAATCTTTGAACTTCAGGGCTCTAAATTTTCAGGTAATGCCAAATAAGACATTTTAGGACTGAGATATTGGGATCAAAGAACAAGATTATTCCGTTAGTTGTCACAGTGAATAGAGTGCTGGACCTTTGAGTCCATTTTAAGAATTGACTTAAAATCCAGGCATAGACATTACCTGTGTGACTCTGGGCCTGACACCTTTATTTGCTTCAGATTCTTCACAGAATTTTTGTGAGCATCAAATATGACCACAGTTTTAAAGAATGTAGCACAGTGCCTGGTATGAAGTAAGTGCTATATAAATTATTATTGTTAATTATTATAGAGCTTCTGGGATGTCCCTGGAGTACTGAAGCACAACTCCTGTTCAGCAATATGCTTCATTGTGCTCTCTGATTCTCTGAGATGATTCCAAACTAGAAAATCTGAGGTTTACCAGAAATCTTTGTGTTTTCCCAGTGCTATCTTCCATTCTTACTCCTTCCAGATAAAGAGCTTTGAAACTTATAAGAGACATGTATCATGTCTCTGGTCAGACTGGCAATAGCTATGCTTGAAGAGACTTTCTTCCCTATTACCTTTGTGGTTTTAGTTGACTTTCTTGTAGTTCAAGAGCAGAATTAATTCATTGTAGTTTTTTATTGTACAACTTAATCATTATTTAGACTAATGTAAACTTCAGGGTACTGCTAGAGTAGATGCTTGAAGTAGTGTGTAAGGAACACCTCTCCTCCTGAGCTATGAAAAGTTTCACACTCAGTTTGCTCTAGCAATTTATGTTTGAAGCAGGCTCATGGTGGAGGATTTAAGGAAGAACCAGACCAGGCTGGAGCTTCAAGCTAGATAGTCTTTACTTTCTGAAATCCAAGTGTTCTCTTTTTACTAATACCTGGTATACTTTAATAAATGCTTAATGCTCAACGACTGGTGCTAAACCTTCTAATTTAAGGTGATCACACATTTAGATTTTAAACATCACACCTGGGAACTTTGGAATATGGCTATAATATTGCTGGAGGTTTTCCGTTTGGGTTCTCTTTCAGGAGATGATTGGTGGATTCTTTCAATTTCTTTTTTTCCTTCTTCTAGAATATCAGGGAAATTTTCCCTGACAATCACTTGGAGGTGCTGTCTAAACTCTTATTTTGGTCATGGTTTTCAGGTAGTCCACTAGCTTCCAGTTGTTCAATCCTAATTCTTAGGCAATAATTTTCTTCAGGCAGCTTTTTAATGTCATTTTCCATTTAGCTTTTCAAGCTGTTGACTTTTTTCTCATGATTTGCCTGCATAGTTCTCATTTCTTTTTCCATTCTTTCCTCCACCTCTCTATTCTCTTTTCTTTGTTTTTGTTTTTTTTTGTTTTTTTTGTTTTTTTGGTTGCACAATGAGGGTTAAGTGACTTGCCCAGGGTCATACAGCTAGTGAGTGTCAAGTTTCTGAGGTCAGATTTGAACTTAGGTATTCCTGAATCCAGGGCCAGTGTTTTATGCATTACACCACCTAGCTGCCCCGCCCCCCACCTCGGCCTCTCTAAATCTTCCTTCTATCTCTCCTACTTTCTCTTCAAAGTCCCTTTTGAGTGCTTCCATGGCCTGAGACCAATTCATATTTTTCTTGGAAGATTTGGATGTAGTGGCCCTGAAGTTGCTATCCTCTTCTAAGAGTCCACATCGATCTTCCTTGTTGCTAAAGAAACTTTCTATAGTTCTCTTTTTATTATTTATTATTTATTAATTATTGGTTGTTTTTTGTTTTTTATATATTTTATTTATTTATTTTCTTATTTTAAAATTTTTTTGTCTTTTAATATTTTTTTTTATAATTTTATTTTTCAAATTACATGTAAAAGCAAATTTTAACATCAAATGTTTTTAAAACTTTGTGTCCCAGGCAGCTAGGTGGCACAGTGGGTAAAGCACCAGCCCTGGATTCAGGATGACCTGAGTTAGCTGTGTGACCCTGGGCAAGTCATTTAACCCCTATTGCCCCACAAAAAATAAGGTGTTCCAAATTCTCTTCCTCTCTCCCTTCCCACCCCTCACCCCAAGAACTCAAGCAATTCAATATAAATTATACATGAGTAATCATGGAAAACATCTCTACATTAGCTAGGTTTTGAGAGAAAACAGATAAAAAAACTTCAGATTAAGGAATTGTCAAAAAAAAATCTTTGAGTCTGTTTTCAGATACCATCACTTCTTTCTCTGTAGATGGATTGCAATTTTCATAAGTTCTTCAGAAAATAATCATGTGCTTCCCAGCAGATCATCTTGCACTAATGCTGTTATTTTGTATACAGTACATTTCTCTCTGCTTCAGTTCATGTGGGTCTTTCCAGGTTTTTCTGATAGCATCCTATTCATCATAACTTTTATATAGTATCTTAACCATGACAAAGAATTTTCTTCACAATAGTCCAGCAGAGGAGGTACCATACATTTCGCCATTGTAGTCAATGATCATAACTATTTCCCCCCATCCTATTACCTTCCAATGATATTTACTCTATATTCTATCTTATTTTGCCCTATTCCTCCTCAAAAGTGTTTTACTACTGACTGCCCTCTCCCCTGCTCTACCCTCCCTTCATTCACCTTTCCCTCTTTATCCACTTCTCCTCCTACTTTCCTGTAGAGTTAAATAGATTATTCTTCCCAATTGTGTGTGTGTGTGTGTGTTATTCCTTCCTTGAGCCCACTTTGATGAGGTTAAGGCCTCTGAGCTAATTCTGTTTTCTAAATTTTTCTTCCTCTCTCCCTCCTCAACTCTCCCTATGAAATCAAGCATTTCAATATAAGTCAATGCAGAACATCTTCACCTTCCTCTAAAGTGTTTTGCTTTTACAGCTCCCTCCCCCAAAATTCCCTTCCCTCCTTCCCCTCTTCTCTCCCCCTCCATCTCCTTCCTCTCCCACTTTGCCTCAGGGCAAAAATATATTATTATACCCAATTCAGTATGTATGTTATTCCCTCTTTGAGCCAATTCTGATGATAGTATGGTTCACTCCCTCCCCCACTCCTTCCTCCTCTTCCCCTCCCCTCCATAAGCTTTTTTCTTGTTTCCTTCATGTGAGCTACCTCTCCCCAGTCTATCTCTCCTCTTCCCCCTCCCACAGTCTATTCCTCCTACCCCTCAATCCTATTTTAAAGATGTCATCAGCGGTTAGCTTAGTGGCACAGTGGACAAAACACCAGCCCAGGAGGCCCAGAGCCCAAATCAGTCCCCAGACATAAGATCCTGCCTGTTTGCTCCACAAAGAACAAAGATACACAGAAAATAAATGGTTTACAAATATCATCCCTTCATATTCAGTTCTGTGTCCTTTGTGTATTCTTTACTGAAAGAGTTCATATGAGTTGGAAGGATTATTTTCTCATGTATGAATGTAAACCAGTTAAACCTTTTAATGTCCCCCGTGATTTCTTTTTCCTGTTTACCTTTTTATGATTCTCCAGATCTGAAGATAACTTCAAGCCAATTTGATAGTTAACCAGCCAGCAGAGTACTGTGGTGGTTTTTAGCTTAGACGAGCTTGTGCCCCTCCCCCATCTGGGCCTTCTGCCACTCAGGATGTCTTCCTGGGTGGGGGGAGGGGGAAGGGGTGACACACAATTTCCAAGCTAGGTCCCACTGACACCACTGGACTTCCCCCCTTGGCCAAGTGTTCAGCCCTCTCACCCCACCACAAGGTCAGTTCCAGAAGACACTGGTGCTGCAGCTGAATCAGAGGCTCAGTGGTTAAGTTTCTGCAGTGTGGTGTGCCTGGGGTCTCTGTTGGCAT
This sequence comes from Dromiciops gliroides, assembly GCF_019393635.1. Taxonomy (NCBI): domain Eukaryota; kingdom Metazoa; phylum Chordata; class Mammalia; order Microbiotheria; family Microbiotheriidae; genus Dromiciops; species Dromiciops gliroides. Next base: position 557,891,141 of record NC_057861.1, read on the forward strand.
GATCACAAGTTTGGACTTTACTTGCAGCCCATCATGGCCCCCTTTAATATGTCTGTGATGGTATTTGAATGCAGATTGAAACAATTATTTGTGTTAGTTACTTTACCTGAAAGAAAAAAAAATGATGAGCAGGATACTATAAGAAAAACCTGGAAAAAACATACATGAACTGATTCAGAGTGAAATGTACTGTATACAAAATAACAGCAAAAGGGTAAGATGATCTTCTGTGAATGACTTGGTAATGTCTTTTTTTGAATAAAAGTATTTTATTATTTTCCAGTTACATGTAGAGATAGTTTTTGACATTTGTTTTTATAAGATTTCCAATTTCCAATTTTTCTCTTGCCCTCCTCTAGATAGCAGGTAATCTGATATAGGTTATATATATATACAAACAACAAACATATTTCTGCATTAGTCACGTTATGAGAGAAGAATCAGAACATAAAGGAAAAACCTCAAAAAAGAAAAACAACATCACCAAAAACCAAAGGAAATTGTATGGTTCAATCAGCATCCATACTCCACAGTTCTTTTCTTTTCTGGATTTGGAGAACCCCTTCCATCATGCATCCACTGGAAATCTCCTGTACCATTGCATTGGTGAGGAGAATCTAGTCTATCACAGTTGATCAACACATAATGTTGATGGTACTATGTACAAATGCTCTTCTGGTTCTGCTCCTCTCAGTCAGCATCAGTTCATTTAAGTCCTTCCAGGTTTCTCTGAACTCCTCCTGCTCAACGTTTCTTATAGCACAATAGAATTCCATGACATTCATATACCACAACTTGTTCAGCCATTCCCCAATTGATGAGCAGCCCCTCAATTTCCAATTCCTTGCCACCACATAAAGAGCAGCTATAAATATTTTTGTACATGTGGGTCCTTTTTCTTTTTCCATGATCTCTTTGGGGAAAATACCCAAAAGTGATATTGCTGGGTCAAAGCTTTATAGCCCATGGGGCATAATTCCAAATTGCTCTCCAGAATGGTTGGATCAGTTCACAGCTCCACCAACAATGGATTAGTGTTCCAATTTTCCCACAGCTTCTCCAATATTTATTATTTTCCTTTTTTGTCCTATGAGCCAATCTGATAGGTGTCAGGTGGGGACCATTTGCATTTCTCTAATCAATAGTGAGCAATTTTTCATATGGCAATAGATAGCTTTGATCTCCTGATCAGAAAACTGTCTGTTCATATCCTTTGACCGTTTCTCAATTGGGGAATGGCCTGGATCCTTATAAATTTGATGTAGTTCTCTATATTTTTTAGAAATGAGGCCTTTATCAGAAGTACTGGCCAAAAAATTATTTCCCAGCTCTCTGCCTCCCTTCTAATTTTGGATGCATTGCTTCTGTTTGTACAAAAACTTTATAATTTAATGTGATCAAAATAATCCATTTTGTATTTCATAATATTCCCTATCTCTTGTTTGGTCACAAACTGTTCTCCTTTCCAAAGATCTGAAAGGTAGACTATTACTTCCTTTCCTAATTTACCTATGGTATCACCTATTATGTCTAAATCAGGTACCCATTTTGATCTTATTTTAGTTTAAGGTGTAAGATGTTGGGCTATGCCTAATTTCTGTCATACTATCTTCCAGTTTTCCCTGCAAATTTCATCAAATACTGAATTCCTATCCCAGAAGCTGGTGTCTTTGGGTTTATCAAACAGTACATTACTAAAGTCATTTACTACTGTGTCCCCTGTGCCTAGCCTATCCCATTGATACTCCACTCTATTTCTTAGCCAGTACCAGATGGTTTTGATGACTGCCGCTTTATAGTAAAGCTTCAGATTTGGTACAGCTAACTCACTTTAATGTGCATTTTTTTGTCATTATTTCCCTTGATATTCTTGACTTTTTGTTTTTCCAGATGAATTTTGTTATTATTTTTTCTAGCTCTATAAAATAATTTTTAGGTAGTCTGATTGGGATGGCACTGAATAAGTAAATTACTTTAGGTAGAACTGTCATTTTTATTATATTAGTTTGGCCTATCCATGAGCAATTGATATCTTTCCAATTACTGAGATCTGATTTGATTTGTTTGAAAAGTGTTTTGTAATTATGTTCATAGAGTTCCTGGGTTTGTCTTGGCAAGTAGACTCCCAAGTATTTTACATTATGTACCCTTACTTTAAATGGAAGTTCTCTTTCTATCTCTTGCTGCTGGACTTTATTGGTCATGTATAGAAATGCTGGGGATTTATGTGGATTTATTTTATAACCTGCTCCTTTGTTAAAATTGCTAATTTTTTCAGGTAATTTTTGAGTTAATTCTCTAGGATTCTCTAATACATCAAAGACAGTTTAAATTTAGAACCTATATGTGTAATCCTTCTGTCTGACCAAATATATTTACATTTCTGCAGTTATAAGTATTATCTTCCCATATAGGGATGTAAACAGTTTAGCTTTATTGAGTAACCTTTTTCGCCCTGTTAACGTTTTTTAAACTTCTGTTGGTTTTGTATATTAAGAATGAATTTTCTATTCAGTTCTTGTTGGTTCATTAGGAAAAATTTAAAGTCCCCAATTTCATTGAATGTCCATCTTTTCCCCTGAAAGAGAATGATCAGTTTGCTGGGTAATAGATTCTTGGCTGTAATCCCAGCTCCTTTGCCTTCTGGAATATCATAATTCAAGCCTTGAGATTCTTTAATGTTGAAGCTGCCAGAACCTGTGCAATCCATACTATGGCTCCATGATCTTTAAATTGCTTCTTTCTGGGGGTAGAGCCAAGATGGCTGAGAGGAATCAGCAAGCTGCCTGAGCTCTCCTTCTGCTTCCTCAAAAAGAACATTAAATCAAGCCTATGGATGGATTCTGAAACTACAGAACCTTCGAAGAGACAGAGAGACACATTCTTCCAACCAGAGATAATTTAGAAGACTTCAGGAAATTTCAGTCTGACTTTGGGCAAAAGGGAGGCGCAGCGCAGGGCAGCAGCTCAGCACTGAGCGGTGTGGGGCAAGTCAGCAGGAAGATGTGGGTCACAGCCAAACAACTGAGGCCCCTGGATCCTGGTTCAAAAATCTGGTGGCCCAGCAGGACAGTGGAAAAACCTTACCTGAACCAGCCGAGAGGGAAAGTTACCAGCTGGAGGGCCATGAACAGGATAGACGTTACTAGGCCCACTGATCCTAGTGTGCTCAGACAGGAAGTACAGGGCATGGGAGCTGCACACACCATAAAGGCCTCAGGGTGTAAAAAGGTGGTGACACAGCACTTACACCCCAGCAAAAGAAGATCAAAACAGGGACCCTAGTGCACCTAGAACAGACCTCAACTTAAAAAATAAATAAATAAGCTGCAATAATGAGTAAGAAGCAAAAAAAGAGCTGTCTCCATTGAGAGCTTCTGTACCAACAGAGAAGAGGCAAACACAAACACAGATGAGGACAATACCCTCAAATTGTCTACATGTGAAGCCTCACAAGGGAAAGTGAATTGGTCTCAAGAACAAAAAGCCTTCCTGGAAGAGCTCAAAAAGGGTTTTAAACATCAATTGAGAGAAATTAAAGTAACACAAAAAATTATGAAAAAAGCATCAGCAGCTTGGAAAAGGAAGAACAAAAATGGACTGCAGAAAATAATTCCTTAAAAAAATTCATGTGGACAAATGGAAAAAAAGGTGATTAAATTCACTGAAGAAAACAATGCCTTAAAAAAATCATTTGGCCAAATGGAAAAAAGATGCATAATCTCACCAAAGATAACAATGCCTTAAAAATTAGAATTGGACAGTTGGAAGATAAGAAATCCATGAGACACCAGGAATCAGTCAAACAGAATCAAAAGAATGAAAAAATAGAACAAAATGTGAAATACCTCATTGGAATGACAACTGATCTGGAAAACAGATGGAGGAGAGACAGTTTGAGAACCATTGGACTTCCTGAAAGCCATGACCAGAAAAAGAATCTAGACACCATATTCCAGGAAATTATTAAGGAGAACTGCCCTGATATTATAGAATCTGAGGATAAAATTGTCATTGAATGAATCCACCAATCACTTCCTGAAAGGGACCCCAAAAGGAAAAGCCCAAGGAATATTGTAGCTAAATTCCAGAATTATCAGGTGAAGGAGAAAATACTCCAAGCAGCCAGAAAGAAGCAATTTAAATATCATGGAGCCACAGTCAGGATTGCTCAGGACCTGGCAGCTTCAACATTAAAGGACCGCTGGGCTTGGAATATGATATTCTGGAAGGCAAAGGAGCTTGGATTGCAGCCAAGAATCTATTACCCAGGAAAACTGAGCATTCTCTTTCAGGAGAAAAGATGGACATTTAATGACATTGGGGACTTTCGATCTTTCCTGGTTGAAAAGACCAGAACTGAATAGAAAATTCGATCTTAACATACAAGACTCAAGAGAAGTTTAAAAAGGTAAACAGAGGGAAAAAAAAGGCTACCCAATTAGGTTAAACTGTTTATATCTCTACACGGGAAGATGATACTCATAACTCTTAAGAATTGTAAATGTATTTGGGCAGAGAGAAGGACTTTACACAGAGGGTATAAATATAAATTGTCTTTGATGTGATGATACAAAAAAAAATTAAGGGGTTAAAAAGGGAGCCTATGGGGAGGAGAGGAAAGGGGAGGTGTAGTGGGGTGAATTACATCATATAAAGAGGTAAAAAAAAAAACCCTATTACAATAGAGGGAAAGAAAGGAGGGATGAACATTGTTTCAACCCTACTCTCATTAGATTTGATTCAAAGAGGGAATAACATATACGTTCATTGGGATAAAGAAACTTAGCTTATTCTTTAGGTTAGTAAAAGGGGAAGGGAAATGGGGGACTGATAGAAGGGAGGACAAAAGCAAGGGAGAAAAGGGTAAAGAAAAGGGAGGGGGATGATAAAAAGGGAGGGTAGATTGAGGGAGGTAGGGGTAAGAAGCAAAATGTCAGTGAGGAGGAATAGGATGAAAGAAGGAGGGAAAAGTACAAAGGGGGTAAATAAAATGGAGGGGAATAGACAGTTAGTCATAATAACTGTGAATGTGAATGGGATGAAATCTACCAAAAAAGTGGAAGTGAATTGCAAAGTGGATTAAAACCAGAATCCTACAATATGCTGTTTACAAGAAACACATTTGAAGCAGAGAAATACACACAGAGTAAAGGTAAAAGGCTGGAGCATATATTATGCTTCAGCTAAAGTAAAAAAGAAAAAAGCAGGGGAAGCAATCCTGATCTCAGACAAAGCACAGGCAAAAATAGATCTCTTTAAAAGAGATAAGGAAGGAAACTACATCTTGCTAAAAGGTACTATAGATACTGAAGTAATATCAATATTAAATATGTATGCGCCAAGTGTTATAGCATCCAAATTCTTAGAGAAGTTAAATGAGTTACATGAGGAATTAGAAAGTAATACTATACTAGTGAGGGATCTGAATCTCCCCTTCTCAGAATTAGATAAATCTAGCCAAAAAATAAATAAGAAAGAAGTGAAAGAGGTGAATAGATTACTAGAAAATTTAGATATGATTGATGTCTGGAGAAAATTGAATGGGGGTAGAAAAGAATATACCTTTTTCTCTGCAGTTCATGGCACATTTTAAAAAATTGACCATGTATTAGGGCACAAAAATATCATAGTCAAATGTAGAAAGGCAGAAATAGTAAATGCATCCTTTTCAGATCAAGATGCAATAAAAACTACATGTAAGAAAGAGCTAGGGCAAAGTAGAATGAAAATCAATTGGAAACAAAATAATATCATTCTAAAGAATGAATGGGCCAAACAAGTAATCATAGAAACAATCAATAACTTTATCCAAGAGAATGACAATAATCAAACAACATACCAAAATCTATGGGATGCAGCCAAAGCAGTGCTTAGGGGGAAATTTATAGCTCTAAATGCTTACATGAATAAAAAAAGAGAAAGAGGAGATTAATGAATTGGGCATGCAACTTAAAAAGCTAGAAAAAGAACAAATTAGAAATCCCCAATTAGATACTAAACTAGAGATCCTGAAAATTAAAGCAGAAATTAATAAGATTGAAAGCAAGAAAACTTTAGAATTAATCAAGAAAACAAAGAGCTTGTTTTATGAAAAAAAAACAATAAGATAGATAAAATATTGGTTAATTTCATTTAAAAAAAAGAAAGAAGAAAACCAAATTACCAGTATCAAAAATGGAAAGAGTGATGTGACCACCAATGAAGTGGAAATTAAATCAATAATTAGGAATTATTTTGCCCAACAGTATGTCAATAAAATTGACAATCTCAATGAAATGGATATTTACAAAAATACAAACTGCCCAGGTTAACTTAAGAGAAAATAAAAATCTTAAATAAACCCATATGAGAAAAAGAAATTGAACAAGCCATTAATGAACTGCCTAAGAAAAAATCCCCAGGGCCAGATGGGTTTATGGGTGAATTTTACCAAACATTTAAAGAACAATTAATTCCAATATTGTACAAATTATTTGTAAATTGCTGAAGAAGGAGTTCTACCAAATTCCTTTTATGATAAAAATATGGTGGTGATACCAAAACCAGACAAAGCAAAAGCAGAAAAAGAAAATTATAGACCAATTTCCCTAATGAATATTGATGCTCAAATCTTAAATGAGATATTAGGAAGGAGATTAGAGCAAGTGATTACCAGGATAATACAATATGACCAGGTGGGATTTATACCAGGAATGCAGGGCTGGTTCAACATTAGGAAAACTATTAACATAATCAACCACATCAATAAGAAAACTAACCAAAATCATATGATTATCTCAAAAGATGCAGAGAGAGCTTTTGACAAAATATAGCACCCATTCCTAATAAAAACACTAGAGAGCTTAGGAATAGGTGGAGCTTTCTTTAAAATAATAAACAGTATCTACCTAAAACCATCAGCAGGTATTATACGCAATGGAGATAAATTAGAGGCCTTGCCAATGTGAGATTTAAATTTGGATACTAGAGCATTAACCTCCCCTTTCTAACCTTTCCCTTATTTATCTCCCAGACTAGTAAATGGAAGAAGCCTCTGGTCTCTAGTTAGGGCTTTTATTGTTTGGAAATTACAAGGTGATGTTGATTAGAGGGATAGGAAAGTAGGAATACAAAACAAATTGTCTTAAGTCTAAGCTTAGTGTATATTCCATATAAAACTCACCAAAGACCCAAGGCCACCTTTGAGGGGAAGAGCCGAGTCAAGCACATGCTGTTACAGTGAGCCGGGCCAAGTCCAACCACCGTCAGAGTCTGTGTGTGTGCAGCGCTAGTCAGCGGACAAGGAGAGCCGAAAAGAGATCCCACTTCCGTTCTCTCCTTGCCTTTTACGCTCGCACCCTGGAAGTGGAGTGTCTAGCAGGCAGAGGTGGAGTACACGGCTGTTCGTCACAGACTCCTCCCCAAAAGGGTGGTTCTTCAAAAATTGGCGTCTCTCCATTACTGCTAACCGACTGTTAAAAACTTTTTACCACAACAATAATATCAGGGGTGAAACAGGGATGTCTATCATCACCCCTATTATTTAATATTGTACTAGAAATGTTAGCTTTAGAAATCAGAGAAGAAAAAGGAATTAAAGGAATTAGAACAGGCAAGGAGGAAACAAAACTATCACTCTTTGCAGATGATATGATGGTATACTTAAAGAATCCTAGAGAGTCAACTTAAAAATTACTTGAAACTAACAAATTTAGCAAAGTATCAGGATATAAAATAAATCCAAATAAATCATCAGCGTTTCTATACATGACCAACAAAGTCCAGCAGCAAGAGATAGAAAGAGAAATTCCATTTAAAAGTAACGGTAGATAATATAAAATACTTTGGCATCTACTTTCCAAGACAAGCCCAGGAACTCTATGAACACAATTACCAAACATTCTTCACACAAATCAAATTAGATCTAAATAATTGGAAAGATATCAATAGCTCAAGGATAGGCAGAGCCAGTATAGTAAAAAATGACAATTCTACTTAAATTAATTAACTTATTCAGTGCCATACCAATCAGAATACCTAAAAATTATTTTATAGAGCTAGAAAAAATAATAACAAAATTCAACAAAAGTCAAGAATATCAAGGGAAATAATGAAAAAAATGCACAGGAAGGTGGGTTAGCTGTACCAAACCTGGAGTTTTACTATAAAGCAGCAGTCATCAAAACTATCTGGTACTGGCTGAGAAATAGAGTGGAGGATCAGTGGAATAGGCTAGGCACAGGAGACACAGTAGTAAATGACACTAGTAATGTAGTGTTTGATAAACCCAAAGACTCCAGCTTCTGGAATAGGAACTCAGTATTTGACAAAAACTGCTGGGAAAACTCGAAGATAGTATGGCAGAAATTAGGCATAGACCAACATCCTATACCGTATACTAAAATAAGAGTAAATTGGATACATGATTTAGACATAAGAGGTGATACCATAGGTAAATTAGGAGAGAAAGGAATAGTCTACCTTTCAGATCTTTGGAAAGGAGAACAGTTTGTGACCAAACAAGAGATAGAGAATATTATGAAATGCAAAATGAATGATTTTGATTACACTAAATTAAAAACTTTCTGTACAAACAGAAGAAATGCACCCAAAATTAGAATGGATGCAGAAAGCTGGGAAACAATTTTTTTGGCCAGTACTTCTGATAAAGGCCTCATTTCTAAAATATATCAGGAACTAAATCAAATTTATAAGGATCCAGGCCATTACCCAATTGAGAAATGGTCAAAGGATATGAGCAGACAGTTTTCTGATGAAGAGATCAAAGCTATCTATTACCATATGAAAAAATGCTCTAAATCACTATAGATTAGAGAGATGCAAATTAAAACAACTCTAAGGTACCACCTGACACCTATAAGATTGGCTAAGATGACAAAAAAGGAAAATAATAAATGTTGGAGAAGCTGTGGGAAAATTGGAACACTAATGCATTGTTGGTGGAGCTGCGAACTGATCCAACCATTCTGGAGAGCAATTTCGAATTATGCCCTAAGGGCTATAAAGCTGTGCATACCCTTTGACCCAGCAATACCATTTTTGGGGATTTTCCCCAAAGAGATCATGGAAAAAGGAAAAGGACCCACATGTACAAAAATATTTATAGCTGCTCTTTATGTGGTGCCAAGGAATTGAAAGTTGAGGGGATGCCCATCAATTTGGGAATGGCTGGACAAGTTGTGGTATGTGAATGTAATGGAATACTATTGTGTTGTAAGAAACGTTGAGCAGGAGGAGTTTAGAGAACCCTGGAATGTCTTGCATGGGATGATGATGAGTGAGATGAGCACAACCAGAAGAACATTGTACACAGTATCATCAAAATTGTGTGTTGATCTACTGTGATGGACTAGATTCTTCTCACCAGTGCAATTGTACAGAAGTGTTCCAGGGGACTCATGATGGAAGAGGATCTCCAAATACAGGGAAAAAAAAGAACTGTAGGGTATAGATGCTGATTGAAACATATTATTTCTTCTGTTTTTGGTGCTGTTGTTTTTCTATTTTGAGGTTTTTCTTCATTGCTCTGATTTTTCTCTTATAATATGACTAATGAAGAAATATGTTTAATGTTATTATATATATATATAAAACCTATATCAGATAACCTGCTGCCTATGGGAGGAGGGAGGGAGGGGAGGGAGGGAGAAAAATCTGAAATTGGAAAGCTTGTATAAACAAATGTTGAGGGCTATCTTTATATGTAACTGGAAAAAATAAAATACTTTTATCAGAAAAAAATATTGCTTCTTTCTTGATGCTTGGAGTGTTTTCTCCTTCACCTGATACTTCTGGAATTTGGCTACAATATTCTTTGAATTTTTCCTTTTGGTGTCTCTTTCAGGAGGTGATCAGTGGATTCTTTCAATGATGACTTTATCCTCAGATATCAAGGCAGTTCTCCTACATAATTTCCTGTCTAGACTCTTCTTCTGATCATGGCTTTCAGGCAGTTCCATAATTCTCAAATTGTCTCTCCCGGATCTGTTTTCCAGGTCAGTTGTCTTTACAATGAGGTATTTCACATTATCTTCTATTTTTTTCATTTTTTTCCTTCTGTTTGACTGATTGTTGGTGTCTCATGCAGACATTATCTTCCAACTGTCGAATTTTAATTTTTAAGGCATTGCTTTCTTCAAATAGATTATGCACCTTTTTTCCTTTTGGCCAGATGAATTTTTTTAAGGAATTGTTTTCTTGTGTCAATCTTTGTGCTTCCTTTTCCAAGGTGCTGATTCTATTTTTATTAATTTTCTTGTGTTGCTTTCATTTCTCTCTCCATTTTTTCTTCTACCTCTCTCAATTGATTTTTTAAATCCTTTTTGAGATCTTCCAAGAAGGCTTTTTGGTCTTGAGACCAATTCATCTTCCCTATTGTGGCTTCACAGGTAGGCCATTTGAGCGTATTGTTGTCATCTGAGTTTGTGTTTGCTTCTTTCCTGTTGATACAGAAGCTTTCAATGGTGAGAGCTCTTTTTTTTTTCTTACTCATACTGCAACTTATATATTTTTTTAAGTTGAGGTCTGCTCTAGGGGCACCAGGATCCCTGTTTTGAGCTTCTTGTGCTGGGGTATAGGTGCTGTGTTAACGGCTTTCTACACTGTGGCCTCTATGGCTTGTGGATTTTTCACCTCCCTGGGCTTGCTGGCTGAGCGCTGGGATCAGTAGGCCTTGTTGTGCCTCTCCTGTGGGTGGCTCTCCAGCTGGCAACCTGCCCTCTTGGCTGGTGCAGGTGGGTTTCTCCACTGTCCTTCTGTGTCACCAGCTTGTTGAACCAGGATCCAGGGGCCTCAGTTGGTCAGGTGTGGCCCACAGCTTCCTGATGACTTGCACTGACAATTTCAATGCTGTGCTGTCCCCATGTGCTACATCTCCCTTTTGCCTGAGTGAGACTGACCTTTCCTGAAGTCTTCTAAATTATCTCTGGTTGGAAGACTGTGTCTCTTTTTCTCTGAAGGTTCTGTAGTTTCAGAATCTGTCTAGAGGCTTGATTTAATGTTCTTTTTGAGGTAACAGAAGGAGAGCTCAAGCATCCAGCCGGTTCCCCGCTGCCATCTTGGTGCCGTCCCTTTGGTAATTTCAATCATGCAAAGATCCAAGATAACTCTGAAAGATTTATGAAAATTGCAATCTATCTACAGAGAAATAACTGATGATTTCTGAAAACAGAATGAAGCATTATTTTTTATAGTTCCTTAATCTGAAGTTTTGTTTCTGTCTGTTTTCTTTTGCAATCTGGCTGATGTGGAGTTGTTTTGCATGACTGCTCATGTGTAGTTTGTATTAAATTCCTTTAGTTGTTGGCATGTGGGGTGGGGAGGGAAGGAGTAGAAATAGTTGGAACACAAAGCTTAAAAAAAATTGATGTTAAAAAAAAGTCATAGGACTTGAACACTAACATATCAGGTATTTCATCCTACCTTTATGGGAAAGATTGTAGAAGCAGTCAATAATATTAATAGGATTTGATGAGAAACTGATTAACTCACCAGACTCAAAAATTCTCATTAATGAATGGTTCTATGTCAAATGGAAGAGAGGTCTCAAATGGACTAACCAAAGAATCTGCTCTTGTCTTTGTACTGTTCAATATTTGCATCAATGACTTAGAAAAAAGCATTTCATATTTATGGATTGCATTAATTTAGAACAGATAGTTAACACAGGATATAAAAAAACATCTCAACGGACTAGGAAAATAATCTGAATCTAATGATGAAATTTTATTTGAGTAAACATCTGTGATTAATAAACATTTATGTTCAAAGAATTATATGGACAGTTCAAATGCAAGAGAAAAGATTCACATATTTTAGTGGATTTAAACTGTAAAATGAGTTAATATGAAATGGCAACAAAGTGAGATAATTTCATATTAAATTTCATTAAGAAGCATAATGTCAACAGAAAGAAGCTATAGTCCTGCCATGCTCTACAGTAGTAAGGCACACCTGAAGTTCTTTGTACCATATCTTAGGAATGATATTGACAAGCTAAAGCACAACCAGAATAGGGCAATTGGGATTGCAAAGAGACTAGATATTGTGCCATAAATGGATTAAGGAAAGTAGAATGTTTAACCTAGGGAATACTTAGGACAAAAATGATAACTTTATTTAAGTATCCAAAGGGTTATAATATTGAAATAGGATGATAGTTGTTTTGTTTTGACCAATAAGGAAGAAATATGAGGAAGGGGTAGAAGCTTCAAAGAGAAACATTTAAGTACAATATATGGAAATGCTTTTTAAAAATTAAAGCTGTTTTTTGCCCTTTATCACCAAAGAGGACCATGGTAGATGTCCATGACTTGAAATGAATTGGATTTAAATGAGGAAGGGCTGTGCAAAGTCACATACCTTACTTTCTCCTCCAGAGCCATCTGGGTCCAGTGACAAGATAAAATTAGATCAATAGCAAAATGAATTGGTCTTGCTGGGAATTAAGGACTTCCTTTTTATGAAGATATTCAGGAGGCTACAATTACCATTTTCTTTTTTTTTTTGGTGAGGCAATTGGGGTTAAGTGACTTGCCCAGGGTCACACAGCTAGTAATAACCCTTTTCTGTTCTATAGAAAACGTCTGTTCAGGTGATCTTTATTTTAGAACAGTGGTTCTCAAAATATGATTTCGTGATCCCTGGGCAGAGTCTCCAAAATCATTTGAGGTGGTCTAGTTACACAAAACTATTCCCATAATAGCACTAAGATATTATTTGTCTATTAAATACTCTTCCCTTTTCTAACAACATATCTATCGACATATTAAGATTTTCTTCAGGGGCAGCTAGGTGGTGCAGTTGATAAAGCACCGGTCCTGGATTCAGCAGTACCTGAGTTCAAATCTGGCCTCGGACACTTGACACTTACTAGCTGTGTGACCCTGGGTAAGTCACTTAACTCCCATTGCTCCACAAAAAAATCAATCAATCAATCAATAAATAAATAATGTGGAAAAAAAACCCAAACAACAACCCCAAAACAAAATAAAGTGGATATCTTTAAAAAAAAAAAAGGACAGCTAGGTGGCGCAGTGGATAAAGCACTAGCCCTGGATTCAGGAGTACCTGAGTTCAAATCCGACCTCAGACATCTGACACTTACTAGCTGTTTGACCCTGGGCAAGTCGCTTAACCCCCATTGCCTGCAAAAAACAAACAAACAAAAAAAAAACAAAAAAAAAAACCTTCTTCACAAACTTCAATGAAAACACATAGTAATATTAAATGCAGAAACACTTATGAGATTCCAGCTCATATCTGTACAAATTCCTTAGCATTATACTTGGAATATCATAGGTGATATATAAATATTTAATCTTTTCCCTTTTCCCTAGGCTAATCCCTAGTTGTCTTATATATAAACCAGACATTGAAGAGATTTGGGGGAAAATGCATTCATTTTTAAGTGAACTGATATAATATTTCTTTAGCAATTATAAATTTTAATGTATAATATGGTAAATATTGATAGATAATAATAACTAACTTTATGTAATAATTGTTACTTTCCAGGCACTATTCTAAGGGCTTTACAATTATTTTTTTCATTTCATCCTCACATAAGCCTTTCAGGTAAGTGTTATTATTATCCCAATTATACAGATGGGAAATCTGAGGCCAACAAAAGTTAAATGACTTGCCCAGGGTCTCACAGCTACCCAGCAGCATAGGTCAGATTTGAACTTAGGTTTTACTCACTTTAGACTCCTTCTCTATGTAGTGTACCACTTAATTGCCCAATATAACCAACTCAAAACTCTTTGAAGTCTTTAAGAGTATGAAGTGGTCCTTACACCAAAAAATTTAAGAACTCTTTCTCTAGATTATCTCTGAGGTTTCTTCCAAAACTGAGATTATCCTATTCTCTAATTCTATGATACTGCCTGAAGAACTAATTGTTAAATGGTAATAAAGATACCAGGAACCAGATCAGACCATAGAATAAGTAGTTCTGCTACATTTAAGCTAAATGCAATTATTAACTTAACTGAGAACATAGGCATTTAGATAACAGGAAAGACTCAGGGGTCAGCTTAACGAAAGCTGGCAATGAGTACATGAACAAAGCCCTAGGGAGCAGAAGAAAATGTCAGATGTCTGGATTGCCTAAAATTTGAATAATACACTTGTGGATAATAGGGAACTGACTCTAAGGTGAAGTGTTTATTACTTTGATTTTATAGTAGCATTACTATTTTATTTGTTCATCTCTTTTAGTCTCTCTAACTTGAATATTCTTTAAAATATGTCAACAAGATAAAATACAAAAAAATGAGAGGATATGAAAGATTGTTAATAAATGGGTGGTACTGTAAAAATCAGCACATAAATGTAAGATACAATAAGTATAAATCCAATTATATTATTTACCAAGTATTTTAACTTTATTTCTTAGAGCATTTCAATGTCCAGGAACACTGAAGAATGTCATCTAGATCTCTATTTCTTTCCTGAGCTCTGAGTTAATATCTACAGTACATGATGCCTTCAGGAAGTGTTTTTAATCATTATAGGCTATCATCATGCAGAAAACACTGAGGCTTATGTCTCTCTATTTGATAATTTAGTTTTAACAGCAGATGATGTGATTCAAAGTCTGCCTACAGTGAATAATTGAATGTCAAAAAAATGTTTTAAATTAAACTCTGACAAAGATGAAATGCTTTCTGTAGGATGTAAATGTTTGTTAATTTTTTTTGGCCCTTAGTTTCCTGCCCTCTTAATGGTTGCAATCTTGTAACAACTTTATCAGAGAAGTGCCTGAGTCCTATTTAAGATTCAAAATTGGCAGTCTTCATGCCCATTAAAGCTGGTTCTGATTGTTCTTTTTGCTATCTTAAATATATTGTTAGTGCAAAAGAGGAACAACATGAATGCAGGGGAATGATTGACAAAATGGCAAAACTATTTAGTTTCTTTTGTATGGTGTATTACCTAAGGATTAACAGAAATATATGGCTGTAAATCCAGTTAGAGATGAGAGAGGATAAAATATAAAGAATTTTCAGATGGAAGGGAAGAAAGAGGTAGGAGCTTCTTTAATAAATGAATTGTGAAATGAAAACTTGACAATAAATAGAAGCATCAAAAGTATGTGCTATGTTAATGACTAAGGTTATAGCTACTTTCTCATAGAATCAAATAGATTTTACAGAAGAGAAACATGAGCTTTAAAGAAGTAATAACAAGTCCAAGCTCTTAAAGTGATAGAACCAGAACTCAAAATGTTCCATTTTTTACATTAAAATTGTTTTGCTTTGCATTAGACTGACCATTATTGAAGTGTAATTTTAATTAAATTTGTACACAATTTATTAGTTTCTAAACCTGGATTAATATTTTTATTCGGCATTTTGGATTTTCTAGATTACCACTTTCCTTAATTTGCACAAGTAACTGAGTGAAGTTGCTTAAGGGTGTGCAAAACAATAGCATGTACAATGAGTTTTAATCATTCAAAACAAGGCGCTCTGAACTCATATTAAATGTATGTGTTGGTAGCATCATATGCTGATATATCAAGAAAATAAATTGTGTGGCAACTCATAGGAATCATCAGAAAATAGTAGAGGCAGTTTGGTGTAAAGTACAACTAGGTGGCTCAGGAAGATGACTCATCCTGAGTTTGAATTTGGCCTAGATACTTACTAGTTGTGTGACCTTAGAAAAACCTCTTAACCCTGCCTTCCTCAGTTTCTTCATCTGTAAAATGAGCTGGAGAAGGAAATGACAAAGTACTCCAGTATCTTTACCAAGAAAACCCCAAATGGAGTCACAAAGAGTCAGACATGATTGAGAAACAACTAAACAGCAACAGCAGTTTTGTGTAGTGGACAGAAAGACAGCATGGAAACCAAGAAGGCCTGGGTTCTTGAAATCTGCTTCTATGTGACCTCAGGCAAAGGTGGGGCAACTTTTTACTTACTTTTAATGTTATATGTTTTTTATTTTTATATAATGTCTTAATATTTCCCACTTTTATTCAAGTACTGTCCCAGCTCTACTTGGAAGTGTTTTGGGTCATAAGAGCTCTTTTTGATAACTCTGATCTAAATAATTCATAAGAGTTTATATTGCACAAAAGTTGCCAATCTATATCAGTCTAGGGAGTTCCTTATTATCTACCTATCTTATCTATCAATACATCTATCTTCTATCTCTCTAGATATATTTATAAATAATATTTAGATACATTATATGTAACAGTATATATAATATGGATATATTATACCTCATATATGATATAAATATATTTAAAGAGTATATATTGATTATAGTATAGATGTTTATTTAGATATGTGTACATAAATATATAACTAGATCTATCTATCATCTACCTATATACTATATAGATATATGTATATGACATAATGAAAGAAACAGATACACACATATGTATATGTATTATTTATTTACTTACTTGATTTTTTTTCATTGTTGAGAGGTAATGTTGTCCTGAAATAGAAAGGATGCATTGAGACGTTTGGTATAGTAAGGGCCCAAATTACAGAGGACACAGTGGGAATAGGTATGATGATACAGAGGAATGAAAGAATGAATTGAACTGAATGACAGATTAATCTAGGTTTGAATATACTAAGAATAAAACTCTTTGAATATAGTCATAATAAAACCTCTCGACTCGCAAGCAACACTACTGTATATATTTGGCACTACAGAGCTGAACTGTCCACCATAGTATATTATAAATAGTAAAAATCTGTACCATTAGAAAGTATATATAGAAAGGCAAGATTCTACCTTTCAAAAGGAACTGACATACAATTTAGTTGTTATATCTAGTTTTCCCCATGAAGAGACTAGTATATCTATTCAGGAGTACAGTTAAAGATATGGCTTTAACTTTAAACTTTAGATTTCAATATAAAATTGAAAAAACAATGAGAATTTTTCAAGGGCTGAGATGCCTCTCATTAATATATTTTAGCTACATAAAGTTGAATTGTAAATTAACCAGCTTCTTACTTTTAGATAATTATTAGCTTTACAGTAAGTTTTTTGGGATAATTTGCCACTTCTTACATTTCTATGTATTCCTTAATACTGAGGGGGGGGGGGGATGAAAAACACGTCCAATGGCCAAAAGAGAAACTGCGGTAGAGATCTGAACAAAATCAATCTATTAAAGGGACCAGACCCCTTCTAATGTAGTAGACCCTAGACCTTCCTCATGGTCAGATATCCCTCCTTCCAGTGCCTTATCTTTATAATGCTAGTGGGTATACAAAAGGCAGAATTCCATTAGTTTTGATAGGCTATAATAAGGAAAAAATGGTATGTCAACAGGGTCACCAGATGGGCAAAACAGGGAGTATTTACACTAATTAGATGGTCACAAGATGGATGGATTACTCCTTAGGTTGGACAAGAGGAGATAATATGAGCTATACAAATATTTCTAAGAACATATCAGGAGGACTTTCTGTACTGTTCCACCCAAGGTTGGCTTAGTCATGGAATCTGACCAAAACATGGTGGAGACAAAAGTTGCCAAAATTCTTGCACAAGTAGGCTCCATAGCTGGTCAACAAGTACTGGATTTTACTTTAAAATTTTAGACCTATTGCAGGTCCATTCTATTAGAATCTATATAACTATTCAACTTTTAAAAAATATAGATTAATCTATTGCTTATTCTCATACCTTTTATTAGATGACTGACTAAATATGTATTACTCAATGAATATATTCGAATAATTGCCAATTTTCATTACCTCTTATAAAATTATAATGGACTGACTAATACTGACTAGAATTTGAGTAGGGCTGCTCAATAAATTATTTTTCTCAATACTACAAAATATAGTATCATACTATTGTATTATAGCTCACAGTATATACTTACAAAGTATGTTTTCATTAATCTCATAATATATACAATGGAAATAATACCTCCTTATGTAGGTCTCATCTGTTATCTATGATATTTTTTAACTTAACTGACCACTAGAAAAAAAGAGCAAAGTCATAGTTATTTGTGGTAAACTTTATAAATAAATTCACCTCAATTCTGAATTTATTTTAAAATGTATTTATATAGTATAACATCCTGCTCAATTTTTCATTTTTAATGAATCTTCTGGTTTAATCACATATCTACTAAATTATCTATCTATCTGTGTATATATATATACCTATCTATCTACACACATACATAGTGCAGCAGGGTATGACAGAGAAAAAAAAGTTGGGCTAAGAGTGTACAATAAAAAAAGAAATAGCCTTTTCATCATTATTACCAAGAGCAATTGACCTTATTTTAAGGAGTGCCATGAAAATTGGTTTACCCTCTGGTCACCTGCTAGCAATGAAAGAAAAAATAAAGTTAATGGAAAATAGTAATAATTCCTTTCATCACCCCCTTTGGAGGAAATTACTAGTGCCACTGGGACTGACACTGTGAAAGCAATAGTAGCAGGCACATTCCTTGCTCATCAGGGTCACACTGGCTTTTTTGACTCAGATGATTATCTGGCCACTGAAGGAGCCAGGATGTGTGGTTGCAGCTGAGAGTAAAAAGGTTTTGAAAGGTTGGGCTGCTAGCTGAGCAACCATGCCATGCCTATCAGCTGAATTTGAGAGAGAAGTTGCATGCTTTTACCTTAAAGTGAGGTCTGTAGTAGTGAAGTCAAATTCAAATAGAAACAGGGGCCAATAATTATTTCATAAAGATCTCTGTGGTCTGCATTTTTATTTAGTTTTGAATATAACTATCTATGTTTTATTGTATTTTTGGTTATATTTTTAATTGTGCCCCAATTACCATTTAATCTGGTATAAGCTACACTGGACAGTGTTGTGCTGCATTTCACCCACTGGCAACATGTTTAACAACTCTGGCTTATAGGAACAATGACATCTATCACTAGCTATTGTTAAGTGTATCTAGCCATTCTTCATTCATTGTGGGGATCTCGTGTTCTGACAGTCAAGATTTTTTACACGTCTTCCAGAACTGTAGTATTCATTCTACTGTTTCCCTAAGAATCATCCCTTCCCTCCTCATCCCTTGTTCTGACCTCCTCTACTTTTGATAATAAATAAACATGTAATATTGTGGTGTATCAATTGAATTCATATTGTCCACCATCTGAATCCAAAGAGCTTTAGATGCTAGGTCAGAGTAGTATTGAACAGTCTTCAATGATTCAATCAACATGGTATAATGGATACATTATTAGTATGTATTCTGAATACCTGTGTTCAGATACTGATTCTAAAACTAGTTTTGTGACTTTGGGCAAGTCATTTAATTACTATGAGTGTCATTTTCCTCATAAAAAAATAGATTAGTAATAGTTTCAGCATATCATAGTGGGTAAAGGACCAGCCTTAGATGCAAGAAGGTATGGGTTCAGTTCCTGCCACTGAAATAGGCAAGAAACTTGCAGTAATACCATGGGCAAATCCCATAACTTCCCATAACTACATTTATCTCTTTAAAAATTAATTTACAGATAAACTGGTAGAGGGAAAGCTTCCACATGAGAAGTTCTCTCCATTGAATAAATCATAAGTCCAAGTCCAGGACAAAAATTCCTATTTAATGCTCATAGTATTGAGACAGGAAAAAAAAAGAAAAGAAAAAGATAATGTAACCCATAAAGCCAAAACTAAATATGAACAATAACTGTTATAATAAATGACATTTTATGAGGCTTTAAAGTTATAGAGAACTTTATATACATTCTATTATCTGAGATTCACAAAAAACTCATAACAACACTATGGGTAATATCATGTTTATCACTGAAAAAGCTTAGATTCTGGGAGTTGTTATTTTCCCTTTGGAATAAACATATCTAATGTCAAAGGCAGGAATTGAACCTCCATCTTCCTGGTTATGACCACCAAGGCTCAGAAGCCATGCATATGTTAATATGACCAGATATATATAAGGGAAAGGTTAAAGGGGAGTTTAATGCTCTTGTATCCAATTTTAAATCTCACAGCTAGTCATTGCTGTTTGATTTACTAACTTTTGTCAAAGAGAGAATTTAAAAGCAGCAGCAGAAAGGAAGATGAAGCTAGCCTATACGAGAAATTCTCAGAACAAATGGAATCCACAGGAGTTCTAAAGTTTCTAGCTAGTTCTCTTTCTCTAGCTTTAGCAATATAATTCAACTGGTGATCTTATAACCAATTAATTCATCTTTTGGCTAGACATTAATTACATTTCTCTCTTACAGACTGGGGTCATTATTGAGAGTTCATGTGTCATTATCCAACCCTTTTTTAAAAAATTTTTCTTACATTGATAGGTCATAATCTTTGGAGTGATGATATGACTCATTAGCAACATTGATGACAGTCATGGTGGTATTTGTAAGGATATTTTTTTTCATTTCTTAAAATTCAATTTTATTGTCAGTTCTAGATGTTCTTTCTTCCCACGCCCCACAGCCCCTCCCTCATTTGCTTAGAAGGCAAGAAATACAAAACCCATTGCAAACATAAAGTCATACAAAACAAATTTCTGTATTACCTCATTTATGTTCTCTAAGCTCTAAGTTCATCAGATTACTATCTGGAGGTGTATAGCATTTTTCATTATTCCTTTGGAATTCTGGTGGGTCATACTAAATCTTCCACATTTGATCATTTTTATAATATTATAATAAATAATATCATATTTATAATATTACTGTGTAAATTGCTTTCTAGGTAGTGGTTTCTTCACTTTGCATCAGTTCAGATAAGTTCACAGATTTTTCTGAAACCATCTCTTTCACCATAAGTGGTTCATCTAATTCTCCAATTGAAAGCTAACATTAGTTTCTAATTCTTTGCTATAAAAATGCTATAAATATTTTTGTACATACAGATCCTTTACCGTTTTTCTTTCATATTTTTGGTGTTTAGACCTAGAGGTCGTTTCACTGGTATGCTCAGTTTTATAGGTTTGGGAACATATTTCCAAATTGCTTTCTATGATGGTTGGACCAGCTCACAACTCCACTAACAGTGTCTAAGTGTATCTATTTTCCCTCACCTCTTTCAGCAATTGACATTTTCCTTTTCTGTCATATTAGCCAATCTTGTGGGAATGAAATGGTACCTCAGAATTGTATTAATTTGAATTTCTTTAGTTACTATTGATGTAAAGCAATTTATATGACTATTGACCACTTTAATTTTTCCCTCTGAAAACTGCCTATTTATATTCTTTGACCATTTATCAGTTGAAGAATGGGATTTTTAATATAAATTTTGATGAGTTCTCCATATATTTAAAAATTAGGCATTTATGAGACAAACTTGCTGCAAATATTTTTCCACAGCTCCCTGCTTTTGTTTTCTTTTTTTGTTTGTTTGTTTGTTTGTTTGTTTGTTTTCTTTTGTTTTTTTCAGTGAGGCAATTGGGGTTAAGTGACTTGCCCAGGGTCACACAGCTAGTAAGTGTTAAGTGTCCGAGGCCGGATTTGAACTCAGGTACTCCTGACTCCAGGGCCGGTGCTTTATCCACTGCGCCACCTAGCCGCCCCTGCTTTTGTTTTCTAATTTTTTCATTGGTCTTATTCTCGCAAAATCAAAGACAAAAGAAAAAAAAAAACCTTTAAAGTTATATAGCAAAAATCTTCCATTTTATCTTCCAGGAAGATATTTTACATATTCTTATATTTATACAATATTTCTCATTTGGTAGAATGCAAATGTCAATATTCTGCAACAATCAATGCAGAAGAAAGGGGTCCCATAGAACAGAAGCTATTTTATATCTTTTTATGTTTGCTTGTTCCATGGATTTCCATGGTCATAAAAATCTTGTAAAATCAAATGTGAGCTTTTTATAGGTGATGGGTCTTTGTTATTTGACAAGGTTATCCTTTAGAAATTGAATAGAGTTTATTGCTAAGATTGTGATTTCAGGCATTCAGTATGATAAAACCTACCAGACCTTGTACTCCCTAGACATATATTTTGAGAATTCAAGGTTGCTTATAGATCATGATAAAGTATCAAAGTAAGATTTACTTAATTCTCAACCCATTGTATTCTGTGTTCCTTCCTCATTACTCAACTGAGTTTTCCCCAATTATTGACCTCTTACTTTTGAGAGATGATAACCTTACTTGTTTTTTTCTTAAATGTCTTTATGACTTTTTACCTTTTGAAAGCATTTGAAACTGTTGACCATTCACTCTTCAGAGTGATGTGGTGAAATTAGTTCTAGATCAGGAGTCAGATGAAATGGTTTTGAATACTGCCTCTGCAACTTCCTACCTGTCTGACTTTGTGGCCCAAAGTCACATCATCTCTTTGGGCCTCAGTTGCCTCATCTTCAAAATGAGGAGGTTGGTATAGCTGGTCTTGCAGGTCCTACTCCATTTTCTGTGGATTTTCATGACAGTGTTCTTTATCTTCTGATTATTTGTCTAAATATTTTGCCATACCTTGGCAAGCTCTTTAGGCATGTACCAACCTCTAAAAATGGCAATTCACAAAAGTTTAATCTTGATCTTTCTATTCTCTCTACATTTCCATTCCCTCAGTAATACCATCAGCTCCTCTGTTTTTTGTTATCATCTTTGTGTTGTTTTTGTTGTTGTTGTTGTTGTTGTTGTTGAGGTTTTTTTTTTACGGGGCAATGAGGGTTAAGTGACTTGCCCAGGGTCACACAGCTAGTAAGTCTCAAGTGTCTGAGGTAGGACTTGACCTCAGGTCCTCCTGAATCCAAGGCTAGTGCTTTATCCACAGAGCCACCTAGCTGCTATTTTGCTATCATCTTTAGGAAGATAACTCCCAGATCACCCCTGAGCTCCAGCCCTGTATCAATTGTCTTTTGGACAACTGCAAATTGAGGTCAAGAAGACAACTCAAAAATGAAATAGTCAAAATTATAACATATTACATTATTCATCAAATCTTCTACTTTTCTTAATTTCCTCTTTTATGATAGATACCACAATGTTGTTATATATTAACATTGATGTCATCCTTTACTTTTTTTTTCTTTTTTGTGGGACAATGAGTGTTAAGTGATTTGTCCAGGGTCACACAACTTGTAAGTGTCAAATGTCTGAGGCCACATTTGAACTCAGGTCCTCCTGAATCCAGGGCTGGTGCTTTATCCACTATGCCACCTAGCCACCTCCCATCCTTGTCTTTTCAATCTCACTACCACCTTTATCAAGTCAATAGTATTGTTTTTATTTTATCTTACCCCATCATATAGATTTCTTCGTCTCTATTCATATATACAGACTTCCATCTTAAATAATCACAAAAAAAACCTATCTCAATAGCTTTCTAATTTTCTCTTATCACTTTTTTTATCCTGTCCAAATACACTTTCCATAGAATCCAAACTGATATTCCTAAACCAAAAGTTTAACTACATTATTCCAATGGTCAATAGTCTCTATTGGGTCCATATTGCCTCTGCTGAAAAAGGGAAACTCTTCCATTTGGACTTTAAAACTATTCATAATTGATTCCATTTTATTTGTCCTGGTTTATTACACATTACTTAACTTTATATTTTCTATGTTCTAGACAAATTGACTAATTCGCTGGACCCAATGCAGGACATAACCATCTCCTATCACAAGAATTTATAAGGACATGCAGAGCAATGAATAAATCAAAGAATACAATTTTTAAACCACATTTATTAACTATTTTAAAGAAAATTCTAATGATCAAATATAATATCAAAATTTCTGGGACTCACCTAAAGTCATCTTCAGAGTAAATTAGAACCCTGAGAATTCAGATTAACAAAATGGAGGGAAGGGTAAAGCATTAATTTAATGAATACTGAAATAAAAATTAGAAAAGTGAAATCACAAATAATCATAAAAGGTCAGTCTTGAAAATTAGAACAAAAATAGATAAAGTTGAAACATGAAATTATATATCATAAAATTAAAACCTGGTTCTTTGAAAGAACCAAAAAAAATGATAAAACCATAGTGCATTTGATTAAAAACCATAGTGCATTTGATTAAAAAGAAAAGGTAAGGGGGTGGCTAGGTGGTGCAGTGGATAAAGCACCGGCCATGGATTCAGGAGTACCTGAGTTCAAATCCGACCTCAGACACTTGACACTTACTAGCTGTGTGACCCTGGGCAAGTCACTTAACCCCCATTGCCCCGCAAAAAAAAAAGAAAAAGAAAAAGAAAAGGTAAGAAAATCTAATTAGCTAATTTTTAAAAAATGAATCAAGGGAAAATTTTGAAAAGGTGAGGAATTAAAAATAATAATCAGATCTATTGTAAATAGTCATATGACCACAAAATGAGAATCTTTAAAAGATTATTTCATACCTATGTATATATACAGATGTATACATATATATATATGTATATGTATGCTCATTTTGTGTATATGCATTTCATATAGTAGTTAGATGAATACATACACACATACAGTGTGTGTAGTTGTTTATTGTCATTTAGTTGTTAAGTCATGTCTGACTTTTTGTGAGCCCATAGACACCAGAATTTTCTATACTCTACTATTTGGTTATCCACATATATACATATACACACACACACACATATACATACACATATGTTTTGTGTGATTATATATGTGTTGTAACGAGTGGAATGATGCCACCTGCTGGAGAGCTACTATAGCAAAGCTCTGCCATGAGGAGAAGGTGTCTAAGACCAAGTCATATGGCTTTCCTTGGCATCAAGAAGTGACATTTTCTTGTGGGTACTGTCTATAAAAGAGACAAGGCTTGATCTCTCAGGCGCTTTTCTGGGGGACCTCAGTGGGGCGAGGAGCTGGAGACATTGGCTCCCTGAGATAGACAGCTGAATCTAGGCCTTTCTCTCTCTCGTCACCAAATTCTTATTCTCCTTAATAAATGCTTAAAAGTCTAACTCTTGTTAAAGCTTATAATTTATTGGCAACCACTTATTAGATATTTTAGACTAGCTAGAATTTTAGCACCCTTGCAGTGTATATATACAGATGAGTTCATGCATAAACACACATATGCACATATATGTATGTATGCATGTATGTGTGTGCATATATGCATTGTATGTATGTATATATATATATATTCCATATAAATGAACGTAGAGTTTTAGCCCTATCCCATTTAATCACAGAAGAAAAAGATTAATTAAGGTAATCAATCAACACCATAAACTAGGTATTGAGGTATTTTTCTGGCCTCCTACCACAATATATAGAAAACCTCTTAGTGAAAATGAAAAAAAATCATATAACTCTGTGACAATATATGAAATAAGATAATGTCACACAGAAAGCATTTTATGTTTAGGTGAAAAGATCAAGTAACCTTGGCTGGAAGGATCAAGTCATCTTGGACTATGTTAAAATAATGAAGTTCAGTTAGTCAAAAATTCTTTATCACAGTGAACCTACACAAAGAGGAGTGGTTTTGAGATAATGTAATATTAGATTTAATTTATATAGTGTTTTAAGCTTTGTAAAGTGATTTACAAATACTATCTCATTTGTTCTTTGTGACAGCTCTACAAGGTTAAGTACCACTATAATCTCCATCTTTTTTTTTGTGGGACAATGAGGGTAAAGTGACTTGCCCAGGGTTACACAGCTAGTAAGTGTCAAGTGTCTGAGGCTGGATGTGAACTCACGTCTGCCTGAATCCAGGGCCAGTTCTTTATCCACTGAGCCACCTATCTGCCCCCCCCCCCATTATTTCCATTTTACAGATGAGGACATTGATACAGACTTGACTGGGCTATCACAGCTAGTAAGTATATGATTTTAGGTTTAAATTCGGGTGTTCCTAACTCAAGGTCAAGTGCTCCGTCCATTACAAAATGTTACACATTACGTTAAAGTTCTTGATTCAAAATTGATTTGATGGGCTTTGAAGGGCAGAAAGTAAGAAAGGAAAAGACAAATTCCCACTGTCTTTCCTCTCTCTATCTTGATCCACTCTAGATGCATTCATAAAATTCAAACAAACTTTTAAAGAACAATTATTAATTGTATACAAATTATCTTTCAAAATGGAGGAAAAAGTTCTCTGTCAAAATTCCATTAAGAGAGAAATATACTCCTAATATCTAATACTTAAACTAGAGAAGGATAAAAAGAAAGGTAAATGATACCTAATTTTAAGCCAATATCATTAATGAATATTGAGTTCAAAGTTTTATATAAATCCTTTACAAAATATTACAAAGATTTATCCAAAAATTATTCACCATAATTAAGTTGGACATATAGCATGGATGGAAAGATGTTTCAATTACAAGAAAATAATAAACATGATCATATCAAAAGTAAACACATTAACTCTAACAAAAGTCCATTATAAATGCAGAAAAAGATTTTGAGATAGTGAAATATACATTCATAAGAATAAGTCCCAAAGCTTTAGAATTCCTTCTTTTAAAATAATAAAAGTATATGTCTAAAACAAAAAACAACAGTCTATTCAACATGATGAAAATACTAGAAGTTTTTCCAATAAATACAGTAGTAAGGCAAATATGTTCAAACTCCTTGCTGTTACAGTTTACATAATTTTTGAAATGTTATAAACAACAGTAATAAAAACAATAGCACTAAAGGCATAAACATAAGCAATGGGATACAACTCCCCCATACTTCCTTATAACAAAGTAGTTTGGCTAGAAAATTTTCAAGAATTGGGAAAGAAATTAATTGAGAAAATGGATTCTGTGTCATACCAGGAAACAAAATAAACCTACAAAAATCAATAGCTTCTTTATATACTACTTAGAAAATTCAGGGCAGGGGGGAGAAACCTTAAAGTATATAATGGAAAGGAAAGAGCAAATCAAAATTAGTAAAAATGCAAAATAAAAGCTACACAATCTGGTAGTCAAATATACCAAAGCAAACTCAAAAATGACATAGATGGGGCAGCTAGGTGGTGCAGTGAATAAAGCACCAGCCTTGGATTCAGGAGGACCTGAGTTCAAATCTGACCTCAGACACTAGACACTTACTAGCTGTGTGACCCTGGGCAAGGCACTTAACCCTCATTGCCCCACAAAAAAAAAAAAAAGAAAGAAAGAAAGAAAGAAAGAAACAAACAAAGAAAGAAAGAAAGAAAGAAAGAAAGAAAGAAAGAAAGAAAGCTCATCTTGGAGTCAAGTATATATTATGTCCTGCATTTGAAAAACTATATAGATAAAACTGTAAAAATATTGCTAAAAGAAATAAGGAATTATAAAAATAAGTGGATGGATTTTCATAGCTTATTTCTGGTCTGTGACAATAATATAAAAATGTCAATAGTACCAAAATTCATTTTCAGATTTGGTGTTACATCACTTAAAATACCAATCACAGGAATATTTTACAGAACTAGACAACATCCTATAAAAATTAAAGTTCTAGAATTTCAAAGAAAACATTTTTAAAAAATGAATGGGGTAGCTAGATGATGCAGTGAATAGAGCACCGGCTCTGGAGTCAGGAATACCTGAGTTCAAATCTGTCCTCAGACACTTAACACTTAGTAGCTATGTGACACTTAACCCCAATTGCCTCACTAAAAAAAAAAAAAATGAAATTAATGACCAGAGAATAGCCCTTACAGACTTCACATTATATTTGAGCAATCAATAAAACTAATTAATGTTGATTTACAAAAATATAGAAACAGGGTTTTTTTGTTTTGTTTTTTTAAAGACCCTTTCCCCAAATTGCCTTGCCTTTGCCAGGGAGGTCTATGATGTTCTGTCAGGCTAATCAGAAAGAAGACACACTGTGTTTTAAAAGGTCTTATAGGCCTTCAAACCTTCATTCCAGGTGTTTGGTCTTTGAGTAAGAGAGCCTCTAGACCCAACTTCATGATTGCTATAACCAATAATTTGATCATGATCAGGTGCTTGGATTTTTTTGAGGTGTCAGCATGACCTAAGTTTACTGTTTACATGTTGTTGTTATTAAAATGTTATCTTTCCCTGGGGAAAAAACAAACAAACAAACAAACAAAACTCCCTTTACCCCAGACCAATCTAATCATAATAAATATTGCTCAGTCACTAAAAAAATAAAAAGAAAAAAAATATCTCTGAAGTTTCACTTTGATGGAGGAGGCCAGAAGGGTTAACAGATAAACTAAGACCTGAGTTCTTATCAACAGTAACTAGGGAGTTCGAGTCCTTATCCACAAACACTACTGACAGAAGCCTAAGGAAATGGTGACCAGGGGCCATTAAAAATTAATAGCGATTAATAATCCTGGATGACAGGAAACAGAAACTGTACCTAGGAACCAGACATTAAAACAAAGAGATATTCTAAACAGAGAGACCCTTGGGGTCTGACAAGTTTAAACAGGCTTTAGGAAGAAGTGTAGAAGGAACACATATGTCCTGCAGTTCACCTAAAGATGTTTAAACCCCTAGGGAAAAAGGCACCCACCTTGGGGGACATCTTAGGACCCCAAGAATTCCAAAATAGGAAATGAAACTCTCACAGGGAGACTAAGATAAAGAGGAAATAACCTACATTTTTCACTATAAATATAATTATTTTCATCTCCCTAATCGAGACACCTTTTCTCCATGCTGTTCTCCCTTTGGCCATGCATTCTTTTAATAAAACTTAAAACTGAGTCACTGAGTCATGTAATTCTTTGGGAAGCCTCATGATCAATTTGATCCATCCCTACATAAATCTTATATGCTATAATTCAGATATGATAAACATGGGAATAATCAAAATTGGAAGGTGGAAGGTATAATGTATGGAAATTCTAAAGAGGCATAAGATTTGCTCTTTTTGGCTCCATAGAGCACAACTAGGAGTCTGAATTACAAAGAGACAGATCTTGAGTTGATGTAAAGAAAAGTTTCCTAACAAATAACACTAACCAAAATGAAATCAGGTGCTTCTATATGTAGTTGGTTTACTCTTATCATGATCCCTTTCATTAGAATCTAAATGACCATTACTGCATTTAAATCAATACATTGGCTATATGATTAACAGCTGTCTTCATAGGCAGTCTTTATAATTTTGGCAGCATATTGAGAGTCTGAATGGACCCATGTGTAATCTTCTATGAACACCCATTTTTATAATATGTTTCATTTTTAAGGTGTGAAAATAAAAAACAAATTAAAAGATTTATTTGCAATTCACAAAAAATAAAAAAATAATCTAGATGAGCACTTGTAAGTGATGTTGTAGGAAAGATTCTTGGACATTAAAAGATTTGACAATAACTTCTGAGGTTCCTTCCATCCAGAAGACACTATGATTTAAAAAGAAAAAAAAGAAACATCCCTTGCCTTCAAAGCTTTTATATTCTAAAGTATGTGGAAGAATATGGGCAAGACTGTGCTAATCACCAACTCCTACCTAATGGGAGAGTCTATTGTAAAATTTTCAGTATGATCATGTATATCTCAGAAATCAGTAATCATGGTAAATCAGTTCTCGCTTAATTATCTTGGCTTAAGAAAGAGTTTATGATTCAAATTAAATTTATAAGTGCATGTACACATTTTTTCCCCTTTTGATTTTTTTTAAATTTTTTTTTTTTATGGGGCAACGAGGTTTAAGTGACTTGCTCAGGCTCACACAGCTAGTAAGTGTCAAGTGTCTCAGGCCGAATTTGAACTCAGGTCCTCCTGAATCCAGGGCTGGTGCTTTTTATCCACTGCGCCACCTAGCTGCCCCCTTTTTTCCCTTTTGAGATCCTGGTTGTATTTACAACTTTATTGACACATCCTTGGCTAAAGGAATGGAGACAACTGCTGTTTCTGCATGTGCCCTAATATATTAAAAAATGATTGCAACAAAGAAGAAAATGATGGGGAAGGAGACTATTTTTATCTGTGGGGGTGAGGATTGGCTACATAGAAGAAGTAAGATCTTGAACTGAACTTTGAAGGAAGATAAGGAATCTGAAAGACCAGGATAAGGAGGGAGGATGCATCCAACATGAGAGACAACCTGAAATGGGATAGAATCCCTGCAGAATGCTTTTGTTGCTTTTTATCTCTTTACTTTTGATAGGACAAAAATGAACACTCTTATTAAGTGAGATACCTCCTGTGTGCCTAATTATTCTGATTCAGAACAAGTAATTATACATCTAGGATAAGGCTATTGTAAAAGGTGATTTTTAATAGCAATGCTACATTCTGAAACCAAGCTCAAATTATTTGAATAATTACTACACTAATGTTCAAAATAACAGAAGTCCACTGAACATTTATTGAATCCCTGATTTTCTCTATTGCTGATATTCTCTGCATCATAATCATATAACTTCATCCAAGTTTGCTGCCAAATACCCAATTGTGCAAGTAGGGATACTGATGTCAAGCTAGTATCTCTTTGAAACTCCCCATTGTATACTATTGTCGCTTTAATTTTTCATAGGTTTATATGTAGCTATTAAATTATTCAAATCTCCGTTTCCTGAACATCATTTTTTAATATGAGTTTTGTCAAAAGGCTTGAAATGCAGTTGTCTACAGGAAATCTGATACTACCTTAAGATGCATGAGCCAAACTAAGCGGGGAATGACAACCTTGTCCAGAACATGAAGCTATCTCCTTTCATCAAGAGAGGACTCATGCTATATTTCTGGGAAAATTCCATGAATTGTAAAGCACTGGTTTTCCTAAAGCCAATTAAAATGACTTTCACTGGTACAGTTAAGAAGATATTTTCACTTAAACTTTTTTCTAAAACATTTTATTTCCCTTCACTTTTAGTTTCAATTATTAGAAAACAAGGAGCATTTCCTATGGTACTGTCACTTTGGAAATTGTATAGATGATTGCATGAGGGCAGTTAAAAGCTTGTGATCAAGTGATATTGAGCTATTTTTTATATCCTGATGATACTTTTTGTTTTAGAAAAAGGCATACAAAAATTAGTTGGAGATACTGTGATATTTGAACATACAGATTAGAAAAAATTATAATAATTTTGTCCCTACCCCAAATATCATCAAATGTGGGAGTCACCATAGTTGTCTGATACAGGTTATTTATTAGTATTATGAAAATTATCCGCAGCAGATTTGTTATGGGAAATGATGGAGTGGGGCAAGTTGAAGATGATTGTGAGGTTACAAACCCAGATGCCTGGAAAGATGTTAGTATACTTAAACATAAATAATTTTGGGGAAAATATAATGTATTGATTTTAAACATTGAATTTGTATTGAATTTGACACCAATAGAACACCCAAGAATCTTTAGCAATACAGGACTCTGTTCACAGGAGAAATTAAAGTTGATGGATGAGAACATCAAGAAAGAGTGCATAGGATGGGGAGAAGAAGACATGTCAAGACTTCAGGAAATGCTCAAAATTAGTGGGCTA
This sequence comes from Dromiciops gliroides, assembly GCF_019393635.1. Lineage (NCBI taxonomy): Eukaryota > Metazoa > Chordata > Mammalia > Microbiotheria > Microbiotheriidae > Dromiciops > Dromiciops gliroides. Next base: position 557,922,454 of record NC_057861.1, read on the forward strand.
GAGAATTATAATCATCCAAACACAGGTACTGAGAATGACTCACAGAAAGGAATAATACCGAAAGAGCAATGTATTTTGGAAACCAAAACATATGAGAGTATCCAGGAAAACTGGGAGGTCATCAGTGTCAAAAATTTGCAGAGAATTCAAGTGGAATAAAGACAAAGGAAAAGGCACTGGATTAGCAGTTAAATATTTATCTCTTAAAGAGTATTTTTAGTCAAATAGATTTAAGCTTATAAGAGATTGAGAAGTTGGAGGAAAATGTAGACAAATGAGGGTGGATGATGTTTCTAGGAGTTTAATTGTAAAATATTAGAAATACCACAATCATTTCAATGGGGAGCAGGATTAAGTGACGGAATTTTGTTTAACTCTTTTGTTTTGTTTTGTTTAAGGATTAGGTGGGAGTAGGCATGTTTGTATCAAAAAAGTAAAGGATAGGAAGAGATGTAAAGTATACATTAATTCATTTTATACATGTGTATATATACACACATTTAAGTATGTATGTATGTATGTATTTGTATACATACCTATGTATGTTTATGTTTGTTAGTATTGGAAAAGAACTGTGTCCATTTACTGGCACTATACCATTTAACATCTAAAGGGAAGTAAATAATAAAGTTCATGTCAGACATATCATCTTGGTCATTTCTTTAGCTTCCTCTGTCTAAAACAGATACACACACAGAATCTATAGTCTGTTACTGCACATTTGTTTATTCTTGTTCATTTTTCCATTCATGAATGCTGTATTACCATTAATAGTCTATAAGCCTATTTTATACTGGTTTCCTACCTTCTGCTTCCATACTACTCCATAGTGCCTACCACAGTTCAACAAAGGCAGTAGAGAATGTGTGTTATTCAGTCGTTTCAGTTGTGTCCACCTCTTTGTGACCCCATTTGGGATTTTCTTGGTAAAGATGCTGGAGTGCTTGGCCATTACCTTCTCCAGCTCATTTTACAGATGAGAAAACTGAGTTAAGATAAAAGACTTATCCAGGGTCACACAACTAGTGTGTAAGGCTAAATTTGCCCTCAGGAAGATGAGTTCCTGTCTCCAGGCCCTGCATTCCACTGCACCACCTAGCTGACTTCTTTACAAATATAAAGGCAGACAAATATTTGGAAATGTACTGATCATTGTTTTGCCACTATTATAAACATAACAATACCCTCTAAATTATTTTTACAGATTTAGTGCTATCCCAATTAAATTCTGAGAGATATTTTGTAGTACTATACAAGATAATGAAACAAAATGCCTAGAATAAATGCCTTTAGAAAAATGAGAAAAAGTTCAGTGAAACAATCATGGATCATCAGACCTCAAACTATATCGTAAAACAGCAGGAATCAAAACAAATTTGGTATTGTTGATGGTACTATGTCTTCTCTCCAAAGCTTTCTCAGTTAACCCGGAAAATTTTTCATTAGGTCAGGATTCAGCCTCACAATCCCATACTTCTGCCTTTCTCCCAAAGACCAGGATCTGGTCTTTAACTCTGGCTTCCTCTAGAGATACAAAGGCCATCCATACATAGTGGGACATGGGATCCCAAGAACACTTAGAGACCCTAAACCCTTCATCCTTAAACTTTAGACATTAGACCAAAGAATCCAGAAGTAAAAAAACAGCTGTCTCCTGCTTCAGGAATGTATTATAGACATAACACTACCACCCTGGTACCAACCCTTAGACATTCAGAGACATTTCCAAGGTCTACAAGGAACAGCAATGATATACAAGTTCTATACATTAGAAATATGGCCCTCTTGTATGTCAGCAGGATGTGCGTTGCATATCTTACTGATAGCCCACTACTCAATCTCCAGGCACCCCCTTCCCAGTAGTTTTACAATGTCCTCACTTGGCATGTAGCCTTCTTTGTTTTTAAATGTATTTAATATCAATTCTCTTTCCTCTGAGGGGGCATTCTCCATCTTAACTCTGCCTCCTGCCCATGTATTCCTCTCTCCTAATAAATCTCTTTATTTTACAAGATGGGCTGTGACCCTCCAATTCTTTGGGTGAGTTAGCCCTCCTTAACCAGGTTGGAGCTTGGAACCAAGTTTATAGAGGGACAAAGAGAATGACTAGGCTGCTGGTGCAGGGGGTTTCACTGGATAAGTTTCTTTGCTTTGTATAACAAGTACAATTATAAAGAAAGCTTGGAAATCTTGGGAGGGGAGAGTCTGGGAGATTTATAAAATAATCAGAGGCTGGAGTGATGAGGGCTGGCAGCCCCAGTAATTTATTGGCCTGGGAACTGAAACCAGTCAGTTCTCTGTCAACTGTGTTTGTCAGGCTACACCCAGCTCCTCATACTTTTACCCATTTCTGTGACTCTTAAACCCTGTTTCTGATATATAAACTTAATTCCCCACTCCCATCTTCTTGCTCTTTTATTTCCACCCATCTCAACCTTATTTATACAATACCCTGATCCAAAGTATCTGTTCTTTCCACTTTGCTCTCTGTAATGTTTGCTTTAGAATTATTGTTATCATCAGTGTTATTATTATGGTTATTAATAATGACACAGATAACATTTATATAAAACCTATTATGATCTAGGCACTGGGCAAAGTTCTTTCCAATTACAAAATCCCTGAGAGTAGCTATTATGATGACCTGAGTCTTCTTATATCTAGGCCCAATGTTCTATCCACTGTGCTATCTAACTGTCTCTATTAACAAACTTTTATCTTTTTTTTTCATTAGCAGCTTCTGCCATTTATTAATTCATTAGCAGTTTCCACCATTTATTAACACCATGCTGATTTAATAAAGCCACTGAGGCTTGCCCATGGTGCTCATGATATATAATGCCCTCATGTTCTGCCAGTTTTTCTTTAGCAGAGAAACCAGGAAATTTACAGCCAGATGGATGTTGTAGACAAGCTCATCATCTGTCATCTTCATGAGGCCAACAGCCACTGCCAGACCCAGTACCTTCTTCATCTGGAATTTGACAGTAGATTTAACCTCATTGACCTTTGCCACCATATTCTCATTGTGGGTGAGCAGAGATGAAAATTTGCCAGCTTTGTTCAGACTAGGGCCCAGGATTCAAGGGATCTGCTTGATCAGGGACTCAGAGGCCAAAAAGGCATCATACTTTTTAGCCAGCTTCTTGACCAATTTCTTGTTTTTATTCAACTTCTTCAGGGCCTCAATATCCATGTGGGGGATTTCTACAGCCTTGGCTTCATCACAGTGCTGCTTGTCTCCCAGGACACAGATGGAAAATTTAGGTGGGGGTGGAAATTTGAGCCTGACGGTGCCTGAGAAGCATTTGTCCTTTTGGGGATCATACTTCTTCAGACTGTTCTGCAGCTCCACAGTTTCCAAAACTTTTCTGTGTTTGTGTTGGTTTCCATGAAGGACCTCTCACACAGCTTCGTAGAGTGTTGTGAGAGACTTTGCTGCTCATGGTTGCTTACTGGTCACAAGCTGGGGAAAAAAACCAAAACAAACTTTTATCTTAAACCTTTTTTTTTTTTCTTTCTCCTTCTATCATTTGGCAGTCACTGAGACATGACTCTATTTTGAAAACACTGCATCTATGGTTGCCCTTTCTCCCAGGACTGGATCCACTTTCAGTTATACTTTGACTCTCTATTCAGGGGGTGAACAGAAAGGACAGTAGGGACACTTAATTTTTTCTACTTCCAGACTCTTTTTCGTCTACCATAATCTCTCCTTCTATGAAGTTCATGTTTTTCAAATGTGTAAATCAAGCCAAAACCTTAGGAATTTTATTTCTTGAGCTCTCAGTCATTCTCATTCTGTTCTCAATGGTTTCAGTGCCAGGATCTAAATTTTTCACTGTGATAAGATCTGGGAATAGGAATAAAGGCAAAAACAATCAATTATAAATAAATGAGATCATAATAAAATAGGGCACAGGTTCTAGTACACAGTAAATATTTAATAAATGTCTATTGCCTGACTGATCATCAAAATATTTAAGATGAATATTATTAATACTAATAATTTATTGATTCATTTTGATTTTTACATTTTAATACTATCTGTATTTATTCCCCTTCCCTGCCTTCACCCTCTACATACTCATTAACATCCACAAGCACTCACCTATCCAATATGATGGCCCTTGTAACAAAGCAAGACAATTCAAATCAGGCAACACAAAGACAATGTCTGAAAGCTTGTAAAATATTTCAAATGCTGAGATGTAGACCTCTCACCCCTCCCTCCCAATCACTCCAAGGAAAAGAGAGAGGTTGCCAGTTAATTTAACTTTCTAAGCTCTTCAGAGAATTTTTGCTAATCAATATATTCAACATTTTTCATTAAATAACTACTACTTACAGAGGACTATTCTATCTAAAGGGATGATCTTTTTGTTGTTTTGTTGTTTGGTTTTAAAATGTTTTTCTCTTTATCATTTTTTAAAATTCCCAGTGCTTGTTTGGTACAGGGCCTGGCACATAGCAACTGCTTAATAAATGTTTTTTGACCAACTTAAAGTGGTGAGTATAAAAGTTTCTCCCTTTGGAGGCCCTACCACACAAGGTCTATTGGGATTCACAGTTGTTTGTCATTCACGGGGCAAGGGTGACTGTTATATTATTTTCTTGTGAACTTATTTCTGATTTTCAATACTCTGTAAGATATCATCCATTATTTTTTTTTTGTCTGAGGCTGGTAAGTTTCTCTCAATTCCTTCAACCTTTTCAGTGTCTCCTCACTTTAAGATGAAGACAAAAGATGAGTTTTCTCTCTCTCTCTCTCTCTCTCTCTCTCTCTCTCTCTCTCTCTTGCCCAAGGTCACACAGCTAGTAAGTGTCAAGTGTCTGAGGCCATATTTGAACTCAGGTCCTCCTGAATCCAGGGCTGGTGTTTTATCCACTGTGACACCTATCTGCCCCCCATATTCTCTTCTGATTCAACAACTTTTATTGTTCTTGCCAATTATTATTTGTTCCTTCCCTTCATTTGTTCTTTTACTTTAGTAACAGGCACACTCTTCAGCCTGAATATCAACATTTCCCAATAATAGCTGAGACAGACACACAGTTTCCATAGGCTTTTGTTTAAGCACTGAAGGAATGATATATTGCTATATTTATCCCTATGTCAAGGGACACAGGGCAGCCAGGTGGCTCAGTAGATAGAGCCTGGAGTCAGGAAGACTGATCATCCTGAGTTCAAATATTTGCCCTGATACTTAGTAGCTGTGTGACCCTGGGCAAGTCAATTAACTCTGTTTGCCTGAGTTTCCTCATCTGTAAAATGACCTAGAGAAGGAAATCACAAACCACTGCAATAACTTTGCCATGAAAACCCCATATGGGGTCATAAAGAGTTGGACTCTACTGAAATTACTGAAAAACATCAACAGGGGAATCAAAGGAAAGGAGATTTTAAAAATTATTTTTCTAGTAGTTTTGCATAATTATATGAGAAAAGGAGTACCTTACTACTGTATCAAGGATTTTATATACTATTAACATATCAGATAATAATTTTGCTGGAAAAATTTGGATAATTCTTAAGTATGTAATAATTTCCATACTTATTTCCTTTAATGTTTTCTAACTTTGAATCCCTCTTTGTATAGTGTAATGACTGCAACTCATGATATTTGTAAATAATCTAAGGCATAAATACATTTAGCCAAATTTATCATATTAAATCTAGATTATGTCTTCCTACTTTAAGAATATTACCTAAGGAAAGCACATAGGTAATTTCTTAACACTACATTCCATTAAAACTTTTAAGATGTTTTTATTCATTTCTCTTTAAGATCATACTTCAACATTTTGTTCTTTTCCCTATCTTATCCTTATATATTATATAATTTGAATTATGTGCATGAAATGCAGTCCATTTTATTTCATTAATATTAATGTAGAAATATATTTGTATATATTCAAACAAATGTTAACAAACACAGTTTCTTTCATTCTGTAATTATAGCTATAATTATGAAAAAATGCATTTTGACTTCTTGACCCTTCTCCTATCTTAGAATGTTAAACTAATATCACCTCTCATTTCCTCTGTCCTCCCTTATTCTTCTTCCATGATGCCCATAAGTAAGCTTTTCCTCTCACAGCTTTTCCCCCTTATATCTTATTTGTATTACTTTTTGAAATAGTTGTCCTTCTAAAATGTACTTTAAAATTACTTTCACTCTCTCTGTATTCTTCCTGAAGTTTTGAATTTATATCTTTTCAATTTTCATTGAAATAATCCAATTTGGTGTCCCTCTTGGCACAGTGTCTAAAATTATTTTACATCCCATCCTTCAGGGAGGGTTGTTTTCTTTTTTCTTTTTTTTTAGAAACTCTATGTGTGTGTATACAGCATGCATGTTTACATGTATACTGTATATTTATACACACATATATTTATTCATTTATGTTAGTTGTATAAATGCATGTATACGCATATGAATGAAAGTTGACACTGAATGAAGGTGGTACTATTTACATCTGTCTCTCTGGTTTGTTTGTATCCTAGTGACACGAAAAGGAATTGCATATTGGTTAAAGAAGAGCCTGGATGGCACTACAGCAAATCTAGTTAGTGTAAAATTCAAAGTTATGCTAAGGTCTTGGCAAGCTGTAAAATGTAGTTAATCTGTGTGCTCTTTTCTTTCTTTTGTGTTTTCTTTCTTTTCGTTGAGTAGTATTAATTGTTGGAAAGTCATGTTTGAAATTATTTGGGGGGAAAAAGCCTTTTAATACCTAACAAAAAATAAATATTTTATAAGTTGGCTTGCATATTGATAGACTTACATGACCATTTTTCTTCTATCAGTAAACTGAGGCTCAGGAATGTTAAGAAAGTAGTGCTTGTCTGATTGAGAGAGATATATGTATTCTTTCTACTTCACAGAAGTATCTAGGGTCTAATAAACACCCCAAGAGCAGGATACATTGTTCTGTGAGTGACTACTCTGAAAAAGCTGTCTCCACTTTCTCTAAGGGAGCTGCTGAGTACCCAAATTACCCTGCATAATCTTGCAGTAAATCCATCTTATTGTTAACCATAAGTGATCTGTGTTTTGCTTTCTGAAAATCTTTTTACCTGAGAATGCTTGTACAGCAGGGTTAAGAGTCATTATACCATTGTACCAAGAAAATAGGTAAAATAAATTTGGCATATATACTTTTTAATGCTTTCTGAACATAGTGATACAGTAAAAAGAAGTGGTGATATGAAGAATGCATACATTTTGTTTTTAATTTCTTTTTAATTAAAGAAAATTCTTTCTCTTTTATGCCCCTCATCAATGGAAAAAAGAAATAATAAAAGCAAAATCCTTGTAATAAACTAATGGAGTCAAGAAAAATAGTCTTTTTTTTGCCCATGTCAAAAAAAAAAACAATCTGATAATCTGAACCTTGAATCTGTCATTTCCTTTTAGGAGATCAGCAGAATGTTTCATTATGGGTATTCTTGAATTCTGGAAGTGGCCAAAATTCTTATGACTTTCATAACTGTTTGTCTTCATATTGTTGTTGGTCAGAATGAGAATAGCTGAGTAGCAGGTAGAAGTACACCTTTGTTCACCAAGTCCTTCACACAGATAAGGAAAACACACCAGACAGAGTCCTGATCAGGAAGTCTGAGAGAAACATCATAGTGATTTTTGTTGAGCTAAATTCTCTGTTATTTTAAATCCCAGATAATGGTGTGACCTACCCAATGGAAGTTTTCATGTAAGAGTTCCCTAACTTGATCAGTTCAGGCTGATCAAATTACATAATTAAACATCTGATACAGAATATTGGCTGATCTTTATAAATGACTAAAGAGGGAGTGATCACAAGGAAGCTCTCTGAAGCATTTAATTTTTTCACAAACATATAAATTGTTTATCCATAAAGAGTATATTTTATTAGGAAATTACATGGTGCTTTCAGAATATAGTCATTATGTTATCTTTTCTACCTTACACACAGCAATTTGGAAATTATTCATATGAAGGCTCATGTCTAGTGTTCTAGAATTTATTTTTACTTTGAAAATATTATCAAGGAAAAAATATTTCAAACTATTCAATTACTCAATGAAAAGACTTTATCTTTTGCTGAGACAGTATCCACAGAGCTATGTTCAACATTGTATTTTGATTTTCTTGTGTTATTTAAGACTAACTTCCATGAGTATGCTATATTTCTTTGTATGATGACTCAGTGTTTTTTAATTATAAAATCCTGTTGTCATACTCAGATCTGTTCTATTTCCTTAAAACATATAAATTGTCAGATTTTGTAATTTTGAATGCCATTCCAGAATATAATGGAATTTTTGCCAATGTGTCATTAATTTACCATATCCAAGTACATGATCAAGCTAAAAAGATAGTGAAGTATTCTAGGAGTGCCTGAAATGTTTTACTGGAAGAAGTTGGCCAAGAACTACCCATTTATCAGTTTCTAATCACTTCTCATTAATATATATTTTGAAGGAATTAGTATTTTTGTATTAGTAATTGAGCAATGTTTTAAGATTTGCCCCAACTGTCTTTATTGGATTTGATGCCTGGAAAATGATAAATCGAGTATGCTGCTCTATGAAACTCCTTTTCATTCTACTTTTATCATGAGAGTGACATTTGTTTATTCACAGTACGGATTAAGAAATTGAGCCAAAATATAGGTTCTTTGCCAATATCACTAAAGTGATTTGGCATATATCATACATGGTCCACAGTACAAGTGGAACTTTATAGCATTGTCACATTAATCAATTGTGACAATGTACCTCCCAGAACTATTTGAAAAAGAAAAAAAATTTTAGAAGCTATATAACATATTTATATTTTGACTACACTGTCAGAGACTGACCAAAGATCAGAAAATAAAGGAATCAATAAGTCAACAAGCAATTGCTATTGCCATCTATGTATCACGAACTGCATTGTTAATTATGTAACTTTAATACCTAGTAAATTTTTTGTATGTTTCCTTCTACAGTCATTAACATAACACGGAAGAACCTCATAAATACGGTGATGGAAAGCCTGTATTATTTAAGAGATACATATGTACCTGTGTAAATAATAATAATTAGTATTATATGAACAATTTGTTGTTCAGTCATATCCAAGTCTTCATGACCCCATTTGGGGTTTTCTTTTTTTTCTCTTTTAAAATCACATTTTTATTTTTATAAAGTATACAATATATTAATATAGCAATACATTTAAATAATTCACAAATCAATATGTGTACATCAGGATTTCATAATCCACAATTTTTTATGGGATAGGGACTTAAGTTTGTTTATCTCTTTTGCAGTCTTTTCCCCATCGGTAATGCTTCTTTCCCACCTCATCCAACCAATGACTAGCTTTTGGGGTTTTCTTGACAACAATAGTGAAGTGGTTTGCCATTTCCTTTTCCAGTTCATTTTACAGAAGGGAAACTGAGGCAAACAGGGTTAAGTGACTTGCCCAGGGTCACACACCTAATAAGTGTCTGAGGTGGAATTTGAATTCATGAAGGTGAATCGTCCTTACTCCAGGCCAGGTGCTCTATCTACTGCACCACCTAGATGCCCATGAAAACAATAACAATATTTACATGGGGTCCATTATGGGCCAAGTACAGTTCTAAGCACTTTATAAATAATAGCTATTATCTGTATATTATATTTAATACATAATTATTTAAAATTCAGAAAATGCAACAGGCATTGTTGTGCAATAAGGCCATATTCTTCTCTTTGAGTTCCTCGATATTTTGTAATTTCTGAGCATCTATCATTGCTGTAACATTGATATCCAACGTATTTGCTGCATTAGTAACTTAGAAAGTTCAGTCATCTCAACTTCTTGTTCTTTGTCTGATACCAGTACAGCAAAATTGGTTTACAAATATAGTTCTCAATCAAAAACTGCCAAGAGATTTTAGAAGAACAGTACCCTGAATTTTCAACCTCCAATTATATAAACTACATCTGCTATACATAACTGAATGACTAAGGATTCATAAAGGGATAATCATCTACATTATATATAATACATTTTGGTAATGTAAATTGTATTTAAAATTGTAAAAGTGAAAATAATTTTTAAATTGCTTTTAATACAAAGGATAAAAACTATACTATAAAAATCACATTCATAAAATATTACATTTTCTACAAATCCTTTCTAACTAATTACGTGTTGTGTGATGACTTATTCCACTTTTACATTTACTTTGGTATATTCTTTTAATGGTCACATTTCTTTGTGGGCAGACAGCAGGAGTTGGTTGTCCTTAGAATGGTACAATTATCATTTCAGACCTCATTACATTTATCTCCTAGCAAATCTTTAAGGAACCAATGCCTTTATTTTCACCTCAATAAAACACAGCAGGTAGTATATTTTAAGGTGATTATAGCTGGCTTTGGGTGGTATCCTAAGATGGGGTGATTTTCTCTCCCCGGAACATAGCAATTGCCCTTAAATTCTACTGTCTAGAGTACATTAAGCTTCTATGAATAGAATATTTTATATAAGGAAAAGGAAAACAATTTGCCAGTTAGTCCAATGAAGTAGATATTATATTTACAAGATAACAAGGTAGGGTGTTATAACCAAACTCTATAGTAATCCAAAAGCTCTTAACATAAAAGAACAAGTAGTTGTATTACTGTGTACATCAAGGAAATTAAAACAAACAAACAAGATGAACAGAATCAAAATTTTAAAATCCTTTTTATTGAAAAAAAGATTTTCTGCTCAATTGAAAAGGACTGATTTTTTAAAAATGTTGAATAATAAATAGGAAATTAACTCTTGTTAATGCATATAACAACTCAGCAATAAAGAAAAGAAGTGTGAGAAGGAAGATATATAGAAACATACAAAAAACACAGGCAAAATAATTTGACTACCCCTTTTAGATAAAATTGAAGTGGTTATTTTGTTTCATATATGCATATATACATATAAATACACAATGTACATACATACATATATACACATGTATATACATCATATATTTGTGTATGTATATGTGAACATGCATATAGATATATTTAAATATATGTATATAAAGTTGTTTAAAAATCAAAGAACTCAAAGTGACTTCAGAGTTTCTATTCATACACAGAAAAGTGTCTGAGATATGATTAAAATCATATTTTATTTAATTTATTTAATCACCTTTAATAAAATGGCTATATTACATATGACAAGTTACTAATCCCCTATGCCTGTTTCCTTTTCTATAACATGAATGAGCTGGACTAGATGTTCTCTAAGATTTCTTAAATTTTTAATTTATCATATCTGAACTGCATCTATACATTCCATGTATCTAGCCCTTACCACTTTTCTGTAGTGCAGCTTAGCATCTCCAACTGTCTTGATTACTGTTATGAACTTAATTTTCCACAGATATCAAAAACTCACATTTGAAAGAGAAGCCATTTTCTCCCTAAAACCACTCCTCTTAATCTCCCTAATATCTGTACAGAAATTGATTCACTATTCTTCTAACTATCTAGGTTTGCAAAGCAGAAGTTATCTTTGAGTTTTGACTGTGTTTATCCTTTATGACCAATGACTTTCTAAGTCAAGCTGATTTATCCTCCTAGCCCACTCCCAATTTTAGGACTTCAAATCCATGGCTCTGCTAATTTCTTATCCTAAACTTCCCTTGCTGCTTCTATCCTCCTTGCTCTTCAAATCAAATTACCCCTTGAAGGCTTCTCACTCAGAAAGAAGCCCAGGCTGGACAGACTCCATTCACCACCTAACCTTATTATTCTTGACTTTCCCGTTTTCAAAACCATGTTCATTGGTACCTTCATATCTCCCCTCCACTTTTTCAGTTCTCTTTTGTGTGTTGTCTTTATCTTATAAGGATATAAGCTCCTTAAAGGTGGTATTGTCTTTTTTTTTTCCTTGAATTTGTTTCCCCAATTCTTGAACATAGCAAGCAATTAACAAATGCTTATTTCCCTCTTTCCTTATTCCTTTTCTTCCTTTGCTGATTCCTCCAATTTTAAGTGCCCCCCCACCTCTGTATAGTATTTATTTCATATTGTAGTGCAGAGCAGTACAGATGATAAATGTCAGCCCAAACAAATAGTTTTAACAAACATTATTGCTACTCACAAGGGAAGAATTAGAATAGCTACTAACAGGGATAATGTTTATGTGCAGCCTCCATACCTGTAGTGGGCTACACACAGGGGATATCTCTATGCTGTGGTTGAAGACCCATAGCCCCTCAAGGCTTGAGAATATATATCATCTAAGGCAATGAAGCAGTATAACACCATTAGGAGACTGAATTTTATCTATAAGACCAATAAAATGAAGGCATTTTCTAAATTATCTAATAAATATTGAAAGATAAGAAGCAGAAGTAGAATTAAGACACATGGAAGTAGAGTACTTAAACCAAAAGTTACCATTTCCTTAAGAGATAAGTGTTAAAACTGAGTCCCTAGGTTTATTCTCCTCTATTCATTTGCATCCTGGGAATCTGGCACTACACTAGTCAACACTTATATTTATTTAACCATAATTATGTTGCATTTCCCCTAATAGAATAGATGAAAAATATGATATTTGTGTATATGTGCATGGATGTGAGTCTGTGCTCTCATATATACTTCCACGTGTAGCTCTGTGTGCATGTGCTTACCTGTATCTCTCCCCAGACACTAGCACAATTTGAAACACATAATAGTGGCTTAATAAACTCTTA